>NC_090921.1:563336827-563705160 GCF_040938575.1 Ambystoma mexicanum
GGAAAAGACATGTCACACTCTCCTATAGAGACTGGTAATTCATCAGTGAAAGGAACGTGACTCGTAGCTCCAGAGAATCCTTGAGCATTTATGGCATTTCCCGACATTGGGTATTTTCCCTCTCGGATACATGGACGTGTAGCCCCAGTGTCTTCTAAAGAAGAAAAAGGTTTGCCTCCTAGCCTCACATCAAACCTTGGTTCCTCTTGGGTGTCTGGTGTCACTAAAAGTACTTAACACAAATCGCGTTGCCCTGTGAGCTGTCCTATTGTGAATACATGCATACCCGGTACCTGTGAAAGGACTTCCTCCCACCACAGTGACACCCCCTACTCTAGGTGTCAATAACTGTCCCGTGTTTGCATTCTGCTGTATCTGCATGGGTGCGTGCTGCGACTGCCCTTGTGGGGGACTCAATGCTGCTTGCTGTGGTAGCAATGCCTCCTGCATTTGCAGCATTTCTGCCTGATACACTGTCTGATCTTGGACAAACCTGTCCCTAGCTTGTGAGCTATATACTGGAAGATAAGCTGCCCCCCACTTGAGAATTGCCCATTCTGTACATATCACTGGCTTCCAAACATACGCGCAATGTGCCCTGTCATCCCACATGTCCAACATACAGGAGGAACACTTCTGATTTGTCCACCTTGGTTAAATCCCCCTTGCATATTCTGATTATCATTCTGCATATTCTGAAAACCGCCTTGGTTGTTCTGAAAACCACCCCTTCCTCTGTAGCCCATTCCTCTGCCTCGTGGTGCAAACCCATTCCCTCCTTGATCCATTTGGCATTGATTATTCACCTGCGATATACCCACTGCTTGCTGTATTCCCAATCCTTCTCCGCTTGTCAATACCGCCCTTTCTATAGAGTACTTTGACAATGTCTTTTGAACTAACTTGGCTTCCACAAATTTTCTAGCATCTTCCATTTTCCTATTTTTCTCCTGTAACAGCCAACAGTGATGCACTATGGTCAACTGTATTTCTGCCCATGCCTTCGCTTCCATTTCCACTAATTTCTTGAGCTGTCTCTGTATTTGTTCTGGCAATCCCTGACATAAAATGTGGTAAAATACTGCCGCCGTTTTTCCCCACGGCTTCCGCGTTTCGTTTCAAGAGTCCACCATTCATGAATACTTTGAATGTAAGCAAGTGGATCTTCGTCATGTTTCATCTTACTTGCCATAATTGCACCCATGTACATGACACTTGAATAACCTGCTCTTGTCCAGATATCATCAGCCCTTTCCCCAAGAATGGCTGCTAGGAGACCCTTAATGTCCCCTATTGCTAAAGTATTTCCCCCAGTCATTTTCTCTAGCTCATAGATCCATTTTCCCACACCCGCCGTTAAACTGGGAAGTTTACACCTTAAATTATCCTTATCCATTTGTGGCCATGGAACATACTGCGGGCTGGCCCCTCCTTTGTCCAATAAAGGAAACTGTATGAACCCAAATCCACAATCGGCTCCCATTGTCTGCCTACCCATAGTGGAGGCAATGGTTCCTGATCGCCTTATGACTGGTAATGACCTCAGCCTACTCACATATGGTGGTGACTCTCCTTTCTCGCTGTGCAATTGTCCTCTAGGATGCTCTAGATATGCAATGGGATCTGGTGTCCCATCTTTAGACTGCTCTAGATCAGACCATCTCACTTCCTTGTCTGTCTGCAGAAATCCCTTGGTACTGCATACACCTCCTCCCTCTTCTCCATAGAAGGTCTCTCTCTCTTCATCTGATATTTCTAGCCCCCAGCTAGTATGGCTCTCATCCCATTCACCCTTATCTAAAGTCAGCCTGTCTAAGGACAAGGCTCCATGCTCAAGACTGAATGGGTCTCTTTCTTCATTTCGTGATTGGAAGACCAGGGACTGATCTCTCTTCCCTCGGCTTTCGAATTTTCTACCTTCTCTCAAGTCTTGATAGTCTTTATCGATCCTATCTCTGATGCTCCCTGTGTTGAAATTCTTTTCTGGTGCTGCCCTAAACAGCCCTGACATTGTTCCCTGTAACGGGAGGAAGTCCTCTATATTGTCCCATGATATCACTGGACTCGGTTCCATTAACTCTTACTGAATGCGATTAATATCGCTCTCCCTCTGTCTCCTTTTTCGCTCCATTTCTTCATTTAACTCTCTTGCTTTCTTGCTTCCTATCTAACTCTTTGATCGTCTTGTCTTTTCTACTCCCTTCTTTCGTTCACTCTACGCTCTTCTTCTTCCCTTCATCTTTGCATCCTTTTATCCCTTAATTTCAGGGCTTCCTCCTCTTGTCTCTTTCTTTCTTGCCTATCTTGTTCTTCAATTGCTCTCTGCCTGTTGTCATATTGCCTTTGCTCCTCCATCCTTTCTTCTTTCTTTTGCTGTTCTTCCTGATAAATCTGTTCTCACCTCTTCCTACTCTTTCTCTTATGTTCCTCCTCTTTCAGTCTCTTTTCTCATTCCCTGTCTTTTCTGTCCTGCTCAACTTGATCTTCCCTTTGCCTGACGTGCTCAATACTTTTCCCATCAAGCTTGAGCAGTATTTGTTCACCCATCCATTCGTTCTGTACAAGCGTTACCTCATCAGCTTTATCCTTTTCTCTTTTCCATCTCTTAATCTCTCGTTCTATGTCTGTGGTTACATTCGTTCGCTTTTCTCTTCCTTGTTCTGTAAGTTCTTAAAGATCTCCACCTTTCTTCTAGTCTCTTCTGGACTATTGTCATTGCTATTAGCAGGCGGTTCATATATTGGATTACTATACTCTGTTGCTGCTTTTAATTCCTTTAACGGATACAATCCTACATCTTCTGTACTATCGCTCTTTACTTCTCGTGAGGTAAGGGTAGCAGAAGGCTTGACACCTTCCTCCTCACGCTGGCTAAGCATCCATTCCTCAGGCAGCGGATCCTCCCGCTCCTCCTGATGCATTTTCCAGAGCTCTAAAATAGCTAACCTTTTCTCCAATTTCTTCATTGTGTACACAGCATGCAAGTATGTGGTCGTGTGTTGCAATACTGCCTTTCGACAGCGAGCCCCCTTGTGGCCATGGCATGAACATTATATCTGCTGTGCCCTTAACCTATTGCGCACTACACTGTTTGAGCTTGGGCATGTGTTTTGGCAATGTTTTACACAGGTGCATCAGTGGAATATTAGCTCCCATTGTGACAAGTCTCAATTGACTGTCAATACTTACCCTCGTTTATATAGATCTGTTTCAGACAAACAAAAAATATGAGCGCGCTCCAACCTTCGGCTCAAAGCCTCTATTTCTCAATGATCTCAACCTACTTTTCGGTCGGCGCAGACAACAATCTAAAATAGGCAATAACTTTTTATCACTACTTCAACGTTACACAGCTTATTCTTGTCGCTCTTCGACACCTTTCCTTTCAATACACAAAATACAGACAGACAGACTAGTCGACTGTTTTTACATATATACCACGGTACTCCTTTTCACCTAGTCCCTAAAATACTCTGATTGGAGTTTGAGTCATTCCCTATCATAAACCTGTTTATGTACTGCCTATTTATACCCCAATTGGGGTTTGAAATGACTCCTTCTAGATCTGCCTTGAGGTAGAAAACTGGGCTCTTAAAACGCTCTTAGTTATACTTTAAATAACCCCTCCGTTACATTTTTATGTTACCACAATCCCATCCCCTTACTTGGCCATTCCGCTCAGTCTACTCACCATTCGCTCTTCAGCTCAAGGCCTTCGGTATCGTCTCCCCTTCTCCAATCAGCCACTTTCACCTTCCGTCCGCACATTGCCTGTGGAAACCAGGAGGGATTTCATCAAAGAGGGACCTGTCCCACCTTTATCGGTTTTTCTTGCAAGAATTCTATATCGGTCACTATCCACAGGAAACCTTGCGATCGTCCAGTTAGATGGTAGGGTGTTTGATCGTCTGAAATACTGGAATCTTACTGGTCGATGGGTCTAACCATCCTATCTCTGCTACCATGTGAACCTGTAGGCCCTTTTCATGAGGTAACGCTTTATTGGATGGGTGGGGATGCAGAATTTACTCTAAAACAGGGAGTACCTGGGACATCAACGGACGTCTCAAAGCATATCGCTCAATGTTTTACATGAAAAAATACACTTTTATACCAAACACTCATCATCATTGATGTCATATTGCGTGGCAAAACTTATCTGGGATTGTGGTTGGTCTACGGGGAACATCTAGATATATTTTATATGGGGGATATGATTATAATTGGGTCTCTATACTCATGTAGACAACTATGCCCACCCCTAGTGCAAGTGTCATGCATCAGGCATGGAAGCATTGGAACCGATGGTGACTCTCCTAATATGGCTGCTAGAAGTCCATTTTAACGGTCTATGCTTTTCCAATATGGCAGCTTGTCTATAAGTAGGTCTTTATCTCTAATGCTGCGCGCCTTGTATTGTCTCTGATTCTTTCGCCCACAGTCTCTGTGAACTTCTCAGTGACTTTTACCTTCCAGCGTATAATTCCCTTTGCCTTTATTCATTCTAAGGCTTTTCCCTGTGTTCTTTTCTGTTACACCACTTTCGGATTCATATCTTATAAGGTACGTTTGGTGTCCTTCGATCTTTTCTTATTTCACTACGTGGACAGTTCCTTTTCCTTCTTGGTGTCTAGTTTCCGTACCTTATTATTTTCCTTTCTCTTATTTGTTTACGCATAATTTTTCTCACCCTCTGTACTATTCGTACAGTTCCTCTTTTAGTTTCTCTCTGTTCGGATTCTGTCCGAACACTTGACTTCTCCCACTCCCCTCGATATTGTTCAAGTGACTTCTGGTTACGTCTTGTTCTGTCTACTCCGCTATTCTTACCTTTATCTCCGCCTTCCTTGCGGCTCCACCTTTACTTACCTTGTTTTTCCTCCTACCTTGCTTCCACCTTTGAGCTCTGTTACTTTACTTTCACGCAATAGTATTTTACTTTAGCATCCTCCTGCCTTCATTCAGCCTTCCGTTTGGAGCTGCGTCTCTCAATTCCAATTAAGCTCCAGTGCTCATTCAAGAACCTTTTCACTTCTGAACTGCAAAGTTGTTGTCATTCATATTGAGCCTCTACTCCATCAAATCTTCCAGAGAATACTGTACTTACATTATAAATCTCCTGCCATTCGAAGTTGCCTTCTTGAAGTCTTCTTTCTACCGTGGACTATCGAGAAATCCATCAGGTGCCTTCTTCGTGCCAAGACTTGAATACCAGGAATTTTTCTGCTATGGCTTTTTCCCTGATCTAGGGGCTTGCTCCTTGGCCTTCCCCTGACCCAGGTTTAATTCCTGGTCAAGGTGGCGGCTGAGGGAGCTCGCCCTTATCTACACCATAGGAAGGAAAGAAAGGAAAGGCCAACCAAGTCTACAAGACTAAAGAAGAAGTCAGAAAAGCAGGAGAGTTCCTGGGAAGACACAGGTGAGGAGTGGGGTGAAAGTTTGTCCAGTCTTGACAGTATACAACACCAACCAGAACAAATGGCCCCTTTGGAACAGTTCCAGGAACTTTGTAACGCCATCCAAGGGCTACGGACAGACATGCAGACCCTCCAAGCTCAGAATCAGTCCCTCAAGTAACAGGTTGACAGCCATGAAGAAGTTCGAGGAGACCTGTCACAAATGCCACTTGCTACCAAACAATTTGATGGAAACCCAACATTGCTAAAAGAATTTTTAGATGCTTGTGCAGTTTACTTTTCCTGTAGACCAAAGACATTTGAGACAGACAGGTCCCGAGTGGGTTTCACCATATCCAATATGGTAGGAAGCGCCCTAGCCTGGGCAACCCCTTTGGTAACCAACCGGGATCCAGTGGTTAATGACTATGAGCAGTTTGTTCAGGCTCTCAAGGCCCGTTTTGATTGACCAGAGGTGCAGTATCATACTTTTGAAGAATTGTTGGACATCAAGCAAGGGAACCAGAGTGTCCAATCTTACATAGCACAGTTTCAGAGACTGGCTTCAACTGCTGGATGGCCTGACACAGCTCAACAGACTATATTCAGAAGAGGGTTGCAGGAGGAGATAAACGACGAGCTAGCTCAAGTCGCTAGACCAAATTCTTTCCAAGAACGTGTCTCACTGGTACTGCAGATAGAGTTTCGGCTACAGGAGAGACGTCAGGAACGAAGGAAGGTACATTCTCCCTCTGCTTGGCCCTCAGTTCCTCCTCAGGTGAAGGAGAAGGTTTCAGCAGAAGAACTGATGCAGATTGGAGCTGCAAGGAGTCCTTTGACACCCGAAGACAGGAAGAGAAGGTGTGAGTCTAATCTATGTATGTATTGTGGATCTTCCAAACATTTACTGCAAAATCGTCCTGATGTTCCCCCTCAGCGTTCGGGAAATGCTCAACCCCGTATCTATGCAAGGGAGATATCGGGGAAGGAAGCCTCAACCCTTGCAACTGTACCCATGCAAGAAATGAAGGCGTAGAAGACAATCATCTGATGGTGTTTCAACTTGAGTTAAAGATTCAATCCCGACCACCACTATCCGTATTGGCCATTTTGGATTGCGGACCGGCAGGAAATGTTATGGACGTGACCTGGGCTACCAAACATCAGATTCCCCTCCAGGTCAAAGAGAAGGCTGTACCTGTCGAAGGGGTGGATGGTCGTCCATTGACCTCAGGTCTGATAACAAAAGAGATCATATCACTCAGATTTCGATGAGCCATCACACCGAATCCCTTACTCTCAATGTCATACGAGCCGCCCACTTTCCCATCATATTAGGGATTTCGTGGCTGAGGTGCCACAATCCTCAGATTGACTGGTCCTCTAACAAAATATACTTTGAATCCGCATTTTGTAGCAACAACTGCTTTGAAAAAGAGCCATTGGTGATATAAGGTCCAACTGTATAACACAGTGTCTACAATACCTCAACAGTATTGTGCTTATGCTGAAGTTTTTGAAGATGTTGTACCTCGCCTCCTCCCACCTCACCATCCTGAGGACTGCTGTATTGAACTCAAAGAAGAGGTTTCTCTCCCCTTTGGAAGATTGTACCCGCTGTCTGAATCTGAGAGACAGGCCTTAAAGGAATATCTTGAGGCTAACCTCAAGAATGGACTTATCAGAGAATCTAGGGCCTCAGGTGGAGCTTCATTGTTTTTTGTTTCTAAAAAGAATTCCCAGGAATTACGTCCCTCTATAGACTATAAAGGCTTAAATAGTATTACCATTAAGGATCGATACCCCATGCCCTTAATACGAGACCTTCTTGAAGCTGTAAAGAATGCTCAGTATTTTACCAAGTTGGATCTCCGCGGAGCCTACCATCTCTTGAAAATAAGCGGAGATGAGTGGAAGACAACTTTCAGGACTCCCATGGGTTTATTTGAATACTGCATCATGCCATTTGGTTTGGTTAACGCCCCGGCAATTTTTCAAAGATTTATAGATAAACTTTTTTCTGACATGCTTTATGTTTCCGTAGTTGTCTACTTGGACGACATACTCGTCTTCTCCAAAAACCTTGATGAGCACAGACTGCACGTGTCAGAAGTATTGGAAAGACTCTGGATAAATCATCTGTATGCTAAACCTGAAAAGTGCATATTCGAAGCTGAAGAAGTACCTTACTGTCATGATCTCTGCTTCCAAAAGGTCAGGGTTTTCCCAACTCCCTTGGAAGCAGATTCATAACCCAGGTTCCGAGTGCCAACCAGTCCCAATTGGGACCTTTTGGACCCAGTCCTGGCGCCAGTGGCACCAGGCTCATAAATATGCCCAGTCCCAGCGCTGGAAGCGCCGGGCTCATAATGCTTGGGTGGACTTACCTGCAGCAGACCATGCTGCTTACTTGCCTGCCAGTTGAGCCTCTGATCCTCTTCTGTTTGGAACTACTTTTCCTGTTGGGTGGGGCAGGAGCCACTCCCTAGGTTCAGAACACTGGAACTCTTCTGGAAAGCAGGAACTCTTTTCTTACCTAGGCGTGGCTGTGGAAGGAGACACCTAAGCACTACAGGAGGCTATTTAAACCACACCCGATGGATGAATCTTGCTTTGCGTTATTCTGCATTCTCTGCAGCAGAACGCTCATCGTGTCTTCTGCTTCTGATCCTGGGCCTAAGGGAACAAAGGCTTACCATCCTGGAATCCAGTCTTCAGCAGCACCTGTAAAGACAAAGAAAGAACAGGTTAGCACTACGGTCTTCAATGGCAGCGCATCTCTTACCTGGTCCATCGGCTGTCACCAACGCCTCGCGCTGCATTCCGGCATCTGAAAGACAAAGGCTTACCTACTCTTCGCATGCTCCGGAGGTCTTCGCACTGCATTCCGGCATCTGAAAGACAAAAGCTTACCAACTCTTCGCACGCTCCGGAGGCCTTCGGCGCTGCATCCCGCATCTGAAAGACAAAACAAGGTGCGTTTAAAGACATTGGGGAACTTTAATACTCACATGCCATTACTCCTTTCCACATCTAACCCAGTGGGTATTCCGGCACCCTGCAGCCGCTCCAAACTTGTACCTGCAAAATAAAAAGACAGTTAGAGCGCATTGTGAAGCAGGCAACAAGCGCTTACTTACGTGCTTCCAGGCGCTTCTATTCATCACACGGGCTCCATCTTCAACTCACTTCAGCCCGTCATCCACCATCGCCGGAACCCTGCAAAACAAGAGACTTCATTACTAAAGACTTTAAAGACATTAGAATTACTCGAAACTTACCGTTCGTGCAGTAAACGACGGACAGCAGTCCTCTGAAGTCAAGAGGCCTGCTCCCCTTATCCAGTGAAGAAACTGGTTACAGCACCCTGCCCCGAGGCAGATGGAGAGCACGGCGTTCACTTACCTAAGGTGAGAGCGTTAACCTTCGGGGTTCTACAGGAGAAGAGAAAGGGAAGAAGAGAGAGACATTCAATAACCCAGTTCATTAATCCCATATTTTCTATCTGCAGACATCTTACCCTTCGAGTCAAACATACAGTGCACAGAGGTCCAGCCCAAAGAGCCAGCCGTGTGTTACACGTCACCTTTGAAGATACGGTATACGCCCAGTCAAGACCGGCACCTCTACGGGAATCAGGTGAGCGTTACAGAACGCAAAGCCTACCACAAAACTCCCGTCCAGGCGCTATGGAAACCTCGGATACCGACCAACTAGCCCAGTTACTTGGGGAACTAAGGGCAGAAGTGCATGCAGCCCGTCAGGAAACGAACGCTCTAAGAAGGGAACTGATTATTTCCAAGGAGCGAACAGATGATCTCGCTAGACAATTGCTACAGTCACAAGCCGGACAGACCCCGTTACCCGCATCTGGGGGAAATCTTCCTTCTACATCCTCTATGAATCCAGTGCAGATCAACCTACCTGGGAATGTACCTCTGGCTCCGCCCGAACGATTTTCTGGTGACCCAAAGAGGTTTGCAGTATTTATCAATCAGTGCCGGTTGCATTTCTTATGCCGGCCAGCAGCCTTTCCAACTGATCAAGCTAAAGTAGCTTTCGTGCTTTCGTACCTTAGTGGCAATGCGGCAGACTGGTCGATCCCTCTAGTAAATCAAGATGATCCGGTCCTCCATGATTTTCAAGCTTTTCAGCTCAGTATGGAAAAACTGTTCGCAAGACATTCACAGGGGCAGGCCTTGGACAATGAGCTTCTTTCGTTGCGACAAGGTAATCAAGACCTTTTGGCTTATATTGCGTCTTTCAACAGACTGATAGTGGAAACTCAATGGCCTGAGGACAAAAGGATTACGCTGTTTTATAGAGGTCTACCTGGAGAGCTCAAAGATGTGTTAGCCCAAGTAGTGAATCCCCCACAAGATTGTTCGGACTATATAGACTTAGTCGTTCAAATAGATCACAGACTGCAGAACAGGAAGGCCGATCGTTCCAAGTTTGATGCTCGAGTATTTTCCAAACCTCCAACTCCTTCCAAAGGAGTAGACTCCGGGGAACCCATGCAAATAGGGGGTCTGAAAGGTCCTCTAACACAAAAAGAGCGGGAAAGGAGAAAACAGTTGCAATTATGCCTCTATTGCGGAAACTCAGGGCACTTTCTCCGAGACTGTCCGGTGAAACCTGCTAAGAAGGCAGTAGGAGCTGCAGTTACCAAAGTTACAAACTCTGAGCAGGGAAACGACCTTGCCCGACAAGAATAGAGGTCCTCTTGCCGAGCGTGAAAACCAGTTCCGTGACCTCGCATTTCGTGATACCTATGGTCCTCATTAGCCCTGATAATCCGGATCGATTACATGCAATTGAAGCTTACGTCGACAGCGGTGCCATCGGCAATTATGTGGATCATGAAATGGTTTTGAGGATGAATCTAACTCTTTGTCCCAAGGCTGTAAAGGACGTCATTACTACGGTGGATGGTACGGAGATAGCCTCTGGGCCAGTAACGCATACCACTCAAGAAATGACGCTAATAAGTCAAGATGGACACCATGAGAAGATCGTGTTCGATGTGATCAAGGCCCCTCAGTTTCAGATTATTCTAGGAATACCTTGGTTAGAGAAACACAATCCTCTGATCGATTGGCGAGCAAGAACGGTCCAGTTTCCAGAATGTGTCTCTACTTGTCACCCTCCACCTGGTGTTGCACTGGCAGCAATTTCTTCAGAGACTCCCCAGTTACCTCCCGAATACCTAGAATACCAAGATGTTTTCCGGAAGGATCAGGCTAACTCTCTACCTCCTCATAGGTCTTATGACTGCCAGATAGACCTGATACCTGGATCCACTCCTCCTTGTAGTAGAATTTATGCCCTCACCGAGCCTGAGAACCTTCACCTTCGACAATACCTGGATCAATACCTGGCAAATGGGTTTATTCGTCCTTCCAAGTCCCCTGCTTCTTCAGCTTTGTTCTTCGTTCCAAAAAAGGAAGGAGACCTTAGAACTTGTATAGATTATCGCTCCCTGAACCAGATCACCGTTAAGAATAGATATCTGTTACCTTTGATCCCTGAACTCCTGGACCAAGTCAGAAAAGCATGCATATATACAAAGCTGGATCTTAGAGGAGCTTACCACTTGGTACGAGTAAAAGAGGGCGATGAATGGAAGACGGCCTTCCGCACCAAGTATGGGCTATTTGAATATCAGGTCATGCCCTTCGGACTTTGCAATGCCCCGGCCTCCTTTCAATATTTTATGAACTATGTCCTCAGAGAGCTCATAGATGTGTGTGTTGTTGTTTACATTGACGACATCCTCGTTTATTCTTCATCGGAATCTGAACATCGGAAACACGTGAAAATGGTCCTCGAAACATTGCGTCAACACAAACTTTTCGCTAAGTTGGAAAAATGTGTTTTCAACGTGACTGAAGTTGAATTCTTGGGATTCATATTATCACCTGGCGGAGTGCGTATGGATTCAAAGAAGGTCGATGCAGTTCTCAAATGGCCATCACCATCCTCCGTAAAAGGTGTGCAAAGCATGTTAGGCTTCGCTAACTTTTACCGCAGGTTTATCCCCGAATTCTCTCGAATAGTCCAGCCCATCACTGCCTTGTTAAAGAAAAACAAACGTTTTGAATGGTCTACCGAGGCGGAACAAGCTTTCCAGGATTTGAAGACTAAATTTATCTCTGCACCAATCTTAAAACACCCTCGCCCCGAACTCCCCTACATCGTGGAAACTGATACTTCAAGCCTTGCCATGGGGGCAGTTCTATCACAAAAGGACCCGGTAACCAATCAGTTGCATCCCGTGGCATTTTGGTCCCGCAAGTTCTCGCCTCCGGAAATCAATTACACGATTACTGACAAGGAACTTCTGGCTATCAAGTCTGCCTTTAAGGCTTGGCGGCATTATCTGCTGGGGGCCCGACACACCGTTACTGTGATTACGGATCACCGAAACCTGCAATATTTGAAAACCGCAAAAGCCCAATCCTCTAGATAACTCCGTTGGGCATTATTCTTTGCCGAGTTTGACTTCATAATTACCTATCGACCTGGTACAAAAAACGGTAAAGCTGATGCCCTTTCTCGGATGGGAGTGGAAGAACACTTGATCAACCCTAAACCTGTACCGATCATTCCCGAACAAAGAATTCTGGGTGTAATCGCCACACAATCCATAGAGGAAATTAAGGATAAAGCCAGGCAACTTGTAACTCCAGCAGACATACAGAATTGGCATCTGCAAGGAAAGGACTTTGCAGTAAAGGACAACTTATTGTATTTCCAAGAACGATTATACCTACCCAGCACAGATTTACAGAAAGAAGTAATCTCTTGTTATCACGATTCTTTAATGGAAAGACATCCTTTGGATAGCCGAATATGCCTACAATAACTCTGTCCATTCGGGAACTGGGAAAACCCCGTTTTTTCTTTTGTACGGCAGTCACCCTCGAACCTCGGAGTTGGATCCCCTCCAAGATCTTGAAACACCAGCAGTAGACTACCTGCATTCTACAATCACCCAAGCCTTTAAGGAAGCTGTTTCTCACCTTCAAAGGGCTAAAGAACAATACAAGAAAGGAGCAGATCAACATCGGAAGGAAGCCCCTCAATATCGAGTAGGGGATCAAGTCTGGTTATCCACCAAATATTTACCTCTAAAAGGGCCACGCACATTCAACCCAAGATACCTTGGTCCCTATTCCATCACTACCATAGTAAACCCAGTAGCGGTCAAGTTGGACTTGCCCCTGCACATGAAGATACATCCGGTCTTCCACGTCTCTCTATTAAAACCCGTGCAACCTCAAACCCGACTAACTAAATCTCCAAAACCTATCCTAGTTGATGGGGAACTCGACTTTGAAGTCAAAAGCATTCTGGACTCCAAGATCTCCAAATCTAAACTATTTTACCTAATTGACTGGAAAGGCTACGGCCCCCAAGAGAGATCCTGGGAACCTGCTGAATATGTCCACGCTCCTCGCCTAATCAAAAGATTTCACCGAACATTTCCTGACAAGCCAAAACCCCCGGAGAAGCCCGGTTTGGGAGGGGCCTTGAGGGGGGGTACTGTCATGATCTCTGCTTCCAAAAGGTCAGGGTTTTCCCAACTCCCTTGGAAGCAGATTCATAACCCAGGTTCCGAGTGCCAACCAGTCCCAATTGGGACCTTTTGGACCCAGTCCTGGCGCCAGTGGCACCAGGCTCATAAATATGCCCAGTCCCAGCGCTGGAAGCGCCGGGCTCATAATGCTTGGGTGGACTTACCTGCAGCAGACCATGCTGCTTACTTGCCTGCCAGTTGAGCCTCTGATCCTCTTCTGTTTGGAACTACTTTTCCTGTTGGGTGGGGCAGGAGCCACTCCCGAGGTTCAGAACACTGGAACTCTTCTGGAAAGCAGGAACTCTTTTCTTACCTAGGCGTGGCTGTGGAAGGAGACACCTAAGCACTACAGGAGGCTATTTAAACCACACCCGATGGATGAATCTTGCTTTGCGTTATTCTGCATTCTCTGCAGCAGAACGCTCATCGTGTCTTCTGCTTCTGATCCTGGGCCTAAGGGAACAAAGGCTTACAATCCTGGAATCCAGTCTTCAGCAGCACCTGTAAAGACAAAGAAAGAACAGGTTAGCACTACGGTCTTCAGTGGCAGCGCATCTCTTACCTGGTCCATCGGCTGTCACCAACGCCTCGCGCTGCATTCCGGCATCTGAAAGACAAAGGCTTACCTACTCTTCGCATGCTCCGGAGGTCTTCGCACTGCATTCCGGCATCTGAAAGACAAAAGCTTACCAACTCTTCGCACGCTCCGGAGGCCTTCGGCGCTGCATCCCGCATCTGAAAGACAAAACAAGGTGCGTTTAAAGACATTGGGGAACTTTAATACTCACGTGCCATTACTCCTTTCCACATCTAACCCAGTGGGTATTCCGGCACCCTGCAGCCGCTCCGAACTTGTACCTGCAAAATAAAAAGACAGTTAGAGCGCATTGTGAAGCAGGCAACAAGCGCTTACTTACGTGCTTCCAGGCGCTTCTATTCATCACACGGGCTCCATCTTCAACTCACTTCAGCCCGTCATCCACCATCGCCGGAACCCTGCAAAACAAGAGACTTCATTACTAAAGACTTTAAAGACATTAGAATTACTCGAAACTTACCGTTCGTGCAGTAAACGACGGACAGCAGTCCTCTGAAGTCAAGAGGCCTGCTCCCCTTATCCAGTAAAGAAACTGGTTACAGCACCCTGCCCCGAGGCAGATGGAGAGCACAGCGTTCACTTACCTAAGGTGAGAGCGTTAACCTTCGGGGTTCTACAGGAGAAGAGAAAGGGAAGAAGAGAGAGACATTCAATAACCCAGTTCATTAATCCCATATTTTCTATCTGCAGACATCTTACCCTTCGAGTCAAACATACAGTGCACAGAGGTCCAGCCCAAAGAGCCAGCCGTGTGTTACACGTCACCTTTGAAGAAACGGTATACGCCCAGTCAAGACCGGCGCCTCTACGGGAATCAGGTGAGCGTTACACTTACTTGGGATTCATCCAAGGGGGTTCGGATGGATCCGGACATGGTGAAGGCGATTACCCGATGGACAGAGCCATACTCTGTAAAGGAGGTGCAACGTTTTTTGGGACTGGCAAACCTTTATCACTGCTTTATCCCAAATTTTTCAGAATTGGTGTTACCCATAACATCCTGGTTGGAGAAGGGAGTTCCCTTTGTTTCACAACCTGAAGCACACAAGGCCTTCCAGTCTCTTAAGGAGGCCTTTACATCAGCTCCAGTCCTCATTCAATCTGATCAAACAAAACCATTTATACTTGAAACAGATGCCTCTGGAGGTGCGCTGGGAGCCGTCTTGCTACAAGAAGACCAAGATGGACAAGAACACCCAATAGCCTACTATTCACGAACGCTGTCCTCTAGTGAGAGGAATTACTCTGTACTTGAACGTGAACTTCTGGCTATGAGTATGGCCAGTGAAGAATGGCGTCACTTGTTGCATGGCCACCCTACCCTTTTGTGATTCGAACCGATCACCGCAACCTCAAGGTCTTGAAAAAGATGGAGTGCAGAAATGCCGGACACGCACGCTGGGCTTACTATTTCTCCAATTTCAACTTTACCATAACTTACATACCCAGTAACCAAAACAGTGTTGCAGACGCATTGTCCAGGAGTTGGCCGAAGGAAGACCAGGGTATATCTTCAGTGGAAAGGATTCTACCTGAACACAAATTTGTTATGGAGGTGAACACGTTTCTTCAGAGGGTTCGGTCTGAAGTAAGTCAATACCCCATAGGAGAGCTGAAGTCTTACCATCTGCAGAAGAGAGAAGGCTTATGGTTTCGGAGTAATGCTCCTTTCCTGCCTTCAGATACTTTACAAAGAATGGCTCTCCAATCCTGTCATGACGCTCCCTTGGCAGGACATAAGGGACAGAAGGCCACTCACAAGTTGTTAACGCAAAGTTTTTGGTGGCCTACCATCAGTGAAGACGTGAGATCCTATGTATCCTCTTGCCCTACATGTGCTGCTTGTAAGGTTTCCCAACAGAGATATTTGGGTCTTTTACAGCAGGCCAGATTACTCTCTCAACCGTGGGACGTTATATCGATGGATTTTGTAGTCGATCTTCTAGTGTCTCGAGGACTAACTGCTATTATGGTAATCATAGACTCTTCCATAAAATTGGCCCATTTCCCAGCCCTGAAGGGGGTACCTACAGCCTCAGAGACCGCTGGCATATTCTTTCGGGAGGTCGCAAGACTACATGGCATTCCCCAGACTGTAATTTCCGACAGAGCTACTCAGTTCACTTCAAAATTTTGGGCATCCCTCTGTGTTAGGTTGGGTATTCAAAGGGCTCGTTCTTCGGGCTACCATCCCCAATCTAACGGACAGACTGAGAGATTGAACGCCAACTTAGAACAGTATCTCAGATGTTTTTGCAATAAGGAACAGAATGACTGGTCTGATTTTCTCCCAATGGCAGAATTTGCCTATAATAATACTTATCACACAGCTATCTAGATTAGTCCTTTTAAATGTACCTATGGTTACCACCCTCGGCACATACCAGTTCTAAGTATCTTTGATACTAGAACACCAGCAGTGGAAGGAATGGTATCGGAACTAAAGAGAGTCCACAAAGAAGCCTTGCAATCCTTGGAGGATAGTTGTAAGACTTACAAGAAGTATGCTGATTGCAAAAGAACCTCTAACCCTCTATGGAATCCTGGTATACGAGTGTGGCTATCCACAAAATACCTACCAAGATGGGTAAATTTAGGCAAGTTCACTCCCTGGTATGTTGGACCTTTCCGAATACTGTCCAAGATTAACCGTGTAGCCTTCAAGCTAAAGCTGCCCACTAGACTGAAACGTGTACATCCAGTATTTCATACTTCTCAACTGAAAGAATATAAGGTAGATCCTTTCAAAATACAACAGAAGAAGGTTATGACATTGGCTCCTACAGAACCAGAGGAGTATGAGGTGTCTAGGTTGGTGGACTCCCGTTACAAGCAGGGTATCCTACAGTATCTGGTCCATTGGAAGGGATTTCCCAGGTCGGAAAGGACTTGGGAACCTCGATCATATATACATGCTCCCAGACTAATTCAGAGATTTCACAGGCTCTACTCGGGAAAGCCCGGGGAGGGTAGGCACCGAAGGAGGCATACTGTCATGCATCCGAAGTACATTTCAGAAAATGTTTCTAAATCACAACAATCCAGTATCTGCTGCTAAAAACTGGAACGCTCTCCCGCCCCACCTCAGATCCGAACATTCATACTGGGTCTTCAGAAAACATCTTAAGACCTTGCTATTCACCACCAAAAGGAACTGCCTGAGGGTTAACAATCTGTTTTCTCCTGAAACTACCTGTTGTTCAATAAACTGTCTTATTCAAAATGTATATCTTCATTCAACGAGCGCCTTGATGCCTCTGGATTTAGCGCGCTATATAAATGCAAAAATAAATACATTGTAAACACTGCCTTTCATGCACATATGGCAGGCAGTGTTTACTCGCTGGTGGTGCGGGGGACCCGTACATGTCCTGGGATGGGGCCCCTAAGACAAAAAAGACAAAAATATATATTTATTTTTTAATGAAAAAAGAAATCGTTTCTTTTTGAAGTCACTCTGCCTTCATAGAGAAATTATTTCTGTTAGAGCAATCATTTCTTTATGAAGGCACAGTGACTAGAAAAAGATACTATTTTTTTATGAAGTCTGAGGGCTCCCACACCCCATGACAGGGAAGCCTACAGTCTGGAGACCTCCATGTCATGGGGCAGGGAGAGCCCTATGTCTTCAAAAAGAAATAGTTTCTGTTTGAAGTTACTCTGCCTTACTAAAGAAACTATTTCTGTTCCGGTTCGGTCCGTTAACGGAAATCATTTCTTTATGAAGTCAGAGTGATGTAATGGGGCTACCCTCCACCCCATGACACAGAGGCCTCCAGATCCTCTGCAGTTGACAGGAACAAGCATTCCTGGCTGCTGCAGGGACCTGAAGGTCTTGTTCCCTGGATCAATGGATTAAAGGTAAGAAAATGTATGTTCTTTAAATGTGTGTGCATGGATGTAAGTGTGTGAGTGTATATGTATATATGTAATGTGCATTAATGAGTGAGCGCATGATGCGGCCCAGGTATGGGTGTCTGGGTGTGCATGTGTGAGTGTATGGTGAAAAGGTGCACACTTAAACACTTAAATGTATGGGTGGCTTCCTGGGTGTGCCTGTATGGTGAAAGGGTGGACACTTAAATGTATGGATGGCTGCCTGGATGGAGAAGGGATACACACTTAAATGTATGGGTGGCTGGGTGTGTGTGTGTATGTACGTGTATGTGTATGGTGAATGGCGTGTGTGCTTGTGTTCAGGGGCTCAACAAAACCTACATTTCAGGCGGGCTAATGATGGGAGCGGTGCTAAATCCACGCCCGGTGGGGGAGGGGCAAACCTATTTGTGTGGGAGCATCTAACTTCTTTACGCATTCTAATGAGACTATTTTAGTGCAGCTTCAATGTTACAAGCAGTTAACTCTCTCCTTTAAGTCTGCAAGCATCCACTTATGGACTGCTGTGAGAATGAGCGGTCTCCTGTCCCCCCTCTCTGCCCTTCCAATCACTCCCCTGGCATGCAAGTACTAAACCCACACGACGATTTCAACTGCCTAAAAACTAACAGTGACATTTGTTTACATTAGTAATTGCTGGGCCTTTGTTAACGGTGAAACACAGGCGCTGTTTAACATCTGTGTCCTGTTCAGTCTAGCAACGACATTGTAGGCCAGCCAGGTTGAGTCAACATAGCCCAAAATTTCAGGGGGTGGCGGAGACGACTGAAACCCATACAGATCAATGGTGTTGTGCCACTGCTTGTGTTTAATGCCATGATTACTTATTGGTCATCTTCATTACTCATAGCCCCATTCATCCTCGTTCCAGCACGAGTGTATGAGGCACTTTGCCTCATACACAAGCACTCGGTTGAGGTAGCGGGACATGGAAGTAATGCCTGGCTTAGTTACCTGTAATCTTCTTTATAACTCCTAGCCCCACTCGTTCTCTTCCTAGTGCTTACCAATGAGGCAAGGTGCCTCATACGTCAGCACTGGGACAAGGAAGATGGATGTGGAGGTAATTCTGGGCCGATGTGCTGATTTTGGGGATTGGGGCAAGGGGTTGGGGGTGAGGGGATGTGTGGGGGGTGGGGATTGTATGATATGTCGTAGTGGTAATCCATCTCAAGGCCAAGCAGGCATGATATGTGGTATTAGTGGCTAGAGATGCATTTTGGTGCAGCCAGTCTAGTCATTTCTTAGTTTGGCTTGACTTTTTTAACTGAGCATCTCTGATAAAGCAGTCCTGCTAAGTGTAATTACCTGGCTAGACTGGCATTTGGGTGCTACCAGTCTAGCCGTTTCTTACTGTGGCATTGTATATTTTTCTGGGCATCTGTGATAAAACAACCATGATAAGTGTTATCGCTTCGAATGGCCTTTTGGTGCAGCCAGTCTAGGTATGTCTAAATGTGGCCTGGCATGCTTTACTGTGTTATGTGATTACATGTCTAGGCTGGTCTATAATGTCCAGCCAGTTGGACATGTTTTCATTGTGGCATGGCATTTTTAATAGCAAAGCATTACATTAATTAAAGCATTAATGTTCCTGTGCACTGTTGGTGACTTGCATGTAATGGATTTTTGGACTGGTGTTAACCTACAAAACAATTGCAAATGCGCTGGCTCAGAAAGTGAGCTGTATAATGCATTAAAACACATATATATATATATATATATATATATATATATATATATTACATGGCCTGCGGTAGCAGTCGTGTAGTTATGGCTTAGTTGCTCAACTCATAGGAAGAGCATGTTTTGGGCTGCTTATAACTTCGCTCTCCCTGGACGAATCCTTATCAAACGTTGGGAAAAAAGTATATGGTCCACTCTGAATTATTTTTCGTAGGTTTAGTGAGGTTTCGTCAAGGGAGGCAAAGTTATATGGGGTCCCCAACATTTTTTTCCATAGACGCAATGGAAAAAAATAATTTGCTCACGCCTACAGTCTAAACTACTGGACGGATTTTCACCAAATTTGCGGCAGGAGCAGCTGATTGGTCCCAAAAGTGTGCTTTTGTAAATTTGTGTAAATCCGTCCAGTAGTTTTCCTTAAAATGGGCTAAAAGCAGGTAAAAGAAATTTGTGATATCTGGGTTCGGCCCGTGGACTCACTTCCCTGTTCGGTCCACGAATGGGCATCCGATTGGTCTAAAGGGTGACGTGATGTCTTCGGACATCAGAGGCACCCACTGATTGGTTGGTGAAAAGCATGAAGTGCGTCAGATTTTTGGAAACGCCCGCTATATTGGATTCGCGGACAGCGACCAGTGTTCGCGGACATCTCGGTGAACACATACAAAAAAACACAACATTGCACTTATCAAACTTATCAAACAATCTCTGGGAAGGTGAAGGGTTATGTTATGTTATCTGTACTTGTAAAGCGCACATTCGCCCGAAGGCATCATGGCGCTGGACAGGGAGGGCTAATCAATTAAAAGAGACACATAAAATAAGGTGCTAGAAAAGGGTGGTCTTAAGCGCTCTCCTAAAGGCAAGATGATTGGGAATTTTCCTCATTGCGGAGGGGAGACCATTCCAGAGGGTGGCCGCGGCTATGGAGAAGGCCCTGCCTCCGACCCTAGCAAGATGATATCTTGGGACAACAAGAAGGTCTGCAGTGGATGAACGTAGGTCCCGCTCTGGAAGATAGCGGGAGAATTTGTCTTGCACAAACTCAGCCCCTTGATCGTGAATGGCCCGATTGACTATACACAGGGCCTTGAAACGGACACGCTGGCAGACTGGCAGCCAGTGGAGTGAGCGCAGCACTGGGTGATATGGGCTCCATAAGGGGTGCCCGTTGCCAGCCTAGCAGCTAGATTCTGTATACGCTGTAGCCGTTGAGGATGGAGTGGGATATGGCTGTAAGAAGCCAAAAAACAGGTGTGTTTGACCCCATGACATCTGCGAAGAGTCTGGATGTTCGGGTACAGTCCTGTGATGTTCACGAACACTTCAGATGTTCTGGATATCTATGCCTATTTCTGCATTACAGGGTTGGTGAAAAGCAGTTTTTGTATGGCTTACAACTTTGGCACCACTCAATGAAACTGGATGGAATTCTATTCTAGACCTGATTCTGAATGGTTTTGCAAAGTTTGGTGGGATTCTGTCAAGAGGGCAAAATTAGACGGGGGTCCCAAAATATTTTAAAGGCTTATAAATGTGGTGCCATTTGACGAATCTACAAACGTTTGCAAAAACATTTTAGATCTAGATATAAATGTTTTTGTAAAGTGTGGTGGGATTTTGTCAAGAGGGGCTAAATTAGAGGGGGTGTCTCAACATTTTTAAATGGCTTATAACTTTGTTGCCGTTTGACAAATGTGGACAGAAGTTTCCAGAAAGATTATAGACCCAGCCTTGAATGTTTGTGTAAAGTCTGAATGGGTTTTGTCAAGTTGGGGCTAAGTTATATGTCTATATACATTTTGACACTTTTGAAAAAATAAAACATGGGTGGATGTCCAGCAAATTCATGTAAAGAGCATTGGCAAGGACCTTAAAATATGGTTTTGCAAATGTGCCCATGTTTTATTTTTTTAAGTGTCGTAATGTAGGTACAAAAAATAGTGATATACTTTTGGTGATTGAGGTATAGCCTGTGGTCATGGGCAGTGGCCAGATTGTCCGGGTCATGGCATAAGGTCATGACCCGGACAATCTGGCTACTGGCCATGACCACGAAAGACGACAAATGGGGTTAAAGTTGCCACGTCCACCTGGGACAGGCTATGTTGTACAGCTATTCGAAAGTGGGATAGGTTTGAAAGGGAAAGAGAATTGTGCTTGTGCTAATATGGTCATAGGGTTCTCTCTTCGCCTTCTGCAGGCTGCCATGGAAAGGGCAGAGGGGCTCTGTACGGAACCGCGCCTTCCCTTTCCATGGTGGCCATCTTGGAAAAGGATTTTCCTTCTACAGTGGGACACCGCAGTCGTCCGGGAGGAGGAAGTAAAATCCTTTTTTTTAGCAGCCCAGGCTACCGCTTTGGGAACCCCGGGTGCTAATGGTCTTCATCCCCCATTGCAGAGGCTGGACTGGGGAATAATGATACGGAGCCCTCATTATCCATCCTCTCTTCGATTAGGCCGATGACTTGGGCTGCCAGGCCGTTATCCCCTGTTGCAGTCCCTGGAACAGGGGATGAACGCCACATTATTCCCATTAGCATAACACAAAATGCTAATGGTAATGTTGAAAAATCTTATTGAGGCTATGTACTTTACTGAGAAATGTAAAGTAGATGGAGTCTATAAGATTATTTTTATAGTTCTATTTTTCAACTGTGAAAGGTGGTTCCTAAAGGAACCTTCATTTTGTTGTTGTTTGATGTATTATTTTTTTTTGCAGGAGAGGTTAGATCGTAAATTGGGGAGGGAAATGAAGGAAGAGGCATCAAGCACTAATATGGAGGGGCAGGTGGGCAGGGGAAGATGTTGCGCGTGTGTTACTTTTATGGTAGGGGCAGTGTTTCTCATGCTTCTTGATTACAGCTTCCAAAGCACTCTGAAATTGCTTCCCCCTGCAGAGTGGTGTGTTGCAGTATGTACAGAGGACTGTTGTCTTCGAAAGATATGGATCAACAGCCTCTTTTATTGCTTGCAAGGTAGCTGCTGGGATTTTGTGTCCCACAGAAGTAGGCTTTGTGGTTACAGTATTGGTTGAGGAAGATGAGGTGGAGAAAGACAGCCTAATACTGGCTAAGAAAGGAACAACATTTCTGAGAGCATTGCAGTGGTTGGATTTGGTGTGGCAGTGCATGGAGGTGGTCCCATAGGAGTACTGTCCAGGTAGTCCACGACTGAGTACAAAGTTGAACTCACTGCATTTCACTTTGGCAGCTTTAGCGCTTGGTACATTCCCACCAGTGGTAAAGAACTGCCACACCCATGATTCTCTCTGGGTGCTAGAGGTAGGCACTTCCTCTACATCATGCTCTTGGTTGTCTTCATTGTCTTTGGAAGTACTAAGCTTTTTTTGTTGTGTAGGTCCTCCAGCTCGTGGTGGTGGCTCTTGGGGAGGCGGGATGGCATTAGCTGATGCCATTTTTAAGATAAATAGCAGTTTCGTTCATATTCTTTCAAGTATATGCTTTTTATTTGAGTGTTAATGGATAATGAGTAGGTTTAGGTGTAGGAGCTGTGCAAGGGTACATTTTGAGCTTGAAAGAGCCAAGATCGGCAGAAAATGCAGTTCCGAACTGTCCTCGAAGCATGAACGCGATCGCGAATTGCAGACAAGTGCATGGACACGTGGCTCTGTCCGGAAGGTCCTCGATGACGTCAGGCGGTCGCAGACATTAACAGACATTAACGGACGCATAAACAGTGGGAAAAGTTGCAAAAAGTGTATACAAGTGTAAAAAATGATGCTAGAAGGTGAGACTTTGTAAATTGGACAAAAATGTTGCCATATTGGGGTAAGAATGATATTAGTAAGTTGTAGGAAAATAGCATGCACTGGTAAAAACCCTTGAAATTCACTGAAAAATCTTTGTTAAAGGGACGTTATGATTAAGTTGCACTAATTAAAACCTTTGAAATTCAATGAAAAAACGTTGTTAAAGGGACATTATGGTTACAAGTAAAACCGAAAAACCTCAGAATGAAGGCTGATGCATGTTTGTGATTATGAGAGTGAATGAAGAATGAATTCTCTATGATTGCTGATGTGTGTTTGTGAATGAAGAATGAATGCCATATGAATGCTTTTGCGTGTTCATGAATGTGTGAGTGAATAAAAAAAGAATGCCGTAAGAATGTTGTATGCCTGCTGATGTGTGTTTTTTAATGTAGGAGGTGAATGAAGAATAACGCCTATGAATGCTATTGCGTGTAGGCGACGGTGGGAGTAATGGAAGAATGAATAATGCTGTGTGAATGTTGATGCATGTGTGCTGGGTCATGGGACTATGCCTCTGATTGGGAGCTGGGACGGTAGGTGGGGTGAGATGAAACAGTGGAAGTTACGAAAGCTCTTACTATGCCATGGCATGTTTTACTGGGCATCAAGTAAATGCCCAAAATAAAGACCAAGCTGGGGTGAAGGCAGCATAAGGAGTCTACCTGTGTGGAACTTGTGAGATTTACCAGTGAAAGACAAGAAAAATGCCTGCTTACCGCCAATCCTGTGTAACACTATGGCGGTGGATGCAGAATGGAACCAGCGTATCAGTACTTGTTCTGGGATCCGAAGGATAACAGAACGCCAGAAACAAGAACCCAACGGTGGAACCAGGAGGGAAAAGGGAATGCCATAAACACATTTGTTTGAATTCGTGTTCCAAAAGCGCTTTATGTAAGGCGCTTTATAAATCAATCAGCACTTTGGTGTTAGGCGCTTTATAAATCAATAAATACAAATACAAATAAATACAAATAAAGACAAAACTGAAGACAAAATGCAAGTCCAGAAGGTATTGGATGATGCCACGGTTCAGGATCTTAAGATGATAAAAAGGTGAGGAACACAAACACAAAACAGCACCAGAAAATAACGGGAATGGGAATTACTGAACAGGAAGGATCAGGAAGCAAAAGTCATCTTAACGGGAAGGCAACAAGGAATCCAGAGAGGCAAGAAAAGAGGAATTTTAGTAAAGAATTTGAGAAGGAGATGTCAGAACACAGCATTTGTTCTTACAAAATTGAGACGCATCTGCTGACTGGCTCAATCCCAGATAAATGCGTTGGCACTGTGCGCGGGAGGCACCATCTTGGATTTGAGGATTAGACCGCTAATGCAGAAACATGGAGACACAGCACGCTGTGGAAAACACCAACATTGCCATAGCAACCAGGCCAGAGTTTTTAAAGTACTGGCCCACACTGGTGAGTCCAGTCAGGACAATTCTTTATTATGATATGAATTTTTTTTAGCAAACTGTGGTTATCTTTTCAAACTGTGGCTTTTTACCCATATTTACACAGAAAGTGTGCTGAAAACTTTTTAAGGTTGTTTTTTGTGTTGTCACTCCAGGTAACCCCACCCTTTTACATACATCATCAACAGCATCCCGAGGATCGCCACTTGTAGTCACTTTACTTCTTCCACTGCTAACCTGTTTCCCGCTGTCATTCTTTCCATCTCGTAAATCCACTTCCCAGCCCCCGCACCTAATGAGGGCAGTCTGCACTTCACGTTATCCTTGTCCACGTGTTTCCATGGTATATACTGAGGTCACACCCCTCCCCTCTCCAATAACGGCATCTGTGTGAATTCCTCACCCCCTTGTGTGCTTCTAGTCAGTCTGACCTTTCTGTCTCCTCTCTCACATTCGAGGTCTGCGTATACATCTATTGGTTCTAGTATGGGTACCCGGACATTGTCGTCATGAAGGGGCCCCTGAGGGACCCTGGGATGTGGAAACAAGGCACAATCACCACACACAAACTGATACGCCAGACACAAGGTTGTATTCCCAAAATCTAGGGTTTATTGCAAAACAAATAGTCCCAGTTGGCCAAATGGTCTCACGCCCTGCGACGTGTGTCTAACAGACTTCGGGGGACGCAAGAGAGCGAAAATCGTACATCAGTTACATATATACAAAATGAGCATCTTACAATTAGTAATGACACATTTGACACATTCAATGCCACCCCTAATTCATTCCCTTTGAAGCGGAGGCGATGATTGACCATGGTGATGAATATGATGACTTTAGATCACCATATTTAGTAACAGTTTGCAATCTCGAATTTACAGACACTATTCTTTATTTGTGAGAACACAGCGCTTCTGTTTTTATGGACAAGCTGCGAGTAGGGGAACTGGCACATTCCAGGACTTACTATCTCCTGGTTTCGATTCACGCTCTAGAGGTCAGCTTGCTCTCTGGGGCCTCACAGTGCTCAGAAGGGGGGCCATAAAGAAGAACATAATTCAAACGCTTTAATATTAGTTTTGTGCATTGCTATTCTTTTAAGGAGACTCACTGGCATCCGTGTACTGATTAAAATGCCTTGCTCCTTGCCTTCAAGGATATGTGAGGGAGGGAATCGGACATTTCTGTCTGGCTCTCCAGTGTAATGTTTCAACATGTCTTTTAGCCTTGGACCATTGAAGCGAAATAATATCTACAGCAAAGCAGTTTTACATGAGGCAAAGTAGCAGCGTTAGAGAAAACAGAGAGAGAAAACAAAATGGCGATTCTGATCATCTTAAAATGGCCGCACTCTAATTAAGCTAGTAACTATGTAATGACTAATGAGCATATATTCTTAACACTTTAAATGAGGCGGTTGGTCTTCGGCCAACCAACTATCCTGCATTGCCTTCCGTTCCGTTCCCAGAACCAGGAGCTTATGTTCAATTCCCAGCCTCCTTCAGGGGGGTGAAGATCAGAGCTTAATGCGTGCAATTTTCTTATTGCTTCGAAAATCGTGGGGGAGGTGTCACTTACAAATACGCAACACGCCGATCCCACGATTTTGCAAACACTGCCGCGATCAACTAAGATTATATCAAGGGCCATTCTGTTTTTACAGTGACATCAACCTAATTCCTTTTTCCTCAAGAATCATATTATACAATATGTTGGTGGTTCCATTTATTGTTTCTTCCAATATTCTAGACAGTCGTCTTATGTTATAAGAGTTTATCGCCTGGCCCCAAAATGGTATGAATGATTTGGCTATGTCTTCTGCAATCAACCCTCCTTCAACAATCCGTTGAGGTTGTGACCTTGTTAACTTGGCTATGTCTGCTGTTTCCGAAACAAACACCCCAGGAAACAGAAAGTCTAGGTAACACGTGCCTCCCCATTTCCTAGGTAACCAAGGATATGCTTTTTCTCCACATATAAAGTACACGGGATCTCCCACATGTATTGGTTCCACTTCTTTATCAAGGAATGCTACGTTCCTGCATCTAGTAAATGTTCCTACCTGGAAGGGACCCTTTTTCTTTAAACAAAATGGAACAGAATGAGGGTTATAATTCACTGTATATGAAGGGGGTTCCGCATCGTTATTCCCCTCTGAGCTCATGTAGAACGTGATCACAGAAGATTTATAAGGTACAGACAATCTATCCTGTGGCATTATTGCTGGTGTAATTAATTGTCTTCTATGGAATATAGAGCAACCCACCGGTTTCATAATCACTTCTTCAAACTCATTCATGTTTGTCTTGTCTAATTGACCGGTTTCACTTTCGTTCCATTTCCCATAATATAGGGCACTCAGAGAAGCATAACATGCAGAAGTCAATGGCAGGGGCTGTACATACCATCCTATTCCCTTACCACCATGCTGGGGCAAGTGGGCACAAACCCAACAGTTGTTCTTTCTTAGAATTGAGTGTGCCATGTTCATTATCAATAACAATGTGCTGTTCCTGTATCCTTCCCTATGTCTCTCTTCTATTGGGGAGAAGGTATAGGAAATCATATGAACTGGGCTTTCCGTCGTGGAAATGTTCACAATAGGCAACAGTACCTCAAGGGGGTGCATTTCTTCTAGGTACCATAATACTGATATGGTCAATATTGGGGCTAATATACTTATTATACACATTATTATCGTTAAACCCAGTATACAATTCTTTCGACCATGTCCCTTTTTCACCTTTCTATGTACTGCGTTTAACTCGCTATCATCATTGGTGCAGGTGGGGGCATTTGCTTGTTCCGACATTTTTTTCTCATCCTTCTTCTTCTACTGTGCTCGTCGTGAATATCTCTTGATGATGCGCTTGTTAGGATGTTAAAGAGTTCGATAAATGTCTACAGTCTCTCGATGCCAGTTCTTACCAGCCTGGATTGCTTACTCGTTTGGCAAGATCTCTGTGCATTCACACATTGCTCTAGAGTTTCAGAGCAGTTGCCTTTGTACAATGTGCCCCCCGCTTGTTCGCTCGGGTTCCGGACACATGGATTTAGCACCGAGGAGTTGCGTTTGTTGAGCTGTCTGGCTTGCACAACTCTCACGCCATTCTCCTCTAAGCCTCCGGTTCCTACTTCATCCGAGAATAGGAAACAGAGGCAATAAAATCACAAAAAGATGAAGATGTGATCACTCCTTTTTTCTGCTGCACAGGTTATACCGATCTGCTCCCAGTATCGTGTGGTCGACAAATAGTGCCGATGCACTTCTGGTCTCAAGCTTGGAGTCAGCCTGGGGCACAATGGCAGATGATGATGAGTGCCCAGACGATGATGCAGGCTGTGGCGCAACAGAAGATGGTGGGCGCCACAGAGGTATACACTTGATATTGGCCAGCAGTGATTCAGAATCTGCTGAACAACGTTGGGGCACGTCCTCTTTTATGGCAATCTCATCAGGCTTTGTTTCAGGATCAGGCAGTTTCTGTGGCAAAGAACTGGCAAGAGCATTTTTCGTTTCTGGAGCCGCTGCTGTCTCTTTCTGGTCTTTGTCCCGATCAGTCAAAGTGTCAAATGGCGGTGGGACTTTCTTGGGGTGCGTGGCGTGGATCCACGCTTTCCGCCCATCCACGCGTATCGCTGTCTGCGTGGTCAAAAGGATTTGGTAGGGCCCACGCCACCTGGTGCCAGCGATGTTTTCCGCTCATCATTTCTAATCAGCACCCAGGTTCCTGGCTCCAATGCATGTCCTGGGCCAGTGTACCGCACCAGTAATGCCTCCTGCACCTGCTGATGAATCAAATGCAGTTGTTTTACTAACAAATTACAGTAAATGCTGAGTACAGGGTATTCTACCTCTCTCATTCTTTTCGGCTGCGGTGCACACCACACATTCGCCACTCTCTGTCATGATGCCTGCCCCCGGGAAACCAGACCAGGCCCAGCAGCCCCAGAAGCAGGCATCACGCCATTTGGAGCATGCCCAAAGCCCCAGTTAGGGGCTGTTTGGGTGAAGTCCTGGCGCCTTTGGCGCCAGGCTGATGAGGACAAAGTCAGTCCTGGCGCCATAGGCGCGAGGCTCATTTATGATAACTTACCTAAAACAGACCATGCTGCTTACTCACCTGATGCAGACCATGCTGCATGAAGACCTAAGCCAAATGAGGCTTAGGAGGGACTATTTTAATGCAGGGACTATTTTCTTACCTGGGTGGGGCAGTGGAAGAATACTTACCTGGGACTTCTTCCAAAGCTATTTAAGCCATGCCCGGACAGCCACACGTGCTTCGCGTTATTCTGCAGTAGCAGCGTAACGCTCACCGTGCCTGCAGCAGCTTCCAATCTTCGGCCACGCCCGTATACACTCCGGAGCTCCTGAACCCTGCAAGGAAAGCAGAAGGAAAGGTTAGAGCAAGAGTTTTATTCATACTCACCTGAATCCTGCATCTTCCCGACTTGGACCTGGAAGAAAGAATCCATTAGACGCTCTTGCCGTGCCTCCTGCAACGCCGCGCTGAACTCACCTGTTGCCATTTTCAGCATTCCAACACGCGCATCTTCAGTTCGCGGCCGCTCTTCATCACCTATGGACATAATAACAATGAGGTGAGCAACAGAGAGTTATCTAAGACAACAAAGGGAAATATTAAGACTTACTTGAGATCACCGGGGATACTCACCTAATCTCGGGTCGGCGCGACCTCTTCCGCATCTCCGCCGCACCCCGGCCCCTATGGGGAAACATTCCGCTACAGACTTATCCGGTTGCGGTAAACGCTTCAATCCACGGATCTTCCTCCGAATGGATGCCTGAAAAGGAAAAAGACCACAGGTTAGAGCAAGCTTCCCTCTTTATTCCGAAACAGCTTTTATAAACACTTACCTGCGCATCTCTGGTTGTCACGTGAACTCTTTCCAGATCCATAAGGGCAACCTAGGGGAATTGGACAGAGTGAATTCCAGACGTTTTGAACTCTTTATAACTAGTACCTCTACGGAGTCAACACCGTCTGCAACTCGCCAACTTCCAACACCAGTGAGGCAACTGGTCATCTACGCGCCCCTGCACTTGAAGCAGGATGGAGAGTTCATCTTTCTAGATTATCAGGTGAGAATCTAAAGGAGTCCCAAAGTAATTCATGGGGAGAAGGTGGGGTTAAGCTTAAACCTCACAGGTGGTTAATTCCCCCTTTCTGCATTACAGAAGAGTATTCATACGAGCCACACAGACCAAGCTGGGGGGCCCGGTCCACTCAGTCATCTCGGTGCTCCGTGTATCACTGGAAGAAGTAACATCAGGCCGGTCCAGATCAACGTCCCCGTGGACACCAGGTGAGCATAACAGAACGCGAAGCCTACCCACAACAAGCCACCTGGGCGTTATGGAGACCTCAGAGACGGATCAATTAGCCCAATTATTAGGGGAGCTAAGGGCTGAAGTGCATGCCGCCCGCCAGGAAACTAATGCCCTTAGGAGGGAGCTGATAGTTTCGAAAGAACGAACGGATGATCTAGCCAGACAGTTATTGCAAAACCAAGCTGGGCAAACGCCACTGCCTGGCCTCGGGGCAGGTCCAGCTCATGTGTCATCGAGCAACCCTGTTCAAATACACTTACCAGGGGCCGTTCCATTGGCTCCACCCGAACGTTTTACCGGAGACCCAAAAAGGTTTGCCGTATTCATGAATCAGTGCCGCTTACACTTCTTATGCAGACCTGCAGCCTTTCCGAATGATCAAGCCAAGGTAGCCTTTGTGCTGTCATACCTCAGCGGCAGCGCAGCAGACTGGTCCATTCCTCTAGTTAATCAAGATGACCCCATTCTTAGGGATTTCCAGGGATTTCAAACAAGCATGGAAAGACTATTTGCTCGACATTCCCAGGGTCAGGCCCTGGATAATGAACTCTTATCCCTAAGACAGGGGAATCAGGATCTTCTTTCCTACATTGCAACCTTTAACAGATTAATAGTGGAAACTGAATGGCCAGAAGTAAAAAGAATCACATTGTTCCATCGAGGGCTTCGAGGAGAACTCAAAGATGTCTTGGCCCAGATCGTGAACCCGCCTCAAGATTTTACCGAATATATACATTTGGTGGTCTAACTTGATCATAGACTTCAAAATAGGAAGGCCGATAAAGCCAGGTTTGAAAACAGAGTCTTGGTCAGAACTCATACTAGCCCCAAAGGGGCAGAGCCTTCAGAACCCATGCAAATCGGAGGGGTGAGAGGACCCTTAACTCAGAAAGAAAGAGATAGAAGGCGACAAATGCAGCTATGCCTATATTGCGGGAATTCCGGTCATTTTTTGCTGAACTGCCCCATAAAACCGCCCAAAAAGGTGGTGGGGGCTGCGGATAAAAACTCTGACTCGGGAAACGATCCCGCCCGACAAGTGTAGAGGTCCGCTTGCCAAGCTCGAAGAAGGACACTCAGACCTCGCATTTCACCATTCCAATGATCCTCGTAGATCCGGAACAACCATCTCGGATGCACGCGGTAAAAGCGTACGTAGATAGCGGAGCTATAGGAAACTACGTGGACAGTGAACTGGCTTCCAGGATGAACCTGCCTCTCGCCCAGAAACCCACTCTAGATGTCATTACCACAGTTGATGGAACGGAAATTGCCTCAGGCCCAGTAACTCACTCCACCACAGAAATGACATTGCTGGTGCAGGATGGGCACCGAGAGACTTTGGTGTTTGATTTAATCAAGGCTCTGCAGTTTCAAGTAATACTAGGGATACCTTGGTTGGAAAAACATAATCCTAGTATCGATTGGCGAGAGAAGAGAATTACCTTCCCAGAATGTGCGCACACCTGTTACCCAAGAAAATCTCAGAACACGGTCCTGGCTTCAGTAACTCCAGCTACCATACAACTACCTACAAAGTATCTAGAGTTTCAAGACGTCTTCCAAAAAGAACAGGCAAATACCTTGCCCCCACACAGATCATATGACTGTCAAATAGACCTCATACCAGGCGCACAACCTCCCAGCAGCAGGATCTCTGCCCTTACGGAGCCCGAAAATCTTCATTTACGTCCATACCTGGACCAATACCTTGCTAACGGTTTTATTCGCCCATCTAAATCCCCAGCATCTTCTGCTTTGTTCTTCGTGCCAAAAAACGAAGGCGACCGCAGAACGTGCATAGACTATCGCGCACTGAACCAAATAACCATTAAGAATCGGTATCCGTTGCCTTTAATTCCGGAATTACTTGACCAAGTAAAAGAAGCCCGCATATATACTAAACTAGACCTCCGGGGGGCGTATCATTTGGTACGTGTCAAAGAAGGCGACGAGTGGAAAACTGCCTTTCGCACGAAGTATGGATTATTTGAGTACCAAGTGATGCCTTTTGGATTATGCAACGCGCCGGCAGCCTTCCAGTTTTTCATGAACGATGTCCTCAGAGAACTTATCGATGTTTGTGTCGTCGTTTATATTGATGACATCTTAGTATACTCCTCATCAGAATCTGATCATATCAAGCACGTCCGAGCAGTGTTAGAAAAGCTACGCCAGTACAGACTATATGCCAAATTGGGGAAATGCATTTTCCACACCACTGAAGTCGAATTACTAGGATTCATTTTAACCCCGGGAGGAATCAGGATGGATACACGAAAAGTGGACGCAATTCTCAAATGGCCTTCGCCAAGCTCTGTCAAAGGGGTACAGAGCATGCTTGGTTTTGCCAACTTCTACCGCAGGTTTAGTCCAGACTTTTCGCAGATTGTTCATCCCATCACAGCCCTCTTGAGAAAAAACAAACGCTTTGTATGGACAGACGAAGCTGAAAGCGCCTTTCAAGAATTAAAGGCCAAATTCACATCTGCACCGATCCTAAGACACCCACGTCCAGAACTCCCGTACATAGTGGAGACTGATGCTTCCAGTTTAGCAATGGGAGCCGTCCTTTCTCAAAAAGATCCTGAAACAAACCAGATTCACCCAGTGGCCTTTTAGTCAAAAATGTTCTCGGCTCCTGAATTAAACTATGCCATTACTGATAAGGAGCTGTTAGCTATCAAGTCCGCCTTCAAAGCTTGGCGACACTATCTACTCGGAGCCAGGCACACCATCACGGTTATCACCGATCATCGAACTTTACAATATCTAAAAACAGCCAAAGCCCAGTCTTCACGTCAACTCCGTTGGGCATTGTTTTTTGCCGAATTTGATTTTGTAATAACTCATCGGCCCGGTAGTAAAAATGGGAAAGCGGACGCCTTATCCCAAATAGGAATGGGAGAGACTGAAGTGACCCTGGAACCTGTACCCATAATCCCTGACCAGAGAATTCTTGGTATAACTTCAGTACAGACACTGGAAGACATTCAGGGGATTGTCCGGCAGCTCTTTGATGCTCAAGCCTTACAAGATTGGGCCAAGAAAGGCCCAGATTTCTGCATCACCAATGAACTACCATATTACCGAGGACGTCTATTTCTGCCACAAAAAGAACTACAAGAACTAATCATCTCTCATTATCACGATACGTTACTAGAGGGACACCCCGGTATTACAAAGACCGAAGCTAAAATCAAGAAACAATTCTGGTGGCCCACGTGGCGAAAAGATATTAAGTCATTTGTCCTATCTTGTGGCATCTGCGCCCAAAACAAAAGTCAAAAAAGAAAACCAACTGGGCTATTACAGCCTATGGACATCCCACTTATTCCTTGGCACACCTTGTCATTAGACTTTATCACGGATCTACCCCCGTGTAACGGTTTCAATACTATCCTAGTAATAGTGGACCTTTTTTCTAAAATGGCCCACTTTATTCCCTTAAAAGGGATACCCTCAGCCTCAACCCTGGCCAAGGAATTCCTTGAAAACATTGTTCGTCTACACGGTTTTCCATCCGTGTTAATTTCAGACCGAGGAAGTCAATTCATCTTGCATTTCTGGAAAAAAATGCTGCCAACTGGCACAAATAGATGTCAGGCTTTCCACTAGCCACCACCCCCAGACCGACGGCCAAACAGAGAACTAATCAGACTCTCGAACAATATTTACGCTGTATGCTACATCAGTCTGAAGGCAATTGGAAGGACACCCTATGGATCGCTGAATATGCGTACAATAATTCAGTACACTCAGGAATTGGGCACAGTCCCTTTTTTAGCATATACGGACATCATCCTCGAACCTCGGATTTGGATTCACCTCAGCATTTAGAGATGCCCGCAGTAGATCATCTTCACACAGTCATTACTCAAACCTTTAAGGAAGCAACAGAACATTTACGTAAGGCCAAGGAAAAATACAAGAAAAACGCTGATCAGCTTAGAAGAGAAGCACCACACTACCAGATAGGGGACCAAGTGTGGTTATCTACTAAGCACATTCCTCTCAAAGGAAAATGGACCTTTAATCCCAGGTATATGGGGCCTTATTCCATCAAAGCCATTATTAACCCGGTGGCTGTCAAGTTGGAACTACCTGCTCATATGCGAATCCATCCCGTCTTCCACGTGTCTCTTTTGAAACCAGTGCAACCGGTAACTAGGCTAACTGACCCATCTGAACCTATCCTCATAGACGGAGAACCCGAATACGAAATCAAGAATATTTTGGACTCAAAAAGAGTGAGATCTAAACTCTTTTACCTAATTGACTGCAAAGGTTATGGTCCGCAGGAAAGGTCTTACCTAAAACAGACAATGCTGCTTACTCACCTGATGCAGACCATGCTGCATGAAGACCTAAGCCAAATGAGGCTTAGGAGGGACTATTTTAATGCAGGGACTATTTTCTTACCTGGGTGGGGCAGTGGAAGAATACTTACCTGGGACTTTTCTCCAAAGCTATTTAAGCCATGCCCGGACAGCCACACGTGCTTCGCGTTATTCTGCAGTAGCAGCGTAACGCTCATCGTGCCTGCAGCAGCTTCCAGTCTTCAGCCACGCCCGTCTACACTCCGGAGCTCCTGAACCCTGCAAGGAAAGCAGAAGGAAAGGGTAGAGCAAGAGTTTTATTCATACTCACTTGAATCCTGCATCTTCCCGACTTGGACCTGGAAGAAAGAATCCATTAGACGCTCTTGCCGCGCCTCCTGCAACGCCGCACTGAACTCACCTGTTGCCATTTTCAGCATTCCATCACGCGCATCTTCAGTTCGCGGCCGCTCCTCATCACCTATGGACATAATAACAATAAGGTGTGCAACAGAGAGTTATCTAAGACAACAAAGGCAAATATTAAGACTTACTTGAGATCACCGGGGATACTCACCTAATCTCGGGTCAGCGCGACCTCTTCCGCATCTCCGCCGCACCCCGGCCCCTATGGGGAAACATTCCGCTACAGACTTACCCGGTTGCGGTAAACGCTTCAATCCACGGATCTTCCTCCGAATGGATGCCTGAAAACGAAAAAGACCACAGGTTAGAGCAAGCTTCCCTCTTTATTCCGAAACAGCTTTTATAAACACTTACCTGCGCATCTCTGTTTGCCACGTGAACTCTTTCCAGATCCATAAGGGCAACCTAGGGGAATTGGACAAAGTGAATTCCAGACATTTTGAACTCTTTATAACTGTTACCTCTACGGAGTCAACACCGTCTGCAACTCGCCAACTTCCAACACCAGTGAGGCAACTGGTCATCTACGCGCCCCTGCACTTGAAGCAGGATGGAGAGTTCATCTTTCCAGATTATCAGGTGAGAATCTAAAGGAGTCCCAAAGTAATTCATGGGGAGAAGGTGGGATTAAGCTTAAACCTCACAGGTGGTTAATTCCCCCTTTCTGCATTACAGACGAGTATTCATACGAGCCACACAGACCAAGCTGGGGGGCCCGGTCCACTCCGTCATCTCGGCGCTCCGTGTATCACTGGAAGAAGTAACATCAGGCCGGTCCAGATCAACGCCCCCGTGGACACTAGGTGAGCGTAACACTCTCCCCATTATGATTTCATATGGGGAGAGCCCAGTTCTGGCTTGCACTGATGTTTGCATACACAGTAACACTATTGGCAATGCATCTACCCAGCTTAGCTTGCTGACCGCACAAATCTTACTTATTTTGGATTTCAGGATGCCGTTATGACGTTCAATAAGTCTGGCACTCATGGGATGCCTGGAGTAATGGAATCGCTTATCGATTTGGAGACCTGCACAAATCTGCAATATTGCTGCACCTACAAAATGCGGACCATTGTCCGACCATATGACACGGGGCAGACCGAAGCGAGAGAAATACTCTTTTAGCATTACTTTCGCCGTGCTCATGGCTGTGCAGTCTTTCAATGGATACGCTTCCACCCATTTGCTGAATGCACATATGATCACCAGAACATACTTCAGGTTTTGGCATCTCTCCATTTCTATGAAGTCAAAGTGGATCACTTCGAATGGCATGGAGGGAGGTCCGAAACTTCCTGTTGGAGTCACCGTTCCCTTCCCCACATTGTGCTGTAGGCACGTTATGCAGTTCTGTACTAGCCTTTCGGCATTCTTTTTTATGAGAGGATTTTCCCAGACTGTGGCTAAATGTTGGACTATTTTCTTCGCACAGATGTGGGTGGGACTGTGAGCCATTGTTACCATTGCATTTACATAGGCATTCGGCAACATCCAATTCCCGCTCTTCTTGTCCACCCAACAACCCTTCAAGTCCAGTTCTGCAGAGCCCTTGGCCCATCCCTGTATTTCGTCAGTGGTAGCTTCCGCCTGCATCTCTCTGACAGTTACAATTCCATTTTCTATCATACATGGTACTTCCTCCGATTGGACTGTTAACATTTTTGTATTCAAATCAATGGCAGTTTGTTTCGCAATTCTGTCTGCAAATGCGTTTCCTTCTCTCACTTTGCATGTCACCTTTTTATGCACCTTGCATTTCACTATCACCAGGTGCTTTGGGCACGTAATTGCAGACAGTAATCATACAATCAAAGGGCCATGTTGAATTCTAGCCCCATGTGAAGTTAGGAAACCTCTCTCGGCCCACAGTCGGCCGAAGTTATGAACCACGCCGAAGGCGTACTGGCAATCAGTATAGATATTTACGCTCAAGTTCTCTGAAATTTCACAAGCCCTTGTTAAGGCAATTATCTCTGCTGCTTGGGCAGAGTTGTATGGGTTTCTTTTACTCTCCACGATACTTTTTAACATGGTGATAGCGTATGCAGTGGTTGATGTGCCGTCAGGTAATTTAAAGCAAGAACCATCACAAAACAGTTCTCCATCTGGTTCTTTTAATGGTGTATCATGTGGATCAATTCTCCCTTTTGTTTCTTCCTCAGTAACCATTAAGCAATCATGGGGAGGTGATTCAATCTCATCAATGTTTTCCCCGGGCATTGGCATTAATTCTGCTGGATTCAAAGCGCTACACCTCATAATTTGGATGTGGGGAGCGAACAATACAATTTCATATCTAGTCAAACTAGCAGAGCTGAGGTGTTGCGTCTGCGTTCTATTGAGTAGAACATCTATGGCATTGGGCACCGTTAAAATTAAAGTGTGCCCCAATACCATCCCTTCAGTTTGTTTCACTGACACAGCAGCCGCTGCAACAGCTTGCAAACATTGTGGTAGTGCACGCTACAGGGTCCAGCGCAGAAGAAAAATAACCGCAGCCTATTTCTTCCACCTTGTTCCTGTGTTAGGACAGACAACGCACATCCTTCACTCTCATGCACTAACAGCCTAAAAACCTTTTCATAATTCAGCGTGCCCAAAAATGGAGCAGAGCTCAAAATGATTTTTAGCGAATCAAATGCTTTCTGACATTCTTCATTCCACTGCAAAGGCATCACAGCATCCGTTTTTGTCAATCCCACCATTGGTTTTACAATTAAGGCGAAGTTCACAATCCATTGACGGCAATATGAAGCCATCCCGATCATAGCTCTCACTCCTTTCTGCGTCTTTGGAATATGCATACCAGAAATGCTCTCTATCCTCTCTGGTGTTAATCTTCTCCCTTCCTTTGAAAGTAGGTAACCCAAATAAGATACTTCCTTCTGACAGTACTGGAATTTCTTTAAGCTTGCTTTATGGCCATGCACAGCTAGATGAGTCAATAATAAGACAGTACCTTTTTTACAAATCTCTTCCGTGTCAGCAGCGATTAGTAAATCGTCAATGTATTGTAGCAACACACAGTCTGCCGGTAATTCTAACATGTCTAGCTGATCTTTCAATGCTCTACCGCATAAGCTCGGGCTTTCAGTATAGCTTTCAGTATAGCCTTGTGGAATGCGTGTGAATGTGAATGATCGTCCTCCTAAAGTGAAAGCGAATAAATACCTGCTTTCTTTAGTTTAGTTTGTTTATTTATAAAGCGCATCCGAACCCTCAGGTAACTGGGCGCATAATCATGTGTACAGCAGAGTTACATATCGTTACACGAGCATCATAGTACAACAGACAGAACGTACATTAGTCCAGGCTCTGAATGTTTACATACAAGAGTAGAATATACCAAGAAAAGTATGTACAGAGAATATGCAAAAAAGAAAAAAAGTTACAGTGGCTAAAGTGGACCGGGTTACAGGTTGGTCCTGAATAGGCTGTAGGTGGAGTAAACATTACTACAGGTAAAGAGCGGCGGCTAGCTAGTCATGTCGGTGAGAGTCTGGCTGTTTAGGCTAGTATCCATGATTTTACCATGGCTCTGAATGGCCAGAATGCGGCTTCAGATCTAATTGTAGTGGGGAGGGTGTTCCAACATTGTGCTGCAAGCACTGGAAAACTGGAGCCCCCTGCTGTTTTTAGGTTATAATTAGGGATCTTTAGTTGGTGTAGGTAAGGTGTTCTGGTGGGTCTAGTGGGGCAGTGTCTAGCGAATTTGTCAGAAAGGTATCGTGGGGCAGTATGTGATAGGCACTTGTGGGTGATGACCAGTGTTCTTAGCTTAATTCTGTCACGGATCGGGAGCCAGTGGACTTCTTTTCTAACCGTGGATATGTGCGCCTTGCGCGGGAGGTTGAGGGCACATCTTAGTGCATTATTTTGCATGATCTGAAGTCTGTTCAAATTTTTAGTGGTAGTGCCTAAGTAGAGTGTGTTGCAATAGTCTAATTTAGACAATATCAGCGCTCTAGATATGGTGAGGCAGCTAGAGGTGGAGAGGAAAGGCCTACAGGCATTGATCAATTTATTGGTGTATGAGGTAGCTGAGATGGTAGAGTTTATTTGTTTCTTTAATGATAGGGTAGAATCGAGGTATACACCTAATGTTTTAACCTCTTTGGAGACTTTTATGATGTTGCCATCAATGGTAAAGGATTGGTACCTTTGGTCCAGTTTGTTGAGGCGAGCCTGGGAGCCTACGATAAGCAATTCTGTCTTATCGTCGTTAAGGCAAAGACTGTGTGTGGCCATCCAGGCTTGGATTTCTAAGTAGATATCATTAAGCTTTGCAGCATCTTCTTCATAGCTGCCAGTGAGCGTGATGAGGACCTGGGTGTCATCTGCATAATTAGTGTAGCTGACACCCAGATCGTCAAGACGTTCAAATAGGAGCTTTCTGAAGATGTTGTAAAGTGTGGGAGAAATGCAGGAGCCTTGCGGCACTCCACATGTGATTGGGATAGGGTTGCAGCCGCCGTGGGGGCGAAGACTCTAGTCGTCCTGTCAGACAGGAATGACTGGATCCACTTAGTGGCATTCTGAGAGAATGCAGCAGCCGAGGAGAGGTGTTGAGTGAGGATCTGGTGGTCAACCAGATCAAAGGCAGCAGAGAGATCCAACAAGAGCAAGATGGCCAGTTTGCCCTTGTCTTTGGCGTCATCCATTTGGATTTTTAGATCCAAGAGGGCAGTTTCAGTCCCGTGGCTTGGTCTGAAGCCGGATTGTTGCAAGCCTAGGAGGTTATTTTCTTCCAAATGTTGTTGTATTTGGAGATAGGCTACCCTGTCCAAGATTTTGAGAAGAAATGGGACTGTGGTGATGGGCCTGTAATTTGTGGGGATGTTGGGATCTAGGTTAGGTTTTTTTAGCAGGGGTAGGACCCACGCTTCTTTAAGGTTGTTGGGGACCACTGAGTTTTTGAAGGAGGAGTTGATCAGAGAGGTGATGAGAGGGGCTAACTCTTTAGCACCATCTTTGATGACGGATGCTGGGCAAATGTCACCTTTGCAGTTGGATGGTTTGAGGCGGGCGATTATCTTGATTACTTCCTCTTCTGTGACTGGTGAGAAGTGGAAAGATGGGCAGATAGGGGTAGTGTAGTTAGTTTTGCTGCTGGGGTTCTGCTTGAAGGCAATGCTAGCTTTTTTTGCTTCTATCTTGGTTTGTAGGAGGGCAATTTTGTTAGCGAGGGCGAGCTGGATATTGTTACACCAAGCCTTGTCTTTGATGCAGTCCTCTGTAGGGGGCAGTGGTGATTCAAGTTCTCTTAGTATAGCGAAGAGTTCTTTGGTGCCAGATTTGGCATTTTGTAGGTCTCTTTCTTAGCATTTAAGATGGCGGATTTGTAGGTGGAGGCAGCTGAAGCAAATTTGTCTTTAGTGGAGAGAGAAGGGGCTTTTCTCCAGCTAGTTTCTGCAGTTCTTTTAATATTATGGAGAGCTTTTAATTCTGCTGAGAACCATTTGTTGGAGTGGGCAATAGGTTTGGCTTTTCGTTGTTTGAGAGGAGCTATCTGGTTGAGGGCTAGTTCTAAAGTATTGTGATATAGGTCTACTATGGCTGCTGGGTTGTTTTTGTGCGTGGGTACATTAGCTTTACTGATAGGCGCGAGAAAAGGTTTGAGGTTCTCTATAGTGATGTTGCGGTTGTTTCTGGAAATTATTTGAGGTAACTTTGTAGGTTGTGTGGTAGATGGTAAGGATCTAGGTAAAGAGAAGGTAATAAGATGATGGTCAGTCCAAGCACAGGGAGTGATGTCAGTCATTGAGAGGTTGCAATTGGCATCTGCAAGCCAATCCAAGGATCTTCCTTTTGTATGTGTAGGTTGATTAATGTGTTGGGTGAAGCCTAGATGAGTAATCGTGTCATTAAGGGAAGTGGCTTGGTTGTCATTGGGGTCATTGAGTCCCAAGTTGAAATCTCCCAGAATGATGATTTGGGATTTCGGTTTCAAATTGGTGGTGAGTAGGAGAGAGATATCCTCTTCAAAGGTGGAGGGGGTCCTTGGGGGTCTGTATATAATATGGAGCAGTATGGTTTGTGTGTCAGATAATGGGAGTTTGACGGATAGAAGTTCGGCAGAAGGTAGGGTTGTGCTGGTTACTTCTCTGATGTTTAGGGTGAATTTTGCAATAATTGCTATACCTCCGCCTATTCCATTTTTCCTGTCAGCTCTGATGATGTTGTAGTTGTCTGGAGTGGCTAGAGCTATTGTGGGACCGGCTGCTGGATGGAGCCACGTCTCCGTGATGGCGATAAAGTCTAGGTGGTTAGTGGAAATAATGTCGGCAATATCAGTAGCGTGGGCAACCAATGAGCGAGCGTTGATGAGGGCTCCCTTGATAGAGGTCTGTGGAGGGTTAGTTTTCGTGTGAGGTGGCGAGTGCGATATAGTAGGGTTGTGACTAGGTGAGAGTGAGGTAGGCTGCTTGGGGTTCGTAGTCTGATTGGTGAGTATTCTAGTGAGCTTTGTGACAAGATTAGTACGATAGCTGAGTCTATCGTTTCTAGTCATGGTCAGTGGGGCTGCGTTCAGGCATGTGGTAGTGGGTACAACAAGGCGGGAACCTAGTCTTGTATTCCTAAGGGGTGTGGGACAGGGGATGCATGGTGAAGGTGGGCGGGCAAATCTGTTTATCCATTCTATTGGAGACAGTAGGTCTGGGTAAAGTGGTGTGGTTGTGTGGGCGCGGAGCAACGGGAGGAGGGAAGCCATAGTTAGAGTGGCGCCTCTAAATGTGGCCATTGTAGGTGGCTTGGCTCTGATGATGGGGGCAGTGAGGTTCATAGGTTGTTAGAAAGGGTGCAGTAGTAACTACAGGTAGGGCACAACACAAATCAACTGAGGTCTATTTGCGACCAAAGTGCACAATGCAAATCAAGTGAAGTCTATTCGTGACCAAATGGCACGACACAAATCAAGTGAGGTCTATTAGCGAACATAAGGCACAACACAAATCAAGTGAGGTCTATTAGCGACCGTAAGGCACAACACAAATCAAGTGAGGTCTATTAGCGACCGTAAGGCACAACACAAATCAGGTGAGGTCTATTCGCGACCAAAGGGCACAGCGCAAATCAAAAAGAAGTCTATTAGCGACCATAAGGCACAACACAAATCAAGTGCAACACATGATGCAGTGTGGCAGCATCTAGGTCCAGAATAGTACATCGGCTGCATTGGGTGACACCTAGGTTTGGGCCAAGTAGGGTCATGGATGCAGGTGGCGCAAAATACAGGACATACATCGAAATATCAGGCATGTGGAAGGCCTTCAGCAATGACAAAGCAACGAGGGGCAGGGCAGTACCATGACCAGGGTTGCGGAATTAGGGGATTACTGCCTGATGGTGCGGGGTGCAGTTTCAGGGAGCTGATGCCTGCGCAGAATGCAGATTGAAAAAGACAAGGGTTCGTTTGAGCTACTTCTAGAAGAGCATACATACAGTAGTACGGGTTTTAAGCTCAGGTATTCACAGATATGCAGAGTCTTACTGGTGACGGGCTCATATGCAGGAAGGCAGAGGCGTCAGTATCAGGTGAGGGGGGACTCCTAATCTGCTCCTTGACGCTCCATGTCGCGAACAGGGGCAAACAGGGGCCTTTGTATGGGCCTTGGTGTGGCCGGCGCTTCCGCCTGCCGACGGATGCGTGGAGAAGAAGTTGGTGCTAGTATCCTAGCAACGAGGCCTCAGCCTCGCTTTCATGCCACACGGCGCCCGGCATAGTAAGGTCAGGCAGGAGGGTCAGGCATTGCACAGTGCAGGATCGAGGGAATTCTGCCCTTTAGCAGCAACATTTCGGTGTTGCAGGTGGAGGGAGGGTGAGGTTGGGGGGTTTAGGCCTTACCCCAAACAGAGCAGGCCTTCCGTGGCTGTCGATGCGCGGTGCCGTAGATGAGGAGGCCAAAGCACGTGGTGTGCTGGAGCCGTTTCCTGGATGCGGATGCTGCTGCGCATGAGGAGGGGCTCCTACCCTCTCCTCGAGTGAGCTCCTGGCGAGGTGACTGGGCTCCAGGGGCAAACAGGGGCCTTTGTATGGGCCTTCGTGTGGCCGGCGCTTCCGCCTGCCGGCTGATGCGTGGAGAAGAAGTTGGTGCTAGTATCCTAGCAACGAGGCCTCAGCCTCGCTTTCATGCCGCACGGCGCCCGGCATAGTAAGGTCAGGCAGGAGGGTCAGGCAGTGCAGGATCGAGGGAATTCTGCCCGTTAGCAGCAAAATTTCGGTGTTGCAGGTGGAGGGAGGGTGAGGTTGGGGGGGTTTAGGCCTTACCCCAAACAGAGCAGGCCTTCCGTGGCTGTCGATGCGGGGTGCCGTAGATGAGGAGGCCAAAGCATGTGGTGTGCTGGAGCAGTTTCCTGGATGCGGATGCTGCTGCGCATGAGGAGGGGCTCCTGCCCTCTCCTCGAGTGAGCTCCTGGCGAGGTGACTGGGCTCCAGGGGCAAACAGGGGCCTTTGTATGGGCCTTCGTGTGGCCGGCGCATCCGCCTGCCGGCGGATGCGTGGAGAAGAAGTTGGTGCTAGTATCCTAGCAACGAGGCCTCAGCCTCGCTTTCATGCCACACGGCGCCCGGCATAGTAAGGTCAGGCAGGAGGGTCAGGCAGTGCAGGATCGAGGGAATTCTGCCCGTTAGCAGCAAAATTTCGGTGTTGCAGGTGGAGGGAGGGTGAGGTTGGGGGGTTTAGGCCTTACCCCAAACAGAGCAGGCCTTCCGTGGCTGTCGATGCGCGGCGCCATAGATGAGGAGGCCAAAGCACGTGGTGTGCTGGAGCGGTTTCCTGGATGCGGATGCTGCTGCGCATGAGGAGGGGCTCCTGCCCTCTCCTCGAGTGAGCTCCTGGCGAGGTGACTTTGTGTACTGGAATGCTGAAGAAAGCATTCTTCAGATCGATTACACTAAAGTATTCTGCCGAAGCAGGGATTCTTGTCAAAAGCATAGTGACATCTGCCACTAACGGGAATTGGGGATCTACTACTTTGTTTAGTGCACGGAGATCAATTATGAAACGGTACGGTACCTCATTACCCCCTTTCTTATACACTGGAAGAATGGGGCTGTTACATATACTGCCTGTAATCTCTTCAATCACTCCCAATTTCACCAAATCAGAAACAATACTTTTCAATCCTTTCTCCCCTTCTGCTGAAATTTTATACTGCGGAATACGCGGTAGCGTTACTCCTTGTCCTAAAACAATTCTCACTGGCTCTATTTTCAAGCATCCCACATCATTGTCATTCACGGCCCAAATACAAGTTGGCATCTCACTCAATTCCCCTGTTAAAGATTTCGTCACAAATTCAGAAGTCGGCCCACTTTGAGGAGAAATAGTCAAAAATACCCCATCTGGTGTGCAGTGGATAACCACGCTTAGCTTTTTCAATAGATTCAATCCTAGGAGATTTTCCCGTCAATTCTCTGTCAAAAGAAATGGACAATGTTCAGTAAAAGGCCCTATTGTCACTGCTACTGGTTTGGACTCAAGATTTATTACTGGGTACCTGCAAACCCTACTGAGATATTTTGTCGCCCTGACAGAGGTATATCTGGAACCAAGTGATGATCTATCGAGCACTTCTGAGCCTCCTGTGTCTACGAGGAATCTATGCTCTTCATTCCCAACTTTCATTTCTATGTAGGGTCCTTTCTGATTCACGGGAATGGATACTGGTTCCGACCCCTGTCCTGGGCTGTCCTATTGGGGTAACAACACATCATCCGAGGTGTAATCACTACTGTTACTATAGTATGCACCTGTCTGAGTATCAAAAATATTCCCGCCTCTTCCTCTGTTTCCATTTTGTCCCGCCTGATGATTTTGACTCTGAGTAAAGGCATTTTGATTTGGCGCCTGGCCCTGATTTTGTGCACTATTCCCTCTGGTGCTGCTGCATATGGTTTCTATTATGGCCATTTGTTCCTCAATGCCCTCTATGTTGTCTTCTCTGACCATATCCGCCTCTGTTTTGCAAGTGCGGACATTGTGCCCGCCAGTGTCCTTCCTCTCTACAATATGCACATTGGTTTAACCCCAGAGGCCCTCCATGCATATTCAAATTGCCCCTGCTCTGCACATTTCCCCTTCCCCTGTTATGTCCTGCTACCTGCTGAAGTAAGACTCTTGTTTTCAAGTTTGTTCTATCCTCCGCTTCCCTCTCTTTCTCAGTATTTACCCGGTTCTCATAATATTGGGCCATGTGTAATACTTCTCCTAGCGTTTTTGCTTGCCATGCACTTTCTGATGCCATTATCAAATATTGAATCGGGAGTATTAATCCCCTCACATATTTATCAACAAATAACCTTTTTCCTGCTTCCGTGCTCACATCCTGCCCACTGAAATCTGTAAATACTTCTTCGAATCTGTTAAAATAATCTGTGGCCAGCTCGTCTTTACCTTGAAGACACGCAGTCATTTTGTCCCATTGAATTCTTTTCTCTGGGACAAATTCTTTTAACTTTTGTACTATTCATGCCGGTAATGCTAACATATTCGCCCCTGGCTGTGCATCCACCTCTTTATTTCTATCCTCCAGTATTAAATTTGCCCAAGTGGCGCCATAGGCCGTCTCATCATCTACCTTCCTTATTCGTTTCCATATATCCGCTGGCAGAATCACAGGGAATATTAGATCTATATCACTCATAGTGAACACCGAGGATTGCAATAAAGACCGTACTTCTTTATAAAAACCTGATGGATTTTTCTGTATGTCAGGGATCGTTTGTTTTACATTATTCACTTCCTGTCTAGAGAAGGGAACGTGCACATATTGGGCTGTGTAATGTGCTGGAATTACCTGAGGTGGCGCATTGCCTACCCCGGGAGTCTCTACCTTCAGTACAAAGGTAGGGGGCACTTCTCTCATGTGGAATGCAACACTCACTGTTCCTCCCCCCTCTCTCATATGCAACAATATTCCCAAATCGAGGGATCAAGCTGTCTCTCCTGTTCCCCGTTCCATTGCCCTCTTATATACCACCAACAGCTCAGGAGGGCTGACCTTTTCCTCGCTTATGTCTTTGTTTATCAAATATTCAACCATTGTCTCTAACGCTCTCCTTTTCATTGATAGAGTGTATTCATAAATATTCCATGTATTTCCATTGTGGGAATACTAGGATCTGAAATCCATTTTAGTGCCTCTCGTATACATACTTTTAGTTCCGCACTAATTTGCGCTGCTGGTGACAAGAATCGCTGCTGTCCACCCCTCTCAATATTCTTTCTCCTATACCCCGGTGTGGTGAGTATCTCAGAATAGTCTTCATCAAGTTCATTCTTCAATTCAAACAGTCGCTTCACATGCTCTTCTATTTCCTCATCTCTCCCTCTACAATGAGCCAATGCATTTAAATCCAACAATCGCTGAGGTGGTAACTTCCCAACTAACTTTTTCCATTGTGCCGACAAATATTCCCCCATGCATTCCAACAATACCTGTTTTTCATTGCTCCTCCTGAAGTCATGTATTGATGCTAACGTGGCCATCCCATCGTTCTCGTCTATATACATTTCCTCTTGCTCTTGCAGCTCACGCTTTCTCTCCTTACTGATCGCGCTGCGGGTCACTCTCACACACTCGCTTTGTTCTAATTCGCTTATGGGGGGGGCAGTCGGAACAGGATTACCCCCTCAAGCGGAAGGTGTGGAAGGGGCAGTGGGCACGGGAGAGATCTGCTGGGGTTGCAATGGTTGCAAAACACTCGGGGCTGGCTGACTAAAGGGCGGTGCTATTACTAACGCTGCCTGTGGCTGTATTGCAGTTGGGACAGACTGAGCAATAGGAGGGGATTGGGTGGCGACTACTGACGTGGTCTTCTTAGTTTCACTCCTCGGGCCTTGTTTTGTCTCGGTTAGTATTTTGTTTATTAATTCATCTGATGAATGTAACTCTCTCTGTGGATATATTTTTTCAATATTCAACTGGTCGCGTCTATTTGCCTTTCTCAAACTATTGCTCCACTCCTCCTCCTTTTCCTCCGCTCTCTCTGTTTTTGACTTATGCCTGCGCGCATGTTTCTCTCTACTTCTAAATTGGAGCATTGCTTCCCTCCTCCAATCCCTAAGGATATCAAGTGCCGCAGGACACGCTTTCTTACTTATCAAAACCTTTTCCAGGTTATCTATCCGATCCATCTCAAAACTACCATTCCTCGGCCATTGAAGGTCTTCCTGCTTTCTGGTTTGCCTGTGCCAAATTTCACAAAACATTATCGCTCCCACACCATACTTCACATACATATCATAAGCCAGTGTTCCCCCCAGAGGCGCGACCTGGCCAGTTTCCAAAGATTTTTCGCCGCAGCGGAAAAATCCCGCTAAGGTGGACAATACCCCAGGCATGTTTTAACCTTACCCTTGGCTAATCAAACTTACTCTGGGTGTTTGATTTTGCAAAATCAACCCTCAACCAATATCAGGATTACTTTCAAATCAGGGCACGACTCACCTGATTAGTCAATTTGTCTTTTCAAGACACAATTCGTCCGTATACTGACGCACCCAATGACGTTGTGTCTGCGTATCTCGGCTCTGCCTCATCCGGGACCCTCGCTCCCTTGTTTGCTGGCCAGGCACGTCGATCAGTGATCAGCTGTGTGCAGATCTGCAAAGGAGTCTCATCACTTTCGCAAGGCGCCCCGGACACCTCTTGATCCCGACTCGATCGCTCCCGTCCTCGCCGTTCTTGCCGCCTTCATCAATTTGCAATGTACACGATGGAACAAGTGGGGGAGGGTCCCTATTTGGGTGCCATCTTGAAGGGGCCCCTGAGGGACCCTCAGATGTGGAAACAAGGCACAATCACCAAACACGAACTGATATGCCAGACACGAGGTTGTATTCCCAAAATCTAGGGTTTATTGCAAAACAAATAGTCCCAGTTGGCCAAATGGTCTCACGCCCCGCGACATGTGTCTAACAGGCCTCGGGGGACGCAAGAGAGCGGAAATCGTACATCAGTTACATATATACAAAATGAGCATCTTACAATCAGTAACAACACATTTGACACATTCGATGCCGCCCCTAATTCATTCCCTTTGAAGTGGAGGCAATGATTGACCATGGTGACGAATATGACACTTTAGATCACCATATTTAGTAACAGTTTGCAATCTCGAATTTACAGACACTATTCTGTTTTCATGGACAAGCTGCGTGTCGGGGGACTGGCACATTCCAGGCCTTACTATCTCCTGGTTTTGATTCACGCTCTAGAGGTCAGCTTGCTCTCCGGGGCCTCACAGTGCTCAGAAGGGGGGCCATAAAGAAGAACATAATTCAAACCCTTTAATATTAGTTTTGTGCATTGCTATTTTAAGGAGACTCACTGGCATCCGTGTACTGATTAAAATGCCTTGCTCATTGCCTTCAAGGATATGTGAGGAAGGGAATCTGGCATTTCTGTCTGGCTCTCCAGTGTAATGTTTCAACATGTCTTTTAGCCTTGGACCATTGAAGCAAAATAATATCTACAGAAAAACAGTTTTATATGAGGCAAAGTAGCAGCGTTAGAGAAAACAGAGAGAGAAAACAAAATGGCCGCACTCTAGTTAAGCTAGTAACTATGTAATGACTAATGAGCATATATTCTTAACACTTTAAATGAGGCGGTTGGTCTTCGGCCAACCAATTATCCTGCATTGCCTTCCGTTCAAGGGGTGTCTAATTTTCTAGACTGACAGTCATATCTCCTTGTTAACCTTCCCCTTGAGCAAGCTATGGCTGTTTCCCCCTTCCTTCATCCTGAGAGGTCTCTGAGACTGTCGACATATGTAGTGGTGTCATGTAGGATGTGCAAGTCGTTCGCCAGCCGTGCCTGCTCCTCTGGGTGCCCCTTCCTTCTCCTTCTGTGTGCGTCCTGTGCTCCCATGTCACCCACTTGTCTGTCCTTGTCGCCATTGACTGGGACCGATATTGCGCCCCACTCTCATCCCCACTGTCCCTGTCTTCTTTGTCGGACCTTGAGCCCATGTTACTGCAAAAATAGTTTGCAAAAATCAGTCTCCTCGATGTCAAGTCCATGTTAGGTTTCATGCTGAGGTCAATGTACCTCAAGTCATATCTACTTCCTCCCCCCTAGGCCCCTAGGCCTGCTCCAACCCTCTCGGATGTGCTCCTGCCTCGTGAGCTCATGCTATCTGGTTCTGTTTGTCTGTCCTCATCAAGTCTGTCGTTTCCCCTGTCCATTGCTCCTTGTGTCTTTACCACCCTTATCGCTTGCTCGTCCTCCCTGCGCACATGTTCCCTCGCCAGTCTGTCCAACTGTAACCTTTTCTCTGTTCCCTCTCAACCAACTTGAGTTTTTCTTGCTCTGCTATTTCCCTTCACCTCCCGATCTCTTCTACTTCCCTTCACTTTCTGTCCTGCTGCTCCCACTCCACTCTTTTCTCTTTCCTTCTCCATTTGCTGCTAATCCTCATCCTTCCTTTGCTCCCTGTCTTCTCTCTCTAACTTTTCCTCTCTTCTCCTTTACCTGTCCTGTCTTTCTAACTTCTCTTCTCGTTCCTTCTACATCCTATCTGCCTCGTCCATTATCTCTGCCCAGTCTCATTCTTTCGTTGCTTCCCTTCAGGCCTTTCATTGCCTTACTCGCCCCTTCTGCCTCCCTATCTGTTTTCCCTTCCAGCTTCAGTAGTGTCTGTCCTCCTATCTACTCCTTAGTGGCCCCTCCTTCACACCTTTCTGTGCCTTGCCGCTCGTCTCTCGTTCATTAGCTGGCTGCCCTACTCCTCTCAGACCCTTCTCCTTTGTATATGGTGGTGGTTTATATGATGGATTTGAAAACCCCTATCCTGCTCTCAATTCCCATAAAGCTCTTATTTCCTGTAATGGGTACATCCCTTGTTCATCAGCTGTGTGATCCGATGCTACACTCGGAGGGACGTGTTTAGGAGTGGAGGGGTGAGCCCCGGGCTCCTTCACATCCTGCTGGCTCAGCTTCCACTGGCGCCTCGCTGCATCCTCCTCGCCCTCCTGGAACATGTGACACAATTGGAATATGGCCATGCATTTTGTTAACTTCTTTCCCTTATAGATACCCTGTATGTGTGTCAGTAGTGACTGCTGCACGTCTTTGGAGAAACTTCTGCAAGGTGGCCATGGTTTAGTTAACTTTCCCTCTGTACTTTTGAACCATTCTATCCTATATTTACACTTCCCCTGATACAGTGCGAGTTTTGCCTTTTACCTGACCTCAAATTGAGGGTTTCGACAATCCAATGTTAAGGGAGGAACACAATGCAATCACAATGTTATTACTTTACTATGAGCCTCTCCAGCTCCACACCTTACCAGGCGTGCTCCGCGCATCGCCCCTCCTTACAAGTTCGCCGCCTCCTCAGGCATACCTACAATCTAGTGCATGCGCCTTCTGTGCACCACCACTGGTTCACCTCGTCTGCCAATCCCAGGTTTCCAATGCTAGCTCCTCACCGTCTCATGCCCACCGTGTCCTATGTGCAAACCTATGGGTGACGTTACCAATTTGCTAACCAAGGTTGTGCTGAAAAGTAAAATACTGCACACACTTAGTCATAGCCTGTTACTCCCAAAACACACAAAAATCCCACACCCGCCTCTAGACAGAGTATACCAATATAATAATAGTGATCAAACTGTACCCACTGCATCGCCTAGCGGGCAAAACGTCTCACTCCTGGAGACTTAACCAGTCGGCTCCCCTTCTGCAATCTAGGCTAACTCCCTTGCTATCCCTTACAGGGATACTGTCATCTATGACCCGAGCTAAACCACCCAACCCACAGGAAAACCACAATTTACATAACTTCTGTCATCTGTGCCCTCGAGTCAATAGTATAGGTTGTTCACCAGAACCATTTACCTCTAAAACTCGGATGTTCGCTAGACATAGAAAAGGGACATCTACCTACGCTCCTGTCCCTACTCACTTTGACAATACTAAAAAATACTTTGACAATACTCGACAATACTAAACAATACTCCACAATGTTCAATATCCTCCCTCACACCCACAGTTGCCTTTTAACTGGGTCAATACTTACACTCGGTGGTCTGCTGGTGCTGCTCGGCTGTGTGTTTCCCAGAAGGTGCTCACTTCACCATCCGGGTCTGCCTGGACTCCTCGCTGACATCGGGCAGCAGGATTTGCAACTGGCTACTGACGGCTTTTCCACAGGAACGCGTCTTCTCGAAATATGCGAGGGTCCTGCAGCCTCTCACGTTCCATGGTGGGGGATATGACCTTGTGCCGGGCTGACTCAGCAAACCATCAACTATGCTACCAATTTTTTGGGGAGAAGTCCCTGGTATGCCAGAACGATGCTGGAAGTTTGAGGACTTGGAGGGCCCAACTCTCTCCTCCAGGATATACGGAGAACTCAGTCAATGGCAAGTTCAAACTGTGGTTTATTACAGCCAAATCCAACCGGGATCAATACAAGAACCCAGAAAAATTCCAGCATGTCACACAGTGAATGGCGCGCAGGCCAGTTTTGTTTTGAAAACACGTCACTACTCCGTCATCACTTGGGCCTTTCTACAAAAACCTATTGCTGTGTGTGATTGGCCATCAGGAGCATAATAACCTAGATGGCACATATATATGTTATTCTACTGGTCAGGTGGCTGGCCTATCCCTTCCCCAAAATCTAACTTACTACCTTGTTACAAAGTAGTGGACCTACCATTGGCTCTCGCCCATTGCTACCCACCCCTAGAGTGCCAAACTGTGATTGGCTAGAGCTGACGTTCCCCAGGCCTGGGCCCCGAAATGGTTCCCAGCTCACTGTGCACCTTTTCAAGGTGATGTGAATGATTATGTGTCTGTATTGTAACTTGTGTGTACCACCTTTGCCTATGAGACCATGTCTCGGTCATCGCAACATTTGTTGCACATTTGTTGCACACTTGTTGCAGCCTGCATCTATCATCCTGGGATAGGCTCCTCTTTCTCACCAGTGATCACTGTCCATTGTCTGCTTCAGCTGTATCACGTGTTTAGAGACCGCAAAACTGAGCTCTGCAGCTAAGAATTATGAGGATTTATTCCATTTTGGTGCAGCTGGTCCCTTTGTCATCTGGGGATTGGAATGTCTTTATATCTCTCGACCTTGGCTGTGGGCTCTGTCTCACGAGTCTTGCTCCCAGACCAGCCTGAAACGGCTCAGTTTGTCTCTCTCCTGCTCAATGATTTGAGGCCTGCTGTAATTTTCCTTAACCGTATAATGTGGCTTCTACACTGTCCATGTTATAATACATTCTCTATGAGTTAGCTATACATGGTTTGATCAGGTTCCATATGCTCTCCTGTATGTCCACGTGACTATTGGTTTTAAGCATCAGCAAGCTCGCTCAGAATCTCTTGTGCCTTGCAGTTTCTGTGTTACTGCATTTGGCTAATGGCAAAAATAACAAAAGCAATGACAGTATGTATATGTATCTGTCCTCTAACTATAGAACTGTATGCTAATGTTCTTCATGTATTCAAGTGTGTGTTTGTGAGGCGCAGTGTGGATTGCACATGTATTTCATGTCTAACGATGCTGTGTCATGGTGTCTCCAATGGCGTCAGCAATGTGGCTTCTTGGTGCTTAGTCCAGACTGTCCATATAGGTGTCTCTGACCATGGCCTGCAGCTTTTCACTCACGCATCGATAGATTTGTTCCACACCTGGTCTGTATGGCTGACTGAGGGGGTACCTCTCAGTGTATATGTCGATCATTTGTGCAATTGGGATTCGTCCGAAATAGTGGTTGTGGTTGTGGTGTTTTCTGGCCTTCTGTCTTGTCATGAATTTGATAGGAGGGGGGTGGTCCCAGGATCCCGACTCCCTCTTCACTAGACAGGACACTGAGCAGTTGGTATTGAAAGAGGCCAGAGCAATGACATGGAGCTTTGTGTGTGGATTGTTAGGGAAGGACATTTGTGTTGTTAAATCATGAGGGAAGTTAGGATTAATTGGGAAGTAAGCTACTTTAGTATTACATTAAAAATTAGGGTTAGCTTAGAATGATGTGGGAGTTTGGAGCCACATGATTTGTGGGTGGAGACTGAGCAACACACCAAATTAGGAGAAGGATAAAGCAGTGAGAACCTTACCTGCTTTTTGTGGGTGGGGAACAGTGCAAACGAAGTGTGGTGTATGTGACTATTATAGGCGAATGAGCATACCAAAGCAGTGTTAGGCACACATGAATTTTGTAGGCAGGAGAGTATGTGAAAGATCAGTCAGGCATTCAAGAATTATTAGACAGAAATATGCAAAAGCAGTCTGGGGCACACGTGAATTTTCTAAGTGTGGGAGTACACCAAATCTATATTAGGCACACATGAATTTTGTAGACAGAGAAAACCAAGGCAGTGTTAGGCACACTGAATTTTGCAGGTAGAGGAATACTCCAAACTAATGTTAGGCAGTTGTTCATTTTGTTGATGTAGATCCGAAGCTATTATGGTACATATAAAATTTGTAGGTGATTGAAATGCCAGGCACAAGTGAATTTTGTAGGCAGGGGAGTACTCAGAAACAGTCATATGCCCACATGTGTTTTGTAGATGTTGGAGTATGTGAATGAAGTGTTGAGCATACTTGCATTTTGCATATAGGGGAGTATGCAAAGGCATTCTTAGGCACAAGTGAAATTATGTAGGTTTGGGTGTGTTTCAAAGCATTCTTAGGAACATGTGAATTTTGTATGTGGGGGATATACAAAAGCAGTCTAAGGCATATGTGAATTGTGTAGGTGAGGCAATAAGCTAGGTCTGTCTTGGGCACATGAGGCATTTGTATGTGTGGCAATATGCGAAAGACATGTTAAGCACACATGCATTTTGCAGTCATGATGTACATAAAAGCAGTCTTAGGTAAATGTGAATTTGATAAGCATTGGAGTACACCAAAGCATTCTTGGGTACACATGAATTTTGCAAATGGGGAGTATGCCAAAGCAGTCTTAAGCACACATAACCTTTGTAGGTTTGAGAGTCCTCCAAAGCAGTCTCACGCAGCATGAGTTTTGTATGCTTGGGAGTATGCTACAGGAGTCTTAGGCAGACATGGATTTTGCTGTGTGTGAGTTATTGAAACAAGTGTTAGGCACAAATGAATTTTGTAGGTGGGGCAGTTTGCCAAAGTAATCGTAGGTACAGGTGGATTTTTTAAGCGAGGGAGTATGTACAAGAGGTGTTGGGCGGATGTGAATTTTATAAGTATGAGCATAGGCCAAAACAGTTTTAGGCATACATGATTTTTTTAGTTGTGGGCCTATGCCAAAGAAGTCTTGGACATATGTGAATTTTGTAGGCTGGTGAGTATGCAAAAGCAGTTGTAGGCATACGTGAATTTTGTAGGCTTTGTAGCTAAATTAAGTAGGATATTTTCTCTGCTACTGTTTAATGTTTCTTCTCTTGCTATTTTTCAGTTTTGAATTTGTAAGGTGATTTTATGTTTCTCCAGTTATTCATGTCTCAGTTTCTCCTTCCTCTTTGGCAAGTCATTGCACCAGCAATAAATTAGGGTATTTTAGTTTTTTGTATTTGTGCTATCGAAATTCCACCCTATAGCAAGAAGTCTTCAGCTCGATGATTTTCTATGACAGTTGTAAACATAGAGAAGATGTCTAACCTGTTTTGATTTTTGTTGGGGAATTCTCTTTGCTGCTTTTTTTATATTTCTCCTCCTGTTATTTGTTTTTCAGTTTTTACTTTTGTTAATTATTTTTTGTGCCGCTTTTATATGTTTCTCCTCCTGTTCATTTTTTTCGGTTTTGAGTTTTGTAGGTACTTTTCTGTGCAGCTGTTTTATGTTTCTCATGCTGTTCTTTTCTCTTTTCTGACTTTTTTCTGTTTCCCTTCATGTTCTTGTTCCAGTTTTAACTTATCTTATTTTATGTTTCTTCTCTTGTTCTTTTTTCTTTTTTGCATGTGAAGTTTTCAGTTCATACAGAGCATACATTTGACACAAAGCTCACTTTGTTGTGCTTTGCTTTGACAGATGACAATACAATATGCTTTCTGGCCCTCATAACCATTCCATGGTGCAATGATTACAGAACTGGCATTGCCTATCACACCTGGCGTGGTACCTCCCACTGTTAAGCCCGCTGAAGAACATAATCATGAGACAAAATATGGATAATTTATTCCTACACAAGGTTCATTTTTCCAGCACTTTTGAGCTGGGGTGGAGAGATGTGTGTGTGGGGAGGGGGAGGACCACCTAATCAAGAAAGTGGCGGTTCATAATGCTTGTCTTCTCCATTCATCTGGGTCGAGTGGTGCCTGTATGTTGGACCCTGGACCTCACAGCAGCCTTTGTACCGGATTCACTGCATTCAGCCACATCTAACACTGCTGCTTATCGCCCTCTACCCCTACATCAAAGTGTTGGGGCTTGAAACCCATTTTGATACGCAGAGGTGGGTGTTGACCGTGTGTAAAAAAAAAAAGGCGCAACTTTCCCGTGGGCCACATTTTGGGAACTTTGTGCCCCCCGGCTGTGCAATTATGAGCAGCGTTGCCAATATTTGTAATGTATTCATGTAATTTCCAGATGTGCTGTCGTCCCTCCCCTATCAGCTCTTTTAATGAAAATGCTTGGACCATTTCTGAAGGAGCTTTGATAGCTAGTCAGCCTTGCACTCTTCCTTAATGAGGTTTTGTTTCACCTGCTTCCATTTCAGTTGGGATACTCGTTGTTTGACGTTTTGTGTTAGTTTGTAGTGCGGCACTAAAAAGTGAAGGATCAAATGTACTATCACTTCTGTTTCCATATTTCTCCTTGTGTCTTGTGTTGTCTGCGTGTGACTGGGATTTTGTTAAAAAATGGTTTCAATTGCATTGACTGAAACAGTGTTTGACTTTCAATTTGGGATCTGAAATGACATTTGGCACGGGAACAAACGTTAATCCTTTCTCTAAAAATGTGTTTAGTTTTAAAAGCTTAGCAGCCTCTGCTGTGTAATAATGTCACGTTCCATTTAAAGTATAGTTGCCCTGCTGAAATTCCCAGGCTACATCGGCTCGGCTAGAGTTCCGACCTGTACTCTGCATACTACAAACATATCTCTGTAACAGGCACCCAAACCCGCCAAGCCATAGGACCAGAACTGGAACCTGTGACTTGGAGGTTACGCATAGTTCTCTGCAGCAGGTGTAAATAGTAATTGGGCCTCATTACAACCGTGGCGGTCTGGAAATAAGGGTGCCGGTACGTTGCTACTGGCACCCTTATTTTCCGGACCGCAAGACTATGAGTGTGCCTGCAGGGGCCGTTCCTGAAATATCGCCAAACAGATTTACCGCTACCGCCATTTGATCGCGCGGACTTGGTGCAGGATTATAAATAATGATAGGTGGTGTAAATCCACATTTTTGGGAGTCCATAGGACTCCATGGGGATTTCGGTGGAATTGCTGTTAGCGGTATTTCCAACGACTTTGCAGATTTTTGGCAGTAAGGCGGCAGATTTCCCTCCACCTCACTGGCAAACCTGTCGTACCCCTTGTAGTGGTAATCCAGCAGTAACCAAACTATTGCCACATTACCACCATTTTTTTTACCTCACCGCCCTACTTGTGCAGAGGCCCATAATCTTGCCATTCAGGTGCAGGTACATTCAATCAAATCTTACCCACTTAACACAATTTTGCAAGAAACATGACAGTACCAGTCTGTCTTTTGTGGGATACAAAATGCCACAGGATTTATTGCAAAATTCAACACAGACTTTTGAACAAAAAGGACAGTAAACAACACAAGTGACCAGCTGCCAATCCTTGTGTACAAGAGGCTGATTCTTAATCAGCCCTGCCTCCACATCAATAACACTCTTTTTGACTTGGCGACACTCCTTATTTATTCGTCTGTGGGGGTGGCTCTTGGCTTGGGCAGAAAGTAGTATTGTTACTCTTTGCTTTCAATGAATGTAGGAGGGAGACTGTCTCACTGCACCCCCGCTGTTCAGCATACAGAGAAGGGAACCTGACAATCTTTGGGAGGGGGTCATCCACCTTCCTCTTAACTTTCTTTTTGTATGTAACAATACCTCAGTCTGGTCGCTTGTGTGACTGCCATGCCACTGTGGACAGTGAAGTAACTTTTCTGTAAATGTTGGGGGGCACATGACATTTAAAGGAAAGGGGCAATTGTCCCCCCCTAAAATTACGCCCATGACTGTGGGGTTTACACCTCTATGGCTCTGCACCTTTCCGCTCAAAGCTGTCCATGCTCGGCCTATCTGCAATTAAGATGTTCCAGAACTCTAAATATATTCTGCAAACACGAAATAATTCCTGATAAGGGCCCTCCACCCCATCCCACCCCCCCCCCCACTTCTCATTCATACAATAGTTTGGCCCGTCCGAGTTTTTTTATCAAAGCCTGTCTCACATGAATGACTCCATATCCTCTGCAAAGCGTCCTCAAGGACTTGTTGACCTTTTCCTCGTGATTTCTCAGCAGCCTGCTGCAACATGGCCTCATGCCATTCGAATCCTGGCTCCAGTCCTGACCATACCACTTGGACCCCATCATGGATCCCAGCAAGTTCCTCCTGCCCAGGGACGTGCGGCTGACCAGGGCCCCTCGATCAAAGGGGCCCCAGAGGCAACAGCTGACTTCCTCCACCAAATAAAAGAATTCTCTTTTCAAAAGGGCCTGTGCTGCCTCCATGTACGAGGATCGCTTTTTTTGTTTGTTTTCCAAGTGAGGCAACGTGTCACCTGTTAACCTCCTGCTGCTATGCTGGAGAGACAAATGCACCCCCTCCCAGCTGCCCATTAGGTGCTTTGGGCCTCGTAAGCACTGCCTATCACTTTCTTTCTTAAAGCAGAGCATTTTAAGTGGGAATGATTTACAAGGGATGGCCTTTTTAAGTGACCATTGTTTTGAAAAGGACGCTCTTTACATTTCCGTGTTAAGAACTGCAAAGGGACTTTTTTTATTTTGAAAGCACACGCAAAGCACCAGTTAACTGCTTATTAAATATATCACACAAAACAGTTTTAAACTATCTGCCTTAGTTCCACATGTTTGTATTTAACACACCAAAAATCTTTATTTTAGGTAGAATGTAACATTTTCTTCACATTACATCAGAAGCATGCTTTTGTCAAACATTGAAACGCAAACCGGTAACCTTTTGACACATTGTGTAATGTCCTATTTATATTATCTTTCTGAAAAGGAGCAGTGTCTCCTTTCTATTGTTATGTTTGTGGGCTGCAGCCCACGTGTTGATGTGGGTGGAGTTTCCGCTCCTGCGTCAGTTCGCGCCTCATTAGTGAAGAGTTGACAACTACATTCCTTGGCTCTGCGTCTCATTGCATCTGAACTCCATTATTGTATTGTGATTGAATATTGTGTTAGATGTCAACAATGGCGACAAGGTAAAAGCCCACGGAAGCTGCTTCATTTCAATACCGCAACCAGAGCCCTCCATGGTTCGCACAACCGTCAGCCATGGATTCAGCAACTGATCACCCCAGGGCCTCGTGCATACTCCCGCTACGCTGCCGAATCACAGCAGAGGAATTAGTAGCCGAGCCCTGCATCGGGCTCTTCGCGCACGCTGCGCCTGGTGCAAGGGAGTTCACATGGACATTATAAGCACCGCCACGGAGAAAATCGACTGCACGTGACAGCCAGAAACACGCGCATGTCCCAGACACCGATACACAGCCTTATTACGCAAAGGCAGCATTCCTTAAGCAAACGGACCAAAAGTCAAAGGTCTACTTGCCAAAATAGACTGATAGCTGCGTTTGACTCATACACTCATGGATCAAGACATCTTCTCCCTGAAACCAAGTATTTTGTCCATGCTCCGGGCAGCGGCCTGCACAGACCACGTGTCATAGAAAGCCTTCCAAGACTTGCCACCATCTAGCCCTCAACCAAGACAGGTTTCACAGATCAGACACATCAATAATCAAAGGTGAGTGCCTACAGTCTACCCAGCTCCCACCAAAATGTCAGAAAATGAAGGGGATAGCAGCCTACAAAGCCCTGATGCCAGCTTCACACGCCGCAACCCCACGCCCAGAGAAGAGGTTAGCCATTACTCCCTACAGTTACAGGCCATGCAGCATTTTGAAATTTCGGACACGAGCAGCCTGGTGCCCAGATGGGCAAGGTGGCTTAAGGAGTTGCACATATATATGGATGCGACAGGAGTCTGAGAGGAACGCCGTCTAAGGGGAATTTTAATGCATTCGCTTAGCCCGGTGGTAAGAGACATTGTGTTTGAGATGCCAGAAAATAACACTGACACATTTCAAGGCCTAATTGAATCCCTGAATAATTATGTTGCACCGCTGAGAAACGTAGATTATGAGAGACATATTTTCCATACAACCACTCAAGAGAAAGGCGAAAATATGGATAACTTCTTGATGAGATACAAAAAACGAGCAAAATGCTGTGATTTTGACCGATACTCGACGGAAGAAGCACTCAAGTCACAGGCAATATCAGGTTGTGAGTCTCCTGAGTTCCGAAAGAAATTACTTCAGAAGAGCAGCACACTGGATGAAATCTTACAGCTAGCGTGGGTAGATTCTGCACTATCTTTGCAAACAGAGTCACTCAGCAACATTAAGATAACGCAATCCGCATCATCATTAACTGTGTGCCCCATTCGCACGCCTTGAGATACCCCAGAGCAGAAAAAGTGCTACATATGCGGATACAAGTTCCCACATGTCGGTCCATCCCCGGCCACAGGCCATCAGTGTGACAAATGCAGAGGTGAGAACCACTTCCAATCAGTCTGCAAGAACATTACATTTTTTCAACCAACGGAAACCAGCAGAAATTCCAGGAGACAAGACTGCCATCGCTCAAGGCGGGAAAGCCCACGACCCAACACCCTGCGATCTCCCACCACCAGTATGCGCAGCTCCCACAGCGGATCACAAGAGTCATCACTCAGAGAGAGATAGTGTGAAGATAGGAGAGATCACTCTAGTCGCTACAGGAGCAGGCAAGACTCCCAAAAACGGCCCCACGACAGAAGATTAGATACTTGGAGAAATCCCCACTCGCACTCCTCTTCATCCAGTGGGGACCGGAAGAGAGGATATGTCCATGCCATTGGGAACAGCATTGCTGCAGAATGCAGCCTGACATTATTGCTACAGATAAATGGACAGAGCCATAAATTCCTAATCAACACTGGAGCCATGGTAAACGTTATCAGTGAGGACACATACAAGTCTTTGGCCAGAAAGAAAGAATTAAGCAAAGCAGACACCCAAATCTACCCATATGGCTTGAGTAAACCCCTCAACTTCCAAGGCATGTTCAAGGACAAAAGCCTGAAAGTTAAAATATACGTCATAAAAGGAGAGGTACCAGGGAGAGGCATTCTCAGCTTCCGGTCAGCCATTCAGATAAGTCTCATACATATAATGTACCAGATTGTGTCTGCATACACCACTAGCCCAAAGGAAATGACACAGAAAATGTTCCTGACGCTTTTTAAAGGTCTGGAGAAACTCAAAGGGAAACAGATCAAACTACATATAAACACACAGATACAGCCAACAGCTCAACACTACAGGGGCCTTCCCCTCAACATCCAGAGACATGTGGAAGACGAAATACAATCCCTGGTAGAACAAGACATAATTGAACCTGCGTCATGAACCACACCGTGGGTGTCCCCCATTGTGCCTGTGCCCAAAAATGAGAATGCCAGCATCCGCATCTGCGTTGATATGAAGGCTCCCAATGTAGCAATAGAAATGGAATGTCATATTGCGCCCAGGATGATGTACATGATGCATCTACTACATGGGGCAGAAGTATTGTCGAAATTGGACTTAAATAAGGGTTATCACCAGCTAGAACTGCATCCGTCTGACCTGAAGTCTACCAGCCCTTTAAAATGATTAGCAAAACCCTGGAGATGGGTGGGGAGGCAGATTCTACTCATACATCCATAATCAAGATGACAAAAATAGTTTGGCAAAGTTTGTCTGTTTTAATGCAGGTCTTAAAACAGGGAGTACAAGGAACATCAGCAATCGCTCGATACTCTGACTCTCAACTAGTTCATAAAACATTGGGTTCTTAGACCCATATGTGGTCACAGCTGACGTGTTGACCTGCATCATTACCAACGTCATTCTATGTGGCAAACTACAGAATCTTATCGGGAAGCGGCATTGGTTCTAAGTGAATAACTAAGCATAGGTACTATATCTGTATGGAGTAACGGAGAAAGGTAATAGGATAGCTAACATCAGGTGGGGCAACTAAGCCCTCCCTCCAAAATGGCTACTATGAACGTCAGTAAATGTACAACACCCCATTGGCTACACAAACTATAGGACCCCTAACTATGTGGTCCCTACAATTGGTTGGCTTCTAACCCCTGTCAGTAATTTCCACCTATGTGAGCAGCAGGCAGGCTGAACTACCAGGTGCGGATAAGCAGTACTCCTATAACCTGTCTGGATTATTTTCCCCCATTCATCTTCCGAGATTGCGCATTGCATCTAATTTCCCCACCTATCTTTCAGTCTATCCCATGACTTAACAGTAGTATCTTCTATAGGCATTAGGGTGATGTAAGTCGATACCACGTGTGGAAACGATTTCAGCACTTTACATAAGACTGGTTCATTTCCCAATGAACCTGACAACATTCCTAACCTTTGACAAAGAAGTACCCTAAATTTGTTATACCTATTCAACTCCCTCCTCTCCAAACCAAACTTCCTCTGTAATTCCAAATAGGAATCTATCCTGTCCATCCTGTAAAATGTCCTCTACCCACTCTCTCAAAAGCCTTTTTCAGGGCACTACTCCCCTCCCTTGAATTTGATAATCTAAACACCATATCATCAGCATATTACAATACTTTGATTTCTATGTCCCCAAACATTATTCCATTGATACCATTATCCCTAAGTATATGTGCAAGGAAGGATTCTAATGCTAAGTTAAACAAGAACGGTGACAGTGGGCATCCCTGTGTTGTACCCCTCTCCAATTTAAACAAGTCAGAAGCCTCATTGTTCACCCAAATTCTAGCTGTCGCATCACCATGACGGCACCTAATAGCTTGCAAAAAGAAAAGGCCCAAATCCTAACTTTTGCATCATAAACTCTGAAAATGCCCAATTCACCCTGTCAAAAGCTTTCTCTGCATCAATAAATACAAGCACTGTGTCCTAAAGCATATCCCTAGGTGATCCCAATATATCAATAATAGTCCTAATATTGTCATACCCGAACCTATTCCTCATAACTCCTACTTGTGATTTATGAATTAGGCCTTTAATATATTTATCCAGCCTATTAGCTAATAATTTAGAGAATATTTTAATATCCACATTTAGCAAGTAGATGGGTCTATAATTACCACACCTCTTATGATCTTTTCCCGGTTTCGGAATCAGCGTTATAAGGGTTTCCCTCATTGATGGGCAAATGGTCCCTTTGCCAATGAAATCTTTAAATAAGTTGCACATAATGGGGGCTAATGTGTCTCCAAATGATCTATAAAACTCTGAAGGTAAACCATATAAACCCGGCGACTTGCCAACATTAAGTTGTTCAATAGCTTTTAAGACCTCTCCTGATTCAAATTCTGCATCCAATCCCTCTGCATCTTCAATTTTCAGTTTGGGAAGGTCTAATTCACCGAAAAAGGTCTGTAGCTCTGACTTTAATGGAAAGGTATCTTCTGTATAAACATCTTCGTAATAAGAACGGAAACATAGGCAAATGTCTGCATTCTTAATAACAATTTCACCCTGTGCATTCTCAATATTTTGTATAAATGATGATTCCATCATCCCTTTCAGTCGACTGGCCAGTAATCTACCGTTCTAGACCCGCTTTTCCAGTACTTTTGCCTCATAAAAAAAGATACCCTTTTCAGCCATCATATTTGTTTTGTGTTTCACTTCCTCCTGTGTGTGACACATCTTTAGATTAGCTTTTTTATCTTTTGTTCACGCATATTTCCTTTGAAGAGCAGCTAACTAACCCTTTAAATTACGTATCTCCTGTAACCCTTTTTTCCTAAAGTATGAGGTCCTATTAATTAATTCAACCCTTATGGGTGCCTTAAAACTTTCCCACACTATCCGAATATCCGTAGAACCTATGTTTTCCTTGAAAAACATTTCAATGCATGCCTTCAGATGGTTTATTTCAGAGTCATTTCTTAATATTCCCGCTTTCATGTGCCATCAGAAGAAGTTTGATTTATCTCCACCTACTGTCAACCTTAAATCCACCAAGGCGTGGTCAGAGATCTCATGCTCCCTAATGTTCGCCCTCAGCAATTTATCAACCAATCTTTCTGAAATCAATATATAGTCAATGAGAGAAAAAGAATCATGCATTGGCGAGTAAAAGGAATATTCCTTACTAGAGGGATGGGTAATCCTCCATGCATCTGCCAGATTAAATCTTTCAAGAAACAAACCAAACTCTTCACTGATCCCATCATTCGTAAACCTGCACACTGTTGACCGATCAACAGCATGATTCAGAACACAATCAAAATCTCCCCCAATTATAATCGTGTCACCCTGCATATCACGTAGCAACTGCGTGATAGTTTCTAAAAAAAGTTTATTTGGAGGACATGGTCCATATATACATCCAATCGTAATAACTTTGCCACCATATAATATGTCAACCAAAAGTATCTTATATTCTCACTTTCTCAATCCTAAAAATAAACCCTTTCTTAAAGACGATACTAACACCCCTTGATTTTGAAACAACAATTCAATATTTCACGAGGATACTTATTATTGGTCAGATACTTCCTAGATTCAGCCAATCAGTGAGATTCTTGCAGAAACACTACATCTGCCTTTGTTCTCCATAATCTAGCCATCACCCTCTTCCGTTTCTTAGGGCAATTTAGACCCTTAACGTTCCACGTCACAACCGTTAAATCACTCATCACCTCATAAACACCCTAATATTTGTGAACCAACATGAGTTAAGCAAATAACTCTGCTTACAAATCTCACCCAGCAAATGGTCTCTTATTAATATGTGAAGTTCTCATGCTCATTTCATTTTCATCATTCCCCATTATGCACGCTTCCATCCTATAACATATAACCAACATAAAAGACCTATAGAGACAATACAACACAACAAAAAAAGCAGAAACAAAATTTTATCTGTAAAAAAGTTGACCTATGTCAGTCCAAATAAGACAGAACCATTCAAGAATACTATCCTGAATTTCAAACTGTATTCTAAACTTTAGACTCCCGGACAACAGTGTCAATTATCAGAAAATTGATCCATATTCTTCTCCTACTGCATCCCTACATCCCATAACTATGTTACAAAATACATTCGCAATCCTTGTATATTATAACCTTCTATCATCTGATCCCAATAATATAATTTACTGTGAATGTTCTCACCCTAGGTCTCCCTTATCCATTTAACTGTATCTACTAACCTTTCCCCACCTATTATCAGTTCCATCTCTAACTCAGATAGATTCACAAAGTCCTTGAAAATAAGCATTCCATTCTATTCTATATTCCCCATAACCTCTACACCCAATAAATGTCAAAGATGATCATCATTGATTATCTGTGACGTCCGCTTACATCCAAATAACCTACCCTCAATTTAAATAATTAAAAAAATGTCACCATATAGTAGCTATTTTCGATTTTCATTTAATTATTGCCTTCCTGAAAAGCAATAAATAGTACTTAAGAACCTTCTTCCACATTTAACATCCGATTTTAGTACAAACGACTCCCCCTCTACATCTAAATAACAGTCCTTTCAATGTGCATTTGCCATCCAATAATCAGCCCAACCAATCAATATAGTATATTGTTTGTGTAACTAGTTGAATTTTTAGATGTAGTTAAAATCTGCACCAGCCTAAAACCACTTCCAATCCAAAAATAACATTAGAAACATTTGCCCACTGTCCATGTACAATTGAAACGCTTAGTCACACAAAACCAAATAGTACCAAAGAGTGCTAACACATGCAAATCCATATCCAAATCTGTATAACCTCAGGGTATCCCAATCAGTAATCCAAAATGTATCTCACAAATGTTCCAGCCAACCACCCCCATAATAATTGTATACATTTGCTCTCCTACGTTTACAAACGCATGTGCAGTCCCCAATAAGAGAGAGAAACGTAACTCGGCAGAGAAGACGGTGGATGGCTACAGAGGAACAGTGAAAAGAGAGTTTCTGAACCCCGGAAAGGGCGGCAAGGACAGATTAATTAAAGAAAAGGATATACAGATGGCTTCTCCCCCGAGACAAGATGAGAAGACTGACTCGATCTGACTAAGAAAGAGAGGTTATACGAGAGAAGTCAATCATTACAGAGAACAGAAGCCTACAAAATAAGATCACTAGGAACGCACCCAAGTGATCCTAGATACTTCCACCTGGTGGAGAGCTATGCAATTTAAACATTAGAGGGGTCTGGAGGTTGAACATAGACTCAGATGGACCATCTAAAGATGACATGAAAGAAGAAGTGAGCCTGTTAAAGTGTATCCGTTAGAAGGTTGGACCTTAAAGAAAGGAGTGACGGGATCCCATTGAAAGCCGATCCCTACAAGAAATTAAGTCTATAAAAAGACAAATGCAACCGTACATTTAATTGAATGTGGTGTAAATTTTACCCCTGAAGAATTTCCTTGTTAGTAGTTTGTAAGTGTGGAAGGAATGAAACATGTCGGGTATGGTATGAATGCGGTATGAAAGTAAGCATGGGTTTTATGATGACAAAGTGAAATGTTTTACGGACTGAGATGTTTATCTCTATGAGAGAGGTGAGCAATTTACAGATCCAGGTTAAGAGATGAATTTCGAAAAGTATTAAATGATTGAATATTACATGAGATTGAATGTACATAGAAATAATGTATGTAAATGTTGTTTATATTGTCATTTGGCATACTATTTAAAAACTCTAGAAATTGGAGTTGTGAAAAAAAGAAAAAAAGTTTTTTATTGTTGAAATACGGAAAATAAATAACTATTTTTTGATACAATTTGATGTATTATATGAGAATTGAATGGCTATTAATCTCATGCAGTAAGGTACAACCAGATATGGATTTGGGGAAGCAAGTGACCGAGTGAACATTGTGTATTGTTAAAAAGTCTTCTTTTGTAGAGGGCTGTTCACTAGTGGTCGTAGAAAATATTGCCTCTGGTCTCTCTAAGTTAATTGTGCAGTCCCCAATAAGACCATCTAGCAGCCATGCCTCATAGAACTTGTTGCAATAATGAAAAACATACCAAACTCCATACTAAATACACCTTGTTTTTGGCCCTTACTCAGATCATGTACCAGGGCTAATAGCGCTCTAAAACATTGTGTATATGCATTTCGTCTCAAAACATAGAATGTAGATCAGCAAAGCCAGCACACCCGCAATAGAAATGCAGGTTTGAAGCTGATCCAATCCAAATTACGTAGACCATACTAAATACATTTTTCTTTCTCTTTGGCATCGCCCGAGCTTCGGGCCTGCATCCGCATTAGTAGCTCTTCAGAACATTAGTGGGTACATAGTACACAATTCAGATTAACAAGGTTAAGCACCCGTGATATAAAGACAGGCTCAACGTTCAAGTCAAATAAGCATATGCCCAAATTCAGTCACCCCATTTATAGCTTTCAATGCTTAAGACGTCACAATATTAGCATTAAAACTTGTCTTGGAGGGGGTGCAGAAGGCAATTCTGCCTGCCGCATATCTCTGTGCCCAGTGGGATGACAAGTGGCGATTTAGAGCTTAACTCAAGCAGAAAATGAATAATTAAAACCATCTTTGTGGAGCGGAAACGTCAGTGATCGAGTGGCTCTGGGGCCGGGAGGCAGGGGGTAGGAAATCTGATATAAAGCAGAAAATACAAGGCTCGCCGATCCCCCCCACCAGGCTCCGGAAAATGGTGGGCAGCTGCTACAGGTGAAGCTCCAAGCCGTGCTGTGCCTCGGTGAAGAATAACAGGAGCGGAGGGGGACAGAGGAGACCCGAAGTTGCTGTCCGGACCTCAGAGAAGAGCCACGGTAACCTCCCGTCGGTGAGTGAAACGTGCTGGCCACATCTCTTGAGAAAGCGACATCATCAGCAGGGTGGAAGGTCAGAGTGGAGGTAACGAAATACGCGGGTGAAAGGAACAGGAGGAGGTTGCCGATCAAGGCTTGCACAGTGAGGGTCAAGGGAACCCGGACCTGGGGGTAAGAAGCCTACCAAAGACAATAAATACAGGCATAGCTGTGAGCCTCAGAGGAACCCTACATGAAGGGGTAGTTAGACGGACCACGCATGATAGAGCCCGCAGGAGAAGGAAGCAATGGGGTACTCCCAACACCTGCGGCGGGAAGACACAAATAGGCACGGGGAGGAGCGGTGTCAGAGGGGCGCCTGGCCAAGGGGGAGCCTCTTGAAAAGAGTGTAACGGATCGACAGCGCTGCAAAATGGGCACCCCAGCCATCTCAGAAGAACCCAACAGCAAGTGGTGTGCCAGGGGACCTTCCTGGGGGAACAGATGGTCCCGTTCCACGGGCGTGAAGTCTGAACATTGGGGCCCAAGCAAGAGAGTGGGCCACAGGTGAGGAAGGCCTGGAATCAACACCAAGGGTGTTCCCCAATAGCAGGGGAGACACAAAGCGCGGGTCACCAACTCTCCAGCAAGGCAACAACCACATGCAAGGAGAAGGCTCGGAGCAGATGCTCAAGCCGCGGAGGCAGATGCCAGGGTCCCTCAGGGGGGCCACCAAAATCGGAGGCACAAGGAAAGGAGGAACGGAGAGTGCTGGGCTGTCAGGCCAGGAACGCCAGAAGTGTCGAGAGTTCATGCGGTAAGCACTGGATGAGCTGCAACAGCAGAGGAGGGCGCGGCAGCCTGGGGGAAGGAGAAAGACCGAGGTGCGGGACAGAGCAAGTCAGAGAGTTCCACACAAGGAAAATTGAAGCCCCCCCCATGAGAGAAGAGTTGAGTAGTGAACGTGAAGGCCGCACTGAACGAGCTCAAGTGACAGAATAAAGTGAGCTGCCCAAAACTCTAGGCACAGCACCCAACCCCCAGCAAGGCCAAAGCCCCCACAGAGCCCACATGATCAGGGCAGCCCAAAGCATAGACATACGGAAAGGAAGACGGGCCCGGTCCGATGAAGTAAGCTCGACTGGCACAGACTCTGCAACCCCTAAGCACTCGGCACAGCTTTATGAAAACAACTGCCCTGGAGGAGGTGAAACACAATAGGCGCTCCCAGAGAGAGGGGACCATCAACAGACTCCAGCAATATAGAAGGACGGACCAAGGGGAGTGGGAATCAGCTTTGTGTGGCACGATGGCCGCAGCAGCCACCAAGGAGGACATCGCAGGGATCATGGCCGAAATCGCAGTGCTCAGGTCAGACATCCAGACCTCAATCACCGAAATTAGAGGGAAAGTAGACCAAATAGAATGTAAAGTGGAAAACCTTAAGAACAACCAGCTTAATGTGGATCTCCTAGAGATGAAACTGAGTGTCAGAATGACTGACATTGAATTGCGAGAGGAGGATTTGGCCCGCAAGATGGACGACATGAAAAACAGGAAAAGGTGGTCTAATCTGCGTATCCTGGGACTTGCGGAGAAGGACGGTGAGACCCCCGCAGCACGTGGAAAGGAAAGTACAGGAAATAATAGACCTCCTGTTCGAGGACGAAGGAGGTAAAATGGTGACAATTGAAAGAGCCCACAGGGCGTGCAGAGCTTTCGGAGGAAACCCCCGCTCGATTGTGGTCAAATTCCTGAAATACAAAGAGAAATCAGAAATTCTTCATAAGGCAAAGCAGAAACAGGACATTGAATTTCAAGGCTCTAAAATTAAAATATTTCAGGACCTCTCAAGTTTCACCCTGGCCAGAAGAAGGGCATGTAGACCCCTAAAGATGTGGCTCACAGAGCAGGCAATTCGCTACAGATGGGGCTATCCCATCGACCTTACATTTGAACATAAAGGGGAAGACTATCGAGTCACCACGCCAGAAGAAGCCAAACAAGTCCTGACCGGCCTAACGAAACAGGTGGGTGCCAGAGGCCCCGCGGGACCACACGCTGCCCCCACCATAAGAGGAGCAAGGAAGCACGCCCCTCAGGCAAAGAAGGCCTAAAATGAACAAGAAATACTTCAAACCGAACCCCATCTCACCTCTGAAGCCGCCATGATAAGGTAGGGGAGACGAGATCACGTAAGCCATTTAAACATGACCTCTGGAAATAGTACACATGCACACAACGATGAACAAGAAATCAGATGGGGAAACGATCACGGGTAAGACAATTGACACCCCATGGGGGATCGGGGTATTCACCTGCGTGGCCCTTAATCTTATGAGGGCGTCTCACACTAGAGGACTTAAGCCCAGAGTTAGGGCTGTGGTTCTACTTATGGGGTTAGTTTTAGTTAATGTTTCGGGCGGGGGGGGCATCAAACGGGACAGCGTCTCCAATCTTGAGACAGGGAGAGCAGGAAGGCCATCAGCGGAAAGGTTATGAGCTCTATCAATATGGGATCCAGCATAATGGGAACTGAGGTGACAGGTGCTCTGTGTAGGAGTCCGGGGATAAGGGTGGGAACACTAAATGTGAAGGGGCTCAACTCACCCACCAAGAGATCTCTAAAGGTAAGGGAATTTGAAAGGGCAGAGTTGGATATCCTTTTTATACAGGAGACCCGGTTTAAGACGGGGGAAGAAAGACCCTTGAGGGGGAGAACAGTGGGTCAGGCATTTTGGTCATCAGGGGAATGAAAGAAGGAAGGGGTGGTAGTCCTCCTGCGCAAGCGGCTCAGGCTAGAGAATCTGGTAATTGAGCCATCAATGGAAGGCCGACGCCTAATAATTCGGGTTGAATGGGAGGCTGCGTGCTTTGCTCTAGTAGCGATATATTCGCCCAATCAAGGTCAGGGCCGTTCAATGAGGAAGCACTAGCCTCCCTCAGGGGCAAGGGAGAAGATCTGATCATGGTGGGGAGATACTTTAACACCTGGCAGACCCCCAAATGGACAGGCAGCAGACAAGGGTAACAACCAAGAGCATCCCGAGGGAGGTGGCCAGTAGATTCGTGGCCACTCTGGAGAGTGAGGGGTTGATAGATATATGGAGGTCCTGCAACCCTGGGAAAAGGGGATACACCTTTAAATCAGAGGTACACAGCACCTTCATGAGGATTGATTATCTGCTTATCCACAGAGATAGCAAATCTAGGGTGCAAACTGTACAATACGCCCAGTAGCATGTTCCGACCTTGATATGGTTATCACTACCTTAGAACTTGAGGGGATGGGCAGCAGAGAAGCTAGATGGAGATGTAACAACACCCTATGGCGGGACAACATTTATGAACAGGAATTGCGCTCTGCAATAGATGAGTACTTTCAAATCAATGACAATGGGATGGTGGATGATAACACGGAAAGGGAGGTGGCTAAATCGGTGTGGAGGGGCCATATCATAAAAGAGGGGGCGAGGAGAAATTAAGGGGGGAAATTGTGGAACTAGAAGGGAGACTGCATGCACAAGGGGTGTACCGGGAGGAGCACCTAGCAACCCTCAAAAGGAAAAGGGAAGACCTGAGAGCCATGGGCTTGGGCTAGGTCATTGCACAGCTAAAGTTCTTGAAGCAGACCTTCTACGAAAAAGGGGATAAGGCTGACAGAATGTTGGCTGCCAGGCTTAGGGCCCAAAGAGCAGACAGATGGGTGGAAGAGATTAAAACAGAGGAGCGTGAGAGAGTGCGATCATCAGGGAGAGAGCAGAGCAGTTTGCTGACTTTTACGGCAACCTCTACACCACAGGGGAGAAGGGCACGCAGAGAGATAGAGGAATACATAGAGGGCTCGGGCTTGACGCGTCTCAAAGACGCTGAGCAGGTCTCCCTGGAGGCAGACATCACTTCGGATGAGGTTGAGGTGGCAATAAAGAGGCTGCCGCCGGGGGGCTCCCCAGGGGAGGATGGATTCACCATGGGTTTCTTCAAACACTTTGCAGGTAGCCTTGCCTCCCACATGGCCACTTTGTTCAACCGCATAAGGGAGTCGGGCCGGGCCCCCCCATCATTCTGAACAGCACACATAATAGTGATCCCCAAGGCAGGAAGGGACCCCACAAGTTGTAAATCATACAGACCGATATCACTCCTTAACACTGACACGAAAATATACACCAGAGTGCTCGCCACCGTATGGAGGTTATGATGCCCCGCCTGGTGCACCCGGAGCAGGTGGGCTTCATAAAGGATAGGCAGGGAGCAGATGCGATGCAGAAGACCCTGGATATAATGGAACACACCGCAGGAATCAAAGGAAGCCATGCCCTCCTCATTATGGACTCTGAAAAAGCATTCGACAGGGTGGAGTGGGAATTCGTATTGGGCCATGCTGAGGAACATAGGCTTCGGGTAAACTCTTATAGGAGGGATACAGCCTCTATACAGGAATCCAAGGGGGAGGCACGTGGTCAACAACAAAACCTCAAGGGAGATTGTCCTAACTAGGGGTACCAGGCAGGGGTGTCCCCTCTCACCGCTTTTATATGTCCTGTCCATCAAACCACTAGCCAACAATATCAGGAAAGAGAGGGCAATTGGAGGAATAACTATAGGAGATGCAGAGTATAAACTGGCAATGTTTGCGGATGATATCCTCCTGTATCTGGCAAGCCCTCAGTCCGATATACCAAAAGTGTTGCAAACGATTCGAGAATTCAGCCAGGGGGCGGGGCTGAAAGTCAATGCGGATAAATCAACGCTCTTCCTCTACAAAGCCCCAGAACAACAAGACTGGAGGGTCATGACCATGAGCGGTATCCCGAATGTGTATCGTGCTATCAGATAGCTGGGAATGAACATCTCAAGGACCACAGATAGGCTCTATGAAGCTAACCTACCCCCCCTTGTTCATAGAAATAGCCAAAGACCTGGAAAGATGGGCCAAACTTACAATCTCTTGGCTGGGACGTTTGAGTGCCATAAAAATGGTTGTGCTCCCAAAGCTGCTACATCAATATCAAATGCTTCCCATCGCCGTCCCTGGTTCTCACTTTGTGGAAATAAAGGGAATAATCCTCAATTTCCTGTGGCAGGGTAAAAAACCGAGGCTATCGTATGGCACGCTGACTCAACCAAAAGAAGTGGGGAGAACGGGGTTGCCAGGCATGTTCGCTTACTATCGAGCAGCCCAGTTCAGAGCCATAGTTCCACATCTGCGAGGAGACAAACAGAAACAGTGGGTGGCCATCGAAAATTACAGATTGAGACCGGTCTCTCTAGGAGAATGGTTATGGGCCCCAAGGAAATCCTTCCCAAACAGTGTCATCGATCACTTTGCTATGGGGTTTCTGTTGCGTCTATGGTGGAATAAAGGTAAAATGAAGGGTCTCACAACGTGACCATTCCCCCATGAGCTGTATCTGGGTCCCGCCGACCCGAAATGACATCGCAGATCCACAAAGGTTCCAGGATTGGTATGAGGCAGGGCTTAAAAGAGTGGGCCAGTTATTAAAGCCGCGGGGATGCATAGAGATATAGGACCTGGAGGCAGGCCTCCAAATAGGGCTCCTAGAGGTGTTTAAATTTCTGCAGCTAAAGGGAAGCCTAACAGTGGCAAAGTGGAAGGAGAGTCTTGTGCAGGAGCTCACCCCCTTTGAGAAAATCCTGAGTGCATCAGCCCACACGAAAGGTCTTATCTCAAATCTATACGCTGCACTCCTCAACGTGGGAAAGACCAAAACAGAAGGGCTACGGAAAAGATGGGAAAAGACATGGGCCCAATAATGACGCATGCCCTGTGGGCCAGGAGGTGCAAGTCGGCACACAAAATGTTTATCTCAGCCCAGTACAAAGTTCATGGACTAAAACTGCTACATAGGTGGCAGTTTGTCCCCCTAAGACTCTCAAAGATGTTTGCTCAGACAAGTCCTATGTGCTGGAGAGGTTGTGGAAATCAGGCAGACTATTGGCATATGTGGTGGGCCTGTCCCAAGTCGCAAGCATATTGGAAGGAGGTCCTGGCATAGATCAGGAAGATTGAGGGGTTCCCCCGGACGTGGACCCGATGCTGGTCCTCCTTGGCCTGGAGCAACAAGACGACCAGGAAGAGAGTGCCCCACATGCCTCACTTCCTGTTGCTCGCAGCAAGGGTCTGCATCACTATAAACTGGAAACTACCGACCCTTCCAACAGAGGCCATCTGGGCAAGGAAAGCCATGGACATGTATGACATGGAAAACATCACTGGTCTCCTACTGGACATCACACCTGGCAGGGAAATTGAGTGGGCTCCGTTCTTGGAAGCCTACAGAGAACTGACTTCCAGCCTCCTGGCCGCTGATCCCAAATGATCTTGCATGGTTCATAGAGATGAGTGGCATTCGCTTCCCGTTTGAACAGTGGGGGGGGGGGCGGGTGGGAGAGAGGGGGATGTTTCGGATATGTTGTTTTTCTTTCTCTATTAATGACCATGTGTTTGAATGACACCGCTGTTTGGTTGAAAAATGCTCAATAAAACCACATTTTTAAAAACTTGTCTTGAATATTGGCTAATGATTGTAAAACTCTTAATCAATAGATCCATTTCGTCAGGTATTCAATAATAAACTTGAGGACTCAGCTGAAGAGGACGCTGGGTCTCTTTTGTCCCGATTTTCTGGAACCCTTAAATCCCTTGTTTATTAATATTTGGAGGCAGTCACCCAGGAGTCCACATATTGATCACCAACAACCTTCAGGACCGCATGTGGTTATGCCAGTTACGGCCCAGTTCCCGCCGAGCAAGGATTTTTGGATGTTTAAAAACAAGCCGCCGGTGTGTTATCTGTCCCAGAAAGCTGTTCTGTACGACACTACTTCAAGCCGAGGTGGAGAGAGGCACCTGAAGAGCCAATGGTAATCTGAGAATATGTTGCTGACAATGCTCAATGTCACAACACAAGTTAAAATTAATTAAATTGTGGACCTGAGCTGTTACATGAACATAGGCGCTTAAGTCATGCGCAGTCTAACCACAGGCACAACGTTCTTCCTTGCGCCACATGAAGGCTTTGAGTCTGTGCTTTCATATCAACACTCACCGTTGCAGTCAATGGATGAAAGACCCCACTAAACGAAAGTTACCGACACCAAAGGATCCACACAGGCTTCTTTATAACGCATGCCACTCTCCCTATCGGTATACGTTATTACGATCAATTGAGCATGAAGTAACTTCCTGAGTTACGTGCACACACTCCCCACGCAACAAGGTGCTTTACTCTAAATCGACAGAATACACACCTTTTAAACAAAAGCAAATTCACTGTCAGGTCCTAATAAACATTTTAGCATTATGTAACGTTTTTTTTAAAAAAAAAACTCAAAAGGGGAAAATAAACAATATTAAACATAAATCACAAACAACATCCTAACATTAGATGTGAATCAATGGCACAGCAGAGACGCAAAAGTAAAAGTGAAAGTAATCATCTCTTGTTTTTTCCGGTGCTTTTGTATTCAGATGTGACTGTTGATTCTTCCATAGGCTCTTGGTCCAGATCAGAAAGGAAAGCTTCAGCTCCCTTATGATCATTAAAATAATGAACTTGACCATCAATCACTACCCTAAAAATTGCTGGATAAATCATTATTTATTTATTTATTTATTCGGATTTATTTAAAGCGCACTTCAGCCCGGGGGCATCGTGGCGCTGTTACATGAATACATACATAGTCTGGTTACAATGGAAGGAAGATGGTTACAAAGCAATTTTCATTACAGGAAGCATTTCGTGTCGAACACTTTTCGTATCAGATGTGTGCGAGCTGAAGTGGGTGAAGGGAAGGTGGAGTTTGTTGAATAGCGTGGTTTTGAGGGATTTGCGAAAGAGATACAGAGATGGTTCTGCTCTGAGCGAGTTGGGGAGGGCATTCCAGAGCTTAGGTGCTATGTGAGGGAAGCCAATGCCGCCAGCTTTGGCTCTTTTTACAGTGGGTACTTGGAGTTGGTTGGCGTGATGACTTCTTCTGGGGCGGATGGAGGAGTTCTTGGTTATAGTTTCAGATAGGTAGGGGGGTGCTGTGTGGTTTATGCATTTGTGTGTGAGGGTGAGGATTTTAAAGTTGATCCTTTCCTTGACTGGGAGCCAGTGGACGCGTCTTCTGGCCTGTGAGATATGGTCAGTTTTGGGAATGTGTAGTGCAGCACGGAGGGCATTGTTTTGCACTATTTGGAGCCTGTTTAGGTTTTTTGACGAGGTGCCTGACAGGAGGGCGTTACAGTAGTCCAATCTGGCTCCTGTAGTAGCTCTGGCTATGGAGAGGCAGTTGGGCGTGGTGAGGTAGGGTTTTATGGCGTAGATGAGTTTGGTAGTCAGAGCAGAAGCTGAGGCAATGGCGCTGGTTTGTCTTGTCATTGAGAGTGTTGCGTCAATGTAGACTCCTAAGGTCTTGACGGCAGAGGAGACAGGTATGCTAATACTGTCGATGATCATGTGCGAATAATCGGGGCTGAGTTTGGTTAGAGATCGTTAGGGGCTAAAATGATGATTTCGGTTTTGTCTCCGTTTAGGCAGAGACCATTGATAGCCATCCATGTTTGGATAGTCGAGTAGGTTTTGAGGAGGGCTTCTGAGTCAAGGTCATAGTCTCCAGAGAGGGGGAGGAGGACCTGCGTGTCATCAGCGTAGTTGGTGTACGCTATGTTGAGGGCGTCCAGTAAGTCAAAGAGGGGTTTGGTGAATAGGTTGTAGAGGGTCGGTGCGGTGCAGGACCCTTGTGGGACTCCACAATTGATAGTGGTGGGGGGGGCGCTATCCTGGTCAGAGTACACTTTCATGGCCCTGCCTTCAAGGAAGGATGTGATCCACGTGGTAGCCTTGTGAGAGAAGTGTGCAGCATTGGAGAGGTGCGATGTGAGAATGCTGTGGTCGACCAGATCGAATGCTGCAGAAAGGTCGAGTAGGAGGGCAGGTTTGCCTGTGTCCATTATTTTAGTAATTTGATTTTTTAAATCTAGAAGAGCAGATTCAGTCCCATGGCCTTTGCGGAAACCTGACTGTCTTTTGCCTAGGATGGTGTTGGTTTCCAGGTAGTGTTGGATTTGATTGTGTGCGGCTTTGTCTAGGATTTTAAGGAGAAAGGGGACGGTGGTGATGGGGCGATAGTTGTTAGGGGAGGAAGGATCGAGAGAGGGTTTTTTAGGAGCGGGCGGACCCAGGCTTCTTTTAGGCATTGTGGTACACTTCCAGATGCGAAAGAGGCATTGATAAAAGCCGTGATGATGGGGGTGAGGTATTCTGCGCACTCTTTGATTACGGAGGGTGGGCAGATATCCCCTTTGCATGTGGAGGGTTTGATTTTTTTAAGGAGGTCCTTGACTTCCGTCTCTGAGACTTCTCTGAAGGAAAAAAGGGGTGTTTGTGAAGGAGAGTTGTAGGTGAGAGGTATGGGCGGGCAGGTGGGGGTGTTGAGAGCTTTGCGTTGGGAGGCTATTTTGTCTTGGAGTAATTTAACTTTGTTGAGGAGAGCAGCCTGGATGCCTGTACACCATGCTTCATCCTTGATGAATTCGTCTGGGCTGGAGGCTGTTGTGGTGAGTTCTTTGAATATGGAGAAAATTTCTCTTGATTTGGAACTGGCATTATTGATTCTCTGGTTGTAGGATTCGGATTTAGCAAGGAATATGGCTTTTTTGTAGGTCAGAGAGATCTCTTTGAAGTCATTAAGCGAGGATTGGTTAGGCGCTGCTTGCCACCTGGATAGGGCTTTGCGTTTCTTAGTGCGTAGGACGGATAGTTCTTCAGTGAACCAGGAATTGCATTGTATTGATTTTTTCCCTTTTTTTTCTTCTAGCGGGGCAATGAAATCGATGGCTTGAGTGAGTGTGCTGGAGTAGATGTTGGCTAGAGATGTAGGGTCAAGGGGGAATGGTTGCTTGAGTTGTGGGGTATCAAGGAGTGGGGCGAGGGTGGCAGCAGTGAGTTTTTTGGAGCTTCTTACTTTAGCGGGTGGGGCATGAGTTAAGGTTTTATGAGTGGGCGTGGTAGGAATGGTGAATTGGATGAGGTGATGGTCCGTCCAAGGAAGGGCTGAGATGGAGGTAATTGCAGATGAGCAGTTGTGATCAGCTAGCCAGTCAATGGATCTGCCTTTGCTGTGAGTGGGTGCAGTAATTTTGTGTTCGAACCCCATGTTAGATAATTCTTTGGCTAAATTTGCGGCTGCTTTGTCCTTCGGGTCAGCTAAGCCAAGATTAATGTCCCCTAGAAGGATGCTTTTGGTGGTGCTTTTGAGGTTCTTGCCTATGTTTTGGAGGAGTTGCTTTTGGTAGTCAAGGGGAGATCCTGGTGGTCTGTAGGTGATAAAGAAGTTTATGGTGCAATTAGGTGAAAGGGCTAGTTTGGCAGTGAGGAGATTGGCGTTATTGTCCCATTGTTGATTACACATTCTTATGGAGAGGGTGTCCTTAAAGATGAGGGCGACGCCGCCACCAATTTTTAAGTTTTTACGGTCCTGTCTAAGGATGGTATAGTTTTCAGGGAGAGCGAGGTGAATGGAAGGACTGGAGGCTTCATGGAGCCAGGTTTCGGAAATGGCAAGTATGTCGAGATTGTGGGTGGTGATAAGGTCATTGATTTCAATGGCATGGGCATGGACAGAGCGCGCGTTGATGAGAGCGCATCTTAAGTTTGGATGTAGAGTGTGTGTGTTGGTGGTGCTAGGGGAGGGCGGTGTGAATTTGGGTGTGTGAGGCTTGGCCGTGGCACATGCAGTGTGATGCGAGCTAAGGTAGTGAGCGTGGTCAGGGAAGGAAGTCTGGGCGGCTGAAGTATGGGTGCGAGAGCTGAGTCTGTAGTTCCTAAGGAGTGTGGAGTGTGGAGTACTGCGGCGAGTAAGGAGGTGTTTGGTGCGAGTTCTTAGTCTACAGAGCCTGAGGTGGAGTGGGTGGTGTCCGACCGGATCGGTAAGGAGGTTGAATGTGGGATGGAGTGCATATGACGGTGTGTTGTGTATGAGATCAGATGGTGGGGTAGGGCAAAGGTGGGCATGTTGGTCTGGGTGCGCATGAAGCATGTTGCAGGTGGCCAGAAAGGAGAGGGATGTGAGAAAGATGGAAAAAGTGGAAGGGAGGTATGTAGGCGCTTTGGGGTGTGGGCTAGGGGGCTGCATTGGTAAACAAGAGATGTACAGGTAGGTGGGCAAAAACGCTGTTGGTCAGATCACAAAGTAAATCAGGGCAGTTTGGGGCAGTCAATATCACAAAAGAGCAATTTGACCAAGGGGCACAACACTACTGAAATGTGGTCTGTGGGCGACCATAGGGCACACTACAATTCTAAACTGGTCTGTAGGCGACCATGGGGCACAACACAACTGAAATGTGGTCTGTGGGAACCATAGGGCACAATGCAATTCTAAACTGGTCTGTAGGCGACCATGGGGCACAACACAACTGAAATGTGGTCTGTGGGCGACCATAGGGCACAATACAATTCTAAACTGGTCTGTAGGCGACCATGGGGCACAATTCACTTGTGGGTTACCGTGAGGCACAACACCAGGCATAGCATGAACCATATAACGATCAAAAAGCACAACATAGGACAATGGGTGTCTGATCCAGGGCATGGGGCATAGCACGTGACAGGGGTAACAGGGGAGCACTACTGTAGCTAGTTATAGCATAGCAGTTTAACAGAAACAGTACTCACGTGGATTAATGTCAGTATATATACGATCATCCGCGTTCAGTGCATTAAAAAAGTTTTTCCTTAATGCGGAGTTTGCCTGTGAACTTTGCGTGGGGAATCAGGGGTCTATCAGTAACAGTAGCTCCCCGGAGCGAACAGGGGCAAACAGGGCAGACGGCCTTATGTTGGCCTGGGGTGGCCGCCGGCTTCCGCCTGCCGGCGGATGTGTGGGCTTTAAAGCAGCCTACACACCGTTGCTAGGCAACGTGTAATGCCAAGCCTCGCTTTCGGGCCGCATCGCGCCCGACATTTTGTTTTTTTTTTAAAAATGTCGGCGCGCGTGTTTCTAGGGGCGCAGGAGGCGGTAGGGGCTTCTGTGCTGAGGTGCCCAGGGGGAGCAGATGGCCAGATGCAGGGGGTGCCCAGGGGGGCAGATGGCAGAAATCTTCTGCGGATCCTGTGAGGGGAACACGCCGCCTCCGTCGAGTCGGGAGGTCTCCGCTGAGATCCTGGACGTCCTGCGGTCCTGGACGGTGGTGGGGGGCTCCTGCCCTCTCCACGTCGATGGGGGCCTGAGGGGGGCAAACAGGGCAGACGGCCTTATGTTGGCCTTGGGTGGCCGCCGGCTTCCGCCTGCCGGCGGATGTGTGGGCTTAAAAGCAGCCTACACACCGTTGCTAGGCAACGTGTAATGCCAAGCCTCGCTTTCGGGCCCATCGCGCCTGACATTTTGTTTTTTTTAAAAAATGTCGGCACGCGTGTTTCTAGGGGCGCAGGAGGCGGTAGGGGCTTCTGTGCTGAGGTGCCCAGGGGGAGCAGATGGCCAGATGCAGGGCGGTGCCCAGGGGGGGCAGATGGCAGAAATCTTCTGCGGATCCTGTGAGGGGAACACGCCGCCTCCGTCGAGTCGGGAGGTCTCCGCTGAGATCCTGGACCTCCTGCGGTCCTGGACGGTGGTGGGGGCTCCTGCCCTCTCCACGTCGATGGGGGTCTGTAGTACTGTAAGTTTTTACAAGTTATTGTCATGTAGTGCTGTAAGTTTTTATTCCTTGCTTTCTCTTTTGCCAAATTCAAAGTCTTGCGCTTCTGAAGAGTATCCCTGCTTAAGTCACCAAAAATCCTGATTTTGTGACCCCCCAAGCGAGATCACCTATTTCCTGTGCTCTTTTAAGAACCAATTCTTTTACAGGAAACCTAAGGAATTTTATGATAAAGTTCCTTCGTCTTTGTCTCATGGCCGGCTTTGGACCCAAGGATCTATGTGCTCTTTCAATTGCAAAAGGTGTTTTGGGGTCCAATTTAAGAAGCTTTACCAAATTCTTCTCCAGAAAATCCACAGGTCAGTTCCTCTCTGCGTTTTCAGGAAAACCTGCAATCCAGATGTTATTTCTCCTAGAAAAGTTTTCCAGTTCTGAAATTTGGAGGCTTAATTGCTCATTTTGCAGCTGTAAATCATTTATTTGTTCAGCCATCTTCCCCATGTCTTCATCCAATGTAGTCAGATGGTTCTCCACTGTGTCAACCTTAGTGGATAACCCAGTATACCTCTCTTCTGAAACAAACAGTGTAGCTTTAATGTCTGCTATATCCAAGGTAACTTTGGTCAAAAGCTTCAAGATCGTGTTTTCCCTCTTTCCATCTTCTGTAGTCTCAATATCTCCAACTTTTTGCCACTTAGCAGGTTGAGAGGATTCAGACGTGGTAGAATCAATCATTGTAGCAGCTGGAGATAAGCTCAGGACACAGGAGCTCCAGCCTCAAGCTGCCATTCCTGAAGCAGCCAGGTTCTAGAATCGTGGCCACAGAGGAAATTTAAACTTGCACATTCTAGCAGGGAGAGCATGGGCTCATAAACCCAAACTAACAGTTAGGGCTGCCAGAGCCATATCATAATTAAAACACACCCACAGAGGTAAAAGGAACCTTTAACTGCTGCGCTGCCAGCAGGCAGAATGGGCTCATAAACCCCAATGAGCAGTTAGGGCTGGCAGACTATTAGCACCACTGTCACGGAAGAAAGCTAAACCATGGGTTTCTGAAGCCCTGCAGCAACAGCACCACCACAGAGAAATCAAGGGTTTACAAAACTCCATCTAAACACAGAGGAGCGTTACACGGATTTAATGAGCTCCCAAAGCACTTTGGGGACACCATCCATCCCATGAGGACTGGGGCCCCCGAAGCCCTAACAATGAACATGACTGTCACAGCCACAGACAAGATACCTGTGGTGCAACCCGCGTCAGAGCGGGACAGACAGGATCCAGGATTGACCTGATGACAGAGGACAAAAAGGTTCTGTATGTTGGGTGACATGTTATGTGACCATGATGACTAGGAATGGGAAATGTTTTGGGTTAGAGAAGACTTCAGCTGCTAAGGGGGTTGAGAGGGTGTAAAACAGGCAATGAGTTGTGATGAAGTCGGAGGTTTTGGGAAGAAAGGAGGCTGCCAACAAGGAGTGTGCATAGGAACTTGCTTTACGTTCGTTCATTGATGCGTTTGTGCAAAGAGTAGCTATTACTCTGATAAATGCTTTATGGAACCACTAAGGGGTGAACTAAGTTGGGGCAAGGGGCTGATATGAAGAAAGGGGATGTGTTTGCTTGTTTTAAATGGTCTTAATGGGTTTTTTTTATATAAAAGCCAGTGAGGGCACTAAAACTCCCCCCACCTCCTGGTGTACTGTGCCTTATTTAAGATCTGGAATTCAGTATTGTGGCCCATCTCCTGTTTAACATCTTTTGTTTGCAGGTTGCTTAGCGCATCACCAGGGCAGCTGGTCTGGGATGGTGGGGTAGTATCCCTGGGAGCTATCTCTGCTCTGGGGAAGGGAAGAGCGCACCCTTGCCCGGACCAGAGCCGGTTAACCAGGTGACATCTGTATATCTGTTCCTGGCCCGGATAATACTAGGCTTCCCGGGCCTGGGGAACAAAAACAGGGGCTACAACGAAGAGCTCTCCTATTGCCTGATCTGAATGACTTTGCGGTTGAACATTTTATTTGGCACTTTTCCTTCTAAAGAAACCATGGATTAGGGTAATAAATACGCATGTGTACACCGTGAAATAGTTTTTAAAGTGCTTATAATTAAGGTGCTTAAATATTCCTCCACGGGGAATAAGACTGTCATATTGCTAAAAGTAGGACATGAAACACTTCATACCCTTGTGTCCAGGACAGGTCATTGCACTGAGGGAGAAATTAAAATAAAACTCCTTGTGTCGACAACATAAAGAAAACACAAGACTAACTCCTACAGCTGCCAAAGGCCACCCAGGGCGAAACCACAGACCGTATTAACCCTCATCGCATGCAGCCTACTTAAGTACTTACAATGATATTGGTGGTGCAGTAAAAAACACTTTTGGTAATATTCTGCAGTGGCTTGTTTAACTCATGGTGTCAACAGTAACAACAGACACAAGTGATCACAGTTCAAGGGTGTTTATTGAACTATAAATGCAGGATGAAAAAACACCTAACCTAAACCTAAATCTAAAATGGGAGCAAGCGTCGACCATCAAATGAAAAATAAGGCAGTCCTAGTGGTGTTGTATCAAAATAAAAGGGCCTATACTAAGAAAGACCTATTGCCAAATCCTTACAACTAATTACACAAAGAGTGTGGAATAGGGTATCAAAATAAAGGAAACAGTGTTCAAATAATACGTCAGGATGTGATCGCCTTGATGTCTCCTTTCCCCACGTATTTTAGCTTGGGACAAGGAGGGACTTTGGAGCACAGCACACGCTCGAGCCTTCCCAGCACAAGCTAACAGTTTCACATCAGCTATCAGGTGTTTCGATGGTTAAGTCTCTTTTCAACAAAACTCTCTTGCCTTCGAGGCCTGATGCTTTCAACAAACAAACACAAATATTCTGTTCTACAAACACTTTTTGGCTTCACCTCTGGGTCCCCCTCGGCTAAGCGCAGACCCCTCAGAAATTGTAATCAACAAATTCACAAGGCAGGTCCCGTCTCAGTGAACTTTGGGTGACAGGTTTCCACCCTTGTATCTCCCTCGACCGGGCTCGGATCCCAAATGACAAGGGGGACACTGTACTTCCCCTTGTCTTGCAATACTTCTTGCCGATCACAAATCTTAATGTCTTTTGAACCAGGTTTTGGGCTTTGCCCATCCTTACTTGTTTCCCTCCTGGGTTCCCTCTCGCCACTTTTTGGTTGTCGGTTTCCCTCTGCCGGGTTCACTATCACCAATCTTTGGTTGTCGGCTTCCCTCTGCTGGGTTCACTTCTCACTGATCGTTATAGACAATTCATCACGGGACTCTAGACTTTCGCCCCTTATCATTAGCATCCCTCTGCCGGGTTCACTCTTGCCCATCTTTACGAAACACAGTTCATATATCAATGTTCACCATGCAGGATTCACTCCCTTAACTTTCTCAATCATCTGCTGGTTAAAGACTTTCGATGGCACACAGGATTTTACAAGACCCTTGTATGACCACTTTGACCGGTTTTCACATCTTCCCAAGGCCTTCTGGTTATGGTAGACTTTCTACCATCGGGTAATCGCCCAGAGTTTCCTTCCTAAGCACTCACATGGTGCCAGCCTCCTCGTTACTGGTTTTCCCCCTCTTTAGCTTCTCAAAGTTCAAATTAGCGGTTGGCTACTTTTCATTCAACACAGTTTGGTTTCTTATATATTATCCTCTTGACTCACCGGCTGTGATGAACCGCTTGCCTTTCTTCATCCTTGGAGTCAAGGTTGGTACCACCGAGACCAACGTCCTTCCCCGGCTTGGTTACAAGCAGAGGAGGGTCTCGCATACCTTAGAAATCTGCTGCAACATACGCTGGCCTTTGTTCACAGTCTTATATTTCCATTTGCAGAGTTTTCACAGGCCTGGCTCCGAAAGGGCAAGGTCCCTTCTCTACTTGTCACCCTCTCAGTTGGTGCCATCTTTCTTCTCCTTTTGAACTGCCATGCTGAGTTAGCTCCTATGTCGTGCGGATGCCTTGCTCATACTGTGCTCTTGTGCTTCACCTTTTATCCCTGTGGAGAAGGGAAAGGGATGTCAGGTGTGCGTAATTCTGGTCTTTTGCCTGACTTTGCCTGACCCTGGTATTGGGACATGTCAGGCAAACAGCCCAGGTGTTAGTCCGTTGTCTTTCGTGTTGTCTGAAAGTGTTTGTGTGGAAAAAGGGGGGGGCAGTGTTTTGGAATATCCTACGTGCTAGGCTGGGGAAAAGGTGTTGAAAGAAGAAGGGGGATACTGTGTCTGGCCCGTCGGTGTCCCACTCCCACTCCCCAAGTCCCCCCCGTCCAGGCGATCCTCCCGCACTGGTCCACCCCCAGGAACTGGATCCAAAAGCGATGGCCATCTCCTGGCCACCTGGATTACATATCCCCGGGGACTAGCCAGGGAGACACCTTCAGGTTTCTCACAGTTGAAAACAAAAGAATTCAATGAACTTTGAAAAGCGCAGCTCTGTTTATAAACTATATGTATTCCCCTTCTTTAAAGTAAAGTTAGAGGCACAGGTCTTTCCTTCTGCACTCACTGACAGCCCGAGCACCATGGTCAAGAGGAAGTGTCAGGTGTCACCCACACTCCAGCCACCCCCTTCGTAGTACCCGGTACTTTTACGCCAAAGTATGTGACATATGAAGAACAGATAAACCAGCAAAGAGCAGCGGCAGGGCTCTGCCCAGTACCTATTAGAGTAACAGCACCTATTGAAGTACCGACACCTAAGAAAGCATGGACAGTAGGGTACCCATTGAGAAATCCATATCTAGAGTCAAGATAAAATGACGGTTGTCAGAATGGAATACCCGAAGAAGCCAAGAAGATAATAAAGGAGGACGAATGGTGACGTCATAAGACATCGGACGGACACACACATAGATGATATAAGACCAGAGACTGCTGATGGGAAACAAAGTCAAAAAGACGATACTAAGGATGAAAATGACATCTTGAACCCAGGGTGAAGAAACGTATGTCATATACACGATGAAGTTATTCAGTTAGTTTAAACGTGTGTACAGATGCAAGAAACCGCAAGAAGCAAAGAAATCGTGAAGCTTGCATATGCTTATTAGTACAGTAGATTGCAGCAAGTGCCAACATGTACATAAATATACCTCAAAAGCACTTTATACATGAGTATAATTCCACTATGTACATGAGCAGAATTGAACAAAAGTTTCTAAAGGTCTCAAGAGGACAGTGTTACAGCAAACAAATCGAGAATTAAGACAGAGTGAAACTCAGCTGAAGGTAACCATGCCAAGAAGCCAAGGTCGTATTTGGTTGGGAAAGGCTGACAGTGGATACAATTAAAGAAAAAAGAGCAGCGTATCCTGTTCGGAAAGGTCAAGATAAGCCACAGATGGTAAAAGACTGGCAGAATTAAACCAAATACACGAAAATACATGAAGAAGAGGTTGATTTCACGGTGTCCTAGTCATGTGACAAGGAAGGTTGGAAGGATGAGACTTTCACACCTGTGCATGGATCTTCGCCATACCCAGACACCCTAAAAGTTCTCAGTCTAAGAAGCAGACTTGAGGCCAAACTACAAGGCAGTAATTGAGACATGAGCACTGAAGTGATGATTGATTGTAACATAATTGGAGGGAAGCTGGGGTGCAGACGAGCTCCCTGCACCTGGCTGATTGTTCTGCATTCTGCTAAGACGTTAGTGGAAAAGTATGAGTGGGGTTGATGCCAACCCAATCATAGTGGACCGAGTAATCTAGGGTCCTATAGAGAGTAGAGCCAATAGGACGTCATACTTTTAGTGACGTTCATAGTTGCCATTTTGAAGGGAGGGCTTAGTTTCCCCACCTGACATTGATTGTCCAATCCCCTCTCCCTGTTACCACATACAGATATAGTACCTATGATAAAGTTACCTTCCTATAACCAATCACGTTGCATGTTAGGTTTTTTAAATTGCACGTCAATGATGATGAGGTTTTGCTATAAATGCTGTGTTTTTTCTTAAATTGAGTTGCAGTTGGAAGAGAGACAGAAGATCAAGCGATTGCTGATGTTTGCTGTACTCCCCGTTTTATGTACTTGTCAATAAACAGACTCCCTTTGCCAAACTATTGAGTTGTCATAGTTATTTGATGCAGGAGTATGAATCTGCATCCCCATCTATATTGAGGGTACTGCTACTCATCTTAAAGGGCTGTTTGGAGAACCCCAGTCAAAGGGCTGACTGGAGACCATCCAGTTCACTTGGTAGCAGAGATTAGATGGTTAGCTGATAGAACGAGAAGCTCCCCATAGATAGTGGTTAGTTTAATCGAAAAACCCTGCAGGTTAGGTGTGAAGGGACCCTTGCTTTCTCCCAAAAAAACCTTCCCACTTCTACGAGCAGCTGATCGAACAAGCGGCATGGAAAGGCAGTAACAAAGGCGGTGATCCCGAGCGCCCAGAGAGTAAAAAAGACTGAATGCTTTGGCAAAAGCTTGCATGCCTTAAAAAACAAGTAAAGGGAAGGTAACGGAGGGAGGTGGGACAAATAGTACATCAGAGCAAGAGTATAATGTAAATGTATATATAAAGGGAAAACATTGACTTGAGTGTGGCCGAGCAATATAAGGAGATATTGTGAGTGTGGCCATGATAAGAGTACCTCCAATGCCTAGGTTTTTTAAGAGTGCTAGCAGTAGCTTTCATCTAAAGTCCTGATTGATAGGATGATGTAGGAAACAAGATCGATTAAAGACGAGCTGAAAGAGATGGTGTTACATCCTATTACCATCGCTGGCCAATCTGGCACCGCGGCCGGCACTGTCATTCTCTATTAATTCCTTCCCCTGAAATGGCCGTGAGATTTCCCTGTTTTACTTTGGTAGGTGGTGCAGCTCTTGCACGCACGTTTCTGACACCGGCAAGGAATCACGTGACTGCATATAGCGGTCGAGTTGCAGCGGTCCAACGCGTTGCTACCCTTCAGAAAGACGCTCCGTAAGTCTCGATTACTAAGGTTGAGATTTTTTCTTCCTAAACCTTGTTACTTAACTTCTATCTTCTTTATTTAGATCTGGGAAACTTCGAACCTCAGCGCTCTGTGTTAATCGCCCAGAGTCTATCAGAGGCGTTCCCGCTAACGCCTTCCCTGACTGACACCAAGCACTACCGCTTCCCCCGCCCGGGCGATCCTTCACACGCTCTCGCAGAAGTTTCTTTGCAGTTCCAGAAATGCCACTTTCCGAGTCCTCTTGCCTCATACAGCAAAGGTAGGGAACTTATCCCCCACTCTCCCGCGGTCCTGAGATTTCCCTTTCATGGACATTCGCTAATCTGCTTTTATTACCTGCAGTGTTTTTTCGCGGGACACCTGCAGTCGCTGCTCTTTGAGTTAGACAGCCTGCAGACTCTCCGCAAACAGCTCTGTACAGCTCACGTAGGTGTTAGCCCCGCTCTCATTCTCTCTATTGAGGGTTGCCCATTTTTTCTGCACTTACCTGTTTCTCTGCTCTACACACAAAGAGAACAAACTCACCCTCATCAAAACTGCTGAGATCCTTCGTCTTTTCCTAGGTGGGTGATGCCCTATTGGACACTCTTGTTTCTTTCCTGAATCTGGGTTCTACTTACCTATCCCTTTCTCAGTTGCATTCAGCCTGTGGTGCACTTCCGTTGACGGACCTCCAAGCCATCCACAGATTCCCGACACTGGCATAGAGTTCCAATCCAGGCTCCGAAGATCCATGAGCTGCTGGATCTCCACCCACGTTTCCAGCTCAGGGTTTTCTACCCCAGAGGGTTTCCCTGGGAGTGCTGCCCCCTCTCCTCCTGGTTTCCTCCGGAAAGAGGGCGGTAGGATTTTTAGGGGAATCTTCGCTAGCCTCAAATCACTGCCATCTGGTCAGGTTAGTGGACTTCTGCATTTTGGTTTCACTATCTAAAGATTTAACAGCTTTACAGATATAACAGATGGGCTTACATTCCATATTGGAATACAAATAGGGGCAGGATGCATCTGAGGAAGCAGATGGCATGATATTTGTGTGGTCGGCCAGAGTCTGTATGTGTTTTAGTTAATGTATGATGTCATAAGGTAAAAACCTTTTTTGAAATAGCATGAAAATTGTGATTATGAAGAAAAATGTTGCATGACATGGATTAATGGTTGTTGTTGACAAAGGTGAAAAGTAAAATTATTGTCAAAAAATAAAACTGGATTGAGCTTGCGATGATTGGTGCACGCTCATATACTGTTGATGTTGTTTGTGAAATGTAAAGTATAATAAATTGTTATATAAGAGAGAATAAATAGGTTAAGCATGGAAGACATTACCCCATTGATACACTTGTGCAAACAGTTGCCGAAGCATGCACCTAAGCTTAAACAGTACAGTGCGTAATGGGTTAAAGGGACTGCAGACAAAATGTTTATGCCATGGCCCCATAGATCGCTATCTAAAATGGTCCTGCAGCACATGACGACATATTTACATGCCACGTACACGGGGAAAAAGTTAGACAAACGCCTGGCTAGTTTAGAACTTTGGAAGATGTACCAAGAAGAAAAGGAGGAGGAGCTACTGTTAGACTGAATACTGAATATATGCACAGAGGGGGGTGAAGAGCCTTCTGCGCCACCCGCCCCATCTAAAACAAAAAGCGAAGCTAGTAAAAGCGAAGGATTGTACCCATTAAGGGAACTTATAGAAGCCACAGGATTTAGCAGCTCGTCATATGGGTCGCCTACGCCAAGTGGTGACGAAATCCCAGAAAAGGACATAGAAAGAGGTAAAACCTCCAAAGTCCTGAAGGACAAGGAGAGACGCAAAAAGGAAAAAAGAGATCAAGAGCAAGCAAGTACATCTCTAGGTACAGGAAGAGGGGTAAAGAGATGGAAAAGAAATGAGGATAGGACTGATGAGCTAGCATTGACACAAAACGAATGGATGGGAGGTCAGATTTTATTGAAACTCGATGGTAAAGGCATTGAGGATATGAGACAAAGGGGAGAACAGGACAAATTAGAAGGAAAGGAGAAGGAAGAGGAAAAACGAAAAAGAGATGAGGGGATTGGGAAAAAAGATATGCAGAAATGCGAGCAGTTACATCAGGACGAGCAGGTCAGAAAACAGGAAAAGGCAGAAGAACAAATAAAACGTGATCATAAGCAGAGAACAGCTGATGATCAGGATAGAAAAGAACAAAGGAGAATAGAAGAAGAACAAAAAACACGGGAGAAGAGAATACAAAGACGAAGAGATGAGGAAATACAAAGTGCAAATGAACAAAGAGATGCGAGGAAACAAGAAGAAGATAGAGGAAGCCAGGAAGCGTAGAGAATTTGATGACAACATAGAATGCAAGCAAAGACAGAGAGCACGGGTTCTCAAATATCTGGAAGAGGGGTTAAAAAACCTGATCCAGTAGTAGAATGGGAAGATATAGAATAATTCTTTCCTGAGTATGATTCAGTACTAGGCACGTCTAGAGTAAATCTAGAAGATGACTTCGACACCAGAAGTGTTGGAGAGACAATAAAATATATGATGAGATGGGGCTAGAAAAGATGCCCCAAAGGAAAGGCGACGATGAGCGTCTTGAGAGTACTCAGTTGTATGCTACTGAGGACGCCTCTCGAAGTAGCAGACATAGAGAACTATCCTTAGATGGGCTGACATTAAATAAACATGAGGAGGATGAGAGAAGTTGCACGAGTTGGGCACAGACAATATCAGACGCAGAAAGAGAAGAATGTGAAGCAAGAGAAAATGAGAGGAGTCGCGAAATACGCTTCTCTAGGGGAAAGGGAATAAGATGGTCGGACTCTACTGAGTCTGCACTTAAAACACCGGGGTTAGCCACACAATCAGATCGGCATGAAGGAGTGTCACACGGTCAGAGGGGGGTGTCTCCACCACCGTATGTAAGCAGGTTAAGGACATTGCCATGTAGACGGCATGCATGAATATTACCCTTGAGGTAGACAGAAAAATTATGAGAGAGGAAAAGGAGTTTAATGTATCGCAGTTCCCCTTATTAGAAAAAGGAGGAACAAGGCCACAATATATACCTTGGCCAGAGATGGATGGATAGAGAAAATCTGAAAAATAAGCTCCCAATTTTGACATCTGGAGCTGGAAAATGGATACATGAGTTGGAAAAAATGACAGGAGGAAACACTTTACTATAGGTGATATTAAGGGTATTTTAATCGCCATGCTCGGTGAGAGAGCTGACAATGTGTGACACGTGTGGGTTACCCTGGGGTGACTATAGTTAATGCTGCACATGACGAAGCACCGTTTAACAATTGCAGAACCGCCGTATGGAAAGCGCTTTGAGTGCTATACCCAGACTCTTCTGATATGGAAGCTATAAGGACACGCAAGATGAAGGAGTCAGATGATCCATTGCTTTAAATTCAGAATTTCCAAGACGCCTGGGTATTGGAAAGTCGTGAATCTTGGGGGAAATCTATACCCGTGTTTTACCATATATTATGCCAAGGGCTGCCAGAACAGGTACAGATGCAGCTCAAGATATTGGTGAGGATTGAGGCTAAGCCATGGTCTGAAATACAGCTGACCATCGCGCATTATTGCAGGCTGCTGCAAGAAAACAATTGCAAAAAGGATGCTGCACGAAAGGGCAAAGAGGCTAAATTGGTGCAGAAAAAATATCAAAATATGCCATTGAGGGGGCAATGATAACTAGTAGAGATGGATCAAACATGCAGCAGGTGAATAACCAAAGGCAGTTCAATCAAAGCAAGAATGGGTTTTACCCGAGAGGAAGAGGCTTTCGAGGAAGAGGATGGCAGAGTAATCAGGGAGGTTTTCAGAGTAATCAGGGAGGTTTTCGAAATATTCAAAACGGAAACCAGGATATGCAAAATGGGCAAGTAATCAGACCACCGCCAACATGTTGGACGTGTGGAATGACAGGGCATCTAGCACGTATGTGCAGAAATCTAGGAATGGTGCAAAACGACCAATTCACAAGAGGAGGGATGGTGAATCCACCTGCGTTCTTGCAGCAGAGTGGAACTGGAGTTGCTCAGAATCACACTGTGCAGCAGCAAGCGCCAGGAGTACAGCTACATTTGCAACCACAGCAGAAGGTGACACATTTTCCACAGGGCCAGTCTCAACAGTCTCCGATGCAACTGTCACAAACAACAGGTACAGGACAGGTGCTGAATTCTGGAAGAGGAGATGCCACTTGTGATGGAGGAAATCCATTCACTCAGTGTTGGACAAGATAATATATGGACTAGGACAGCTCACTGGGAGGCCTGATGTGTTCTATGCTATCAATGACACCGAATATTCTTTCTTATTTGACACAGGTGCGAGGCGCTCGTGTATACGTGAAAGCAAGTTTTCCTTGTCCGGTGATGCCATAAATACTCAGGGCTTTACAGGAGCAACAAGTGGTATTCCTTTTACAAAAGAACTTCCAGTTTCCATAGGAGAATGTGACATGAAAGTGCCATTTCTGTATTCGTGACAGACTCCTCTAAATATATTGGGACAAGACTTAATGACAAAGCTAAACATGCCAATCTCGTTCACGGAGAAGGGCCTAGTATGTTCAACTCCCGGAATGCATTATTTGAACGTGTGTGAAATGATTAGAGCATGCGCAGGACAAATGACTATGAGAGCTATTCCATTGGAACCAGAGATATTCGCATTTGGAGTGCGCTTATTAATGTCATGGCTACCAGGCCTTGCCGACAAAGCAAAGAGGACCACAGATGAGTTTCTGTTTAAACCAAGAATACCTATGCATGAGGAAAAGAGACAACTGTTTCCCTTAACAATACAAGCAGCCATAGTGCGAGGAGAGATGGCTTTGCTTGATGGTTGTGATGATGAAGGCTGACAATGGTGCGCAATAATCGCTATTGGGGAAGGTTACAGATTGACTGATGTCACTGATGATGATCTATTTGAAGAGCAAATAGGTGAAGATGAGATGACAGTTGAGGTAAATCTCATTTATTGGGTGGAAATTATTAAAAGAGAGGTGCCTCAGAGAATGATGTTGGCACAAAAATATCCTGAATATTTTGATGATGACACGGCGAAGGTGCCTGTCTCAGTATGGACTACATGCCCTCATGACATAGGCTTACTGAAAGGAGTCAGAGAAGTGAAGATTAAATTGAAACCACGAGCAATTTTACCAAAAGCACGACAGTATCCCATGTCCAGGGAAGCAGATGAAGGGAGTTTTAAGACAATTTCTGCTACGATGGAGCAGGGCATCCTAGTGACGGCAGAATCGTCATGCAATACTTTGGTTTATCCGATTAAAAAATCAAAGGGAGGGTCTTGGCTTTTAATACAAGGTCTTTGCCGATAAACCAGATAGTGGAGGCCGATTTTCCCTCTAGTCCCGAACCCGTCCATGATTCTATGTAATATACCCGTTGACACACGATATTTCACAGTGATTGACTTGAAAAATTCATTTTTCTCAATCCCATTGCACAAAGATTTGCAGGATTTGACGTCATTTACGTTCAGGCAAGTTCATCTGAAAAGCACAAGGCTGCCTCAAGGGTATTGTGAGTCTCCTTCGATTTTCAGTACTGCAGATGGACTTAAGCAATATTGCATTAGAGAGTATTGTCTTGCAATACGTGGAAGACATCCTAATTTGCAGCACAACAGAGGAAGACGCGATTCCATTCAGCTATTGACTATACTTGCTGAGAAAGGATATGAAGCTGACAAAGAGAAGTTACAATATTGTCAACAAGAAGTGCTGTACATAGGCCAGCTGATCTCACATGAAGGGAAAAGAGTTACTCCAGAAAGAGCTGAAGCCATTTCAAAAACAGCTAAGCCACACACGATAAAGCAAATGCAGAGTTTTATAGGGCTTGCAATTACATCAGAGCATGGGCTTTTGATTACAGTTCGTATACCAGACCCTTGTTACAAGCCTTAAAGAAAGCACAGGCAACAAAAGAGAAAATCGTGTGAACTAAGACAATGGAGAAGGGTTTGATGAACTAAAAAAGGCCATTTGCACAGCACCAGTCTTAGGGATTCCCAATTATGCAGAGGAATTCTGTCTGTGTTCACACACGAATGGCAGTGTTATGACAGCAGTCCTTACACAGAAAACCACGTTGGGGTACATGCCCCTGGTATACTGCAGTGGGAATTTAGACCCAGTAATGAGAGGTCACTTCCCGTGCAAACAAAGTTTGGCTGCCGCGGCGTTCGCCTTAGAGAAAGCTACAACCATTGTGGTGGGGTGCCCAATGACATTATTTGTCGAGCAGGCATTATTTGACATTTTAGAGAAACCGAAAGGCACATTAACATCTCAGAGAGCTTCTGCTTATGAAGTGGTCATATCGAATCCAACGATTAAAATAGTACGATGCAAAATAGTGTACCCAGCTATGTTTATAGCAGAGCCAGTCACTGAAGAAGAGCCAATACATGATTGCGCGAACTATGAAGAGTTTTATGATGAGATTCCCAGAATAAAAGAAAATGATTTGGCAGAAAGAGAAATCGTCTTAGTTGATGGATCCTCCAGGATCGATCAGAATGATGGACAGAGATATACAGGTTCCGCGGTGATGAAGCACACAGCGCATGGGGAATTCCGGGTACTCATTAATGCAAGGTTACCCTCACATTATTCAGCACAGGCTGCAGAATTATTGGCATTGATACTCGCACTCGAGAATCACGCAGACCAGGAAGTAGCGGTGTACAGTGATTCCGCCTATGAGACGTCAACAGTGCACGCAGGCTTAGCGTGCTGGAAAAGGAGGGGATACCTCAGAGCGGACGGCACGCCAGTGCAGCACGCCACCTTATTGGATAAGTTCATTAAGGCACTACAGCTCCCAGTGGGCATAGCGGTCATGAAATGCGCCACCCATATGAAAGGGACAGATTTTATCTCATGTGGAAATCAAGCAGCAGACACTGAAGCCAAGCGTGTGGCAACCGAAGATGAAATAATAATGAATGTGGAAATGTCTGATGTGCATGAGAAAATGATTATTGCACAAAGTGAGCCGGAAGGCTATAGCAATATGCCAAAAATCAGTTAATGGAGCTTCAAGGAGAAGAACCACAGGAAGAAAAGAACCTAATGAAGCAAAGAGGGTGTTCTTTAAACCCCTCCGAGAGATTGTGGTGACAAGACAGCACTGGTAAACCAGTGATGCCTATAGCCTTATTGAAGATGGCACTGGAACAGTTACACTATACAGCGCACATAACAAAAGAGAATCTAGCAGCAACAATTGCCAAAGACTTGTTTATACCGAACTTGGCAGAGCACGTTGCATTTTTTATGATAAATTGCATAATCTGTCAGAAGTTCACGGCTGGGCATACACTATGTGTGATTAGAGGAGTCATCCCAAGACCTGATGGGCCTTTTCAGCACTTGCATATCGGTTATGTCAATATGATTCAAGTATGTAACGGGTACAGGTATTTAATTGTTGTGGTGTGTGCATTCTCTAGATGGATAGAAGCAGGTCCATGTACACACCCAGACTCTACCTGTGCAGCCAAATTCCTGGTGAGGGAGGTGTTTCCCAGATGGAGAGTGAGCGAAGTTATGAGGTCAGATAATGGTCCTCATTTTGTTAATGCAGTATTTGAACAGATCAGCTTGTTGCTTGGTGTAAAGCACACGTTTTCATCGGTGTATCATCCTCAAGGGAATGGGATATGTGAGAAGCTCAATGGCTTGTTAAAGGAAAGGATAGCCAAGTTGAAGCTTACTCTGAAGAAGGGATAGTTACACTGTCTTCCACTGGCACTGTATGCACTCAGAAACTAACCTGGTTCTGAGCACCATCTCATGCCACACGAAGTCGTGAAGGGCAGAAGGATGCGAACTCCAATAACACCTCGAACTGGAGCTAGATGTGATGCTCAGCCTACAGGAGAAGTGTTAGGATTGTAAATGCAAAACTACTTGAATTCTATGACATCTTGTTTTTCTGTCGTTTCAGGACAGCTGCAGCGACGACAAGAAGGGTTTAGAGCAGTACAGAACACAGAAGGAGATGCTACAACAGATAAAGTTTCAGAATTACGTGTACCTCAATTATTCCCTGGGGACACTGTCCTAGTAAGGAATCAGACAAGGAAAAAGTGGGACGAGCCAAGGTTCCACGGCCCGTTCATTGTAGAGGACATTACACCCTCTGCAGTAAAGTTACAGGGAAGAAGAGCTTGGATCTTCCTGGGCGACATCAAGTCATACATCAGAGAAATCCCTCTGCCTGCACCCCACCGCGAAGAGACTACAGACAACGGGGAAGAACCACAGCACCTGCAGACAAGATCCACGTCGAGGAAGAAGGACGCATGACCAGTGAAGCAAGAGACAAGAAACTTTTGTGCAAAGTTGTGCTTCATTCTGAACATTTCCTTTAAGCATAATGAAAGAAGGACACAAAACAAGAACGCTTTGTGCATCCTAGTTGCAGGGTGAAGGAAGAGAATTACATTTTTAAGCCACAAAATAGCTGGTTGATTTTGAACTTTGGACTGAGGCACACTGAGGCCATGATAAGAAAAACGATGTCAAAATTTGATCGAGGACATATAAACTGGAAGAGAATACAGTATCCTGAGTCCTTCCCCACAGAATCCTTGTTTAATCTCACTTATGGTGTCACGCAATAGGGACCTCACCAAAGACATTCTGATCTATTTCGAGTTAGTATTGAGGTCCTACCCGTCGTTGGTGGGAAGAGTCACGAACATAACAGAGTTTCTTCAAGATCCTGAAAACGAAAAGACAATAAGGAGGTTACTCGCAGTGATTGCAGAACAGTTTCTTTTACTTCCTCCACGGATCGCTCCCCTGCACCGATTGGTATCACAATAGGGTCACTCGACCTACTCTTTGCCTGACTACTCGATCGTCACCTTCTCCGGATTGTGCCCTAACAACATTGCCCAACCGTTATGACTGCTACATGCCACTAACCAGTAATTGCAACTGTTTGTACTTGACTATGCTTTTAAGTATGCCTATTCTGCCCCAGTCGCCAATGATTGGCTGCACTGCTATAACCCTAGAGAATGCTTCTCGCCCAGTGGCTACATTGATCTAACATGCTGCCCGCTATGCAGTAAGCATCCCCTTTGGCAAGAGCCTTTTAGTGTACCCTAGTCATATTGTATCTAGCCCATTGTAAAATTGACTACTGCTTGCATTTGTGTTGCATTTGGCACTTATGCTGCATTCAGTATCCACTGGCCCTGCCATCTGATTGCTGCCTCTAGCACCTAGCTGCACTGCCATTTGATTATTACTTTTAGCACCTAGCTGCACTGCCATTTGATTGTTACTTTTAGTATCTAACTGTACTGCCATTTGATTGTAGCATTTAGCACCTAGCTGCACTGCCATTTGATTGTTGCATTTAGTATCTAGCTGCACTGCCATTTGATTGTAGCGTTCAGCACCTAGCTGCACTGCCATTTGATTGTTGCATTTAGCATCTAGCTGCATTGCCATTTGATTGCTGCTTTTAGCACCTAGCTGCATTGTCATTTGATTGTTGCATTTAGCACCTAGCTGCACTGCCATTTGATTGTTGCATTTAGTATCTAGCTGCACTTCCATTTGATTGTAGCGTTCAGCACCTAGCTGCACTGCCATTTGATTGTTGCATTTAGCATCTAGCTGCATTGCCATTTGTTTGCTGCTTTTAGCACCTAGCTGCACTGCCATTTGATTGTTACTTTTGGTATCTAACTGTACTGCCATTTGATTGTAGCATTTAGCACCTAGCTGCACTGCCATTTCATTGTAGTGTTTAGCACCTAGCTGCACTGCCATTTGATTGTTGCATTTAGCACCTAGCTGCAACGTCATTTGATTGTTGCATTTAGCATCTAGCTGCACTCCCATTTGATTGTTGCCTTTAGCACCTAGCTGCACAGCCATTTGATTGTTGCTTTTAGCACCTAGCTGCATTGCCATTTGATTGCTGCTTTTAGCACCTAGCTGCATTGCCATTTGATTGTTGCTTTTAGCATCTATGCTGCATCTAGTGCCCACTGGCCCTGCCATTTGATTGTAGCATTTAGCATCTAGCTGCACTGCCATTTGATTGTTGCTTTTAGCACCTAGCTGCATTGCCATCTGATCACAGCACTCATTATCTATGTTGCATTTAGCCTCCATTTGCCCTGCCATTTGACTGTTGCATTTCACCTATACCCAACAGAATGTACCTACCAGGCATCTTCTCAGCACGGCTGAGAGTAATTCTCCACCTCATCGACTCATCTAGAGTTCCAAGTCTCCCCTCAAGCCTTGCCTCCACAGGCACCACCCGCCATACCATCATGCCTTATGTCCAACCTCCACCGACCACACTCTCCAGTATACCCACTCTGCCCCACCTCTCCACGCCATGTAGTCTATCCACCAGAAATATTAGATTACGAGCCAGACTACCCAAATCATATGAGCCTCGTGCCAGGGACTCAATCCAGTCTAAACTGACTAACCGAACCTCTCCTCTGTACAAGGGCACTGCCACCAACCTTCCCTTGAACAAACCCAAGCTCAACCTAACTAATAATATGACCAAATATAAGGCTCACAATACAGCCACCATACCTTCCAGTACGAAGACCACTGCCCCGCCCATTAGAGGCACCTTAATTAATGCGCGATCTGTAGTAGCCCATGCTACAAATATAGCAGACCTCATTCTGGAAGGAAATCTAGACTTCCTAGCCATCACCGAGTCCTGGCTCCATGCCCTCTCGCAGCTATCCCTGATAACTATACTATCCTCCGAGCGGACAGATTAGAATCCAGAGGCGGAGGCCTCGCCATAATTTCCAAAACACACCTCAGCTTTAGACTTGACACCACAAACAACCTCACATCTTTTGAATCGCTCACAGCTAAGCTGCCTACTGCCAATTCTCAAACTGTCACCATTCATTTATTCTACAGACCTACCGGACCCTTATGCTCCTTCAAGGAAGACTTCACCACTATCCTCACCCATAGCCTAAAAAATACCTCACAAAGTCTCATTTTAGGTGACTTTAACCTAGACCTTAAAGACCCCAAAGTCTTCTAGGCTACCCTCATTGACATACCTTGTCAGAATTAGGCTTTACCCAAAGAGTGTACACTCCTACCCACAATAAAGGGAGAACCCCTGACTGGGTAGCAGACTATAACTGTGTGGTTTCCATCATTGCCAACTCCCCTCAACCGTGGTCCGACCGCCACCTCCTCACCTTTGCCCTCGAAGCCTCCCATCCCACCTCCAATAACCTACTAGCTACAGCTATCCCCAGGAGAAACAAGAAAAAACATCACAGCGGAAAAACTCATCCCCCTCATCCTCCCGACTCTGAACCAACTCTCAGCTACTTCCAATCCCTCCAATACTAACCACCTCGTAGAAGGTTACAACAAAAGCTTGCGTGCAGCTTTAGACTCTATTGCACCGCTAAAATTTAGAAAAAGCAAACCGATAAAACACTTAAACACTTGGTTCTCCACCCACTTAAAAGCTCTTAGATTAGAGAAATGTAAAAAGGAACAAGCTTGGAGACAATCACCCACAGACAACAACAAGTTGATCCTCAATAAAATAGCTTCCACATACAAAAAAGAAATCATAATCGCTAAACAAGATTCTTATAACCAGAGAATAGCACAAGCTAATTCCAGTACCAAAGAATTGTTTAACATCATCAAAGAGCTGGAAACACCTGTCCCTATCCCGGACACATGTGTGGAAGATAAACAATGGTGCACCAGTGTCCAAAACGCCCTCTCTAGCAAAGTCATAGGCCTACAAATCAAAATTAACAACAAGAAAGAATCCCTAACCAATGTGACTAATTCCACCAACACGCCCCCGCCCCACACCCCATATCCCTACACCCAACCCACCTCCCCGCTTCAGCTTCTCCAAAGTCTCCACGCTAGAAGTGGAAAAAATGATCCTCGGCCTCAAACCCTACAACTGCCAAGGTGACCCCTGCCCCTCACAAATTATTGAAGATGCAGCAAGAGACCTTTCACCATTCATTACCAAACTCATTAACACCTCCTTCTCCTCAGGCATCATCCCCAGCAATCTCAAAGAGTCCTGGGTTCTCCCTTTACTCAAAAAACCCACCCTAGACCTGACTACACCCACCAACTGCAGACCCATCACTACCATCCCCTTCCTGCTCAAAATACTAGACAAGACAGCGTATCTACAAATACAACAATACCTTCCTGAACAATAGGTCTATGCGTGTCTTCTCTGCCTCAGCATCCGCTGACCCTATCCCTATCACTTGCGGGGTCCCTCAAGGGTCATGCGTCTCTCCCACATTGTAAACGTGTTCACAAAGCCCCTGTTTGATGATCTTGACGGTCTGGGTATCACCTACACTAATTACGCCGATGATACCCAGATCCTCATCCCGCTGACAGGAGATTACAACACGGATTTGGCCTTGGTGAACAGGGTGTACCTCATCATCCAGGCATGGATGGCCTGCTACAGTCTATGCCTGAATGATGACAAGACTGAACTCATTATCCTTGGCTCCACCCCAACCTAAACCAACTGGACCACAACTATACCAGCTTCATCATAGATGGCAACTCTATCAAGGTAGCCAAGGAAGTGAAAACACTAGGAATCTATCTAGCCTCTTCCCTCTCCTTCCACAAACAGGTCAGCTGCATGGCCTCCTTTACAGCCTACACATGTAAGCTAATAAGAGCAGCCAAACCTTTCCTATCCACCCAGAGCTGCATTACCCTAGCCAGAGCCCTTGTACTATCAAAACTGGACTATTGTAACGCCCTTTACGTACGATCCAACAAATATGTTACAAATAAAATCCAGACTCTGCAAAACAATGATCTTAGAGCAGCGCTCAGCATCCTCAAGAGAGAACACATTTCCAACATTAGGAGAGCCCATAATTGGCCCACAACCACCGACAAAATCCTACTCAAAGTAGCCTCCTTAACCCATAAATGCCTGGACAAATCAGCCCCCTGTTACTTAGTCGACAGAATAAAAAGACACACCCCTAACCATCCCACTAGAACAGCCAATGCCAACCTGCTCTTAGTTCCCAGGTTCAAACGAACCAAAACAGGTGGTAACTGTTTCCAGGTGAAAGCAGCCCAACACTGGAACTCCCTGCCACCTTCCCTAAGAACACCTCAAACTTACCTCCACTTTAGACGCAACTATGTTCAGTGGATAAAGGACAACGACAGATAACTTACCTGCCTACCCTATGTATACTATGTAAATATGCCCACCCGTAAACTGTTTATCACTGCATCTGTCGTAACTGCTTTAACCATGTAAAAAATGTAAATACGTACCCATGTACACACTGTAACTATTGTACAGCAGTGTAACCAAGCTGAGAATAACCATGCTGCTTCTGCGCCCTTATACTTTCGGGTCTGGCGCGCAATATAAATAAATAAACATAAACATAAACATAAACATCCGGAGTACAGTGAGGACAAGACAAATGTCCCAGTCACAAGAAAATAACAGACTAACAAATGCTGTATTTTTTCGCTTAATTGAAGACTTTCCAGAACTTGTGGGAAGACATGCAAATATCGACGTCCTCACTTTCATCAGAGATCTAGCAAACACTACACATCTGAGTATGCTCCTGCATAGTATTGTGATACAGGTCGAACTTTCCAGTTATCATCAAAGTGCAGAAATGTTCCTCTAGGGACAGATCGTGAAGATGTTTTGAATTGAATGCCGGAGACAAGGTCGGCAAAGTAAATCAGATAAGGGATTGATGCAAGATACACATAAACAGATAATGGGCACATTGGGTCTAGTGTCAATGACTTCAGAATCACATTCCAGAGAATGGGGAAATTATGGACAAAAACCAATGAGAAGTTTTATGCCAAAAGAAAATGAGAGACAGATGGAGGAAGCTGAACTTTTAAGGAGACAAAAAACTTTAGAGAATAAACAGACGGAGACAGCACTTACGAGTACAACTGATCCAGTGATGAAAGGGTCAAACACAAGTGCCACAGAAAAATCACGTGCAGAGATGATAGCAGAATCTATATGGCCATTTATAAACAGAGCCAGAAAGAACCAGAGGGATAGAGAGAGACTTGCTGAACTTTTTAATACTCAGGGAACACGGATGGATGTTCCTGCAGACAAACCAGCAAGAAGATGTTATACTGATGTATTCAGAGATGTGGTTATAGAAAACTACATGAAGACTTTGAGAATTAGAAGAAGCATACAAGAAGATAACAAAGAACTGAATGATTACCTGGATAGCACAACACACCTGGAAACAACATATGGTCCCAACACTTGAAGGAAGTTGGAAGGCGACCTTCAGATGGAGAATGCTTTGTTTGTGCACTCCTACCGTACAGCATGGGAAAGTCAAAAATCTTTGTAGCAGTGGAGATAGATGTCAAAACAGCACACTGCTTATCACATATAGCAATGTGCACGACCAGAGGCCAGTTCATGGGAAGTGATGCTTCACTCATATGGGCAACTGAAGTAACTGATCCAAATGAATATGATTATGTCCAAGACATAAAGACGAAAAATAATGGCAAAACAAAGAACATTGTGATCAGGTATGAGAAACCTGGAGTGAAAGGAGCAGAGACCAGAAGAGAAATTAACAAAACACTTAACATCAAAGGAAAATCTACAGAAGGCGCACGAAGATGGAAGGACAGAGGCCAAATGCAAATTTGGGGAACAGTGCTTTCTCCAGAAGGATGGGAGAAAGGGGTGGTGATCTGCAGAGCATGGGTGATCATTGGGTACTATAAAGAAACAATTGAAAATGTACAAATGATATGCAAACCATTATGGCCGAGGCTTGCAAGACTACAGACATGGGTCGAAGACAGAGGAGGACCCTTGCAAATAGTGCCCTTAGATAGTTCCAAACTATACTTTAGAAACAATGGCACAAGAAAAATGGGAGAGAATCAGAACTGTGAACGAACCTTCGATGCTACAGGAATGATGCATGGAACTGCAGTGATCATGGATCATTATTGGGCGTGTGGATCCAAAGCATACATTAGATTGCTGAAAAATTGGGGAGGTATATGTACATTGTTGAATGTACATGTTCCAGCATTTGTGATTCCAAAAAGTGATCTGAATACCGACAGTTTCCTGAAAGCAGATGCTCACCTAAGAAAGAAGAGATCTGTGGAACTACTAAGCCGATGTCACCGGGGTCGGTGATATCTTCGTCCGAAAGTGTAGATTCTGAAATCTCCCCCTCCCCCGACTCCTCACCTTCTTCTTCCTTCCAAGAACCCTTCTTTTCCTTTCTTCGAGCTGGCACCTTTTTTTTATGTAGATAGGGACGACCCCGGAAGGAAGCCACCGTGCCCCCCCAAGAGGGGAGACCAGGGGGCCCCACCCCCGGGATCAACCAAGAGGGGAAAAAGCCCTTAGGCACAAAAAACCCCTGTATTATCGTTGGGTGTCTTGGAGGCGTGGAACCAGGTGGAAAGGGTCTGGAGGCAAAACGTGGAGTGAATACTCCAGAACTCAGGCAGTCCAGTAAGCGGTCCGAGGATCTGGTACACAAGGCTAGAAGTGGAAGTAACTAATACAGCAAGCAAAGGCAGTCCAGGGGAACAGGCCGGAGTCTGGTACACGGAAGGTCACAGCAAGCAATACTGAAGGTAGACGAGGGAAGACCACAGGACAATGCAGGGTACTGGTACACGGAAGGAACGGAGCAGAGCGAGAGGAAGAAGGAAACAGAAGAGCGGAATAAGCTGAACAGACAAGAGGAGAAAAAGCGGTAAGTGAAGACGGGAAGGAGGGAGGGTAAGCAAGTTGGAAGGAGGGCAAGGGAGACGGGCGAATGAAAGCAAAACCAAGGGAGTGAGAGAAAGGCAGATAGGACTAGCGGAAGGAGGAAGGAAGTACAGCAGGGGCCGGACAGGGTACAAGGACCCGACCAGCAGACAAGCGAGAAACTCGGAAGATAGCCACAGGCAGCAAGCAACTCAGAGCTAACGGACGAAACCGGAAGCGTTGCGACGCATCCGTGACCCGGAAGTGGCTGGTTAAAACACCGGGCCGCGGAGCGCCCAACCAATAAGAATCGGAGGAAGAGAAACCAGGAAACAGGGGGCTTGGCCGAAGCGAACGGAGCTAAGTTCCGCGTCGCCAGCGGCTCCATAGACGCCAGGAACTCGGCGGTATGACAGTATGCCCCCTCCAATAAGCTCCTCCCCCTGGTTTCCCTGGATGAAAGAAGTGGTACTTGCAAAGTAGGACAGGAGCATTAATGTGTGTGATGGGTTCCCAAGAGTTTTCCGAGAAAGGGTAGCCCTTCCACTTAACCAAATATTCCAGCCTGCCCTTATGATACCTTGAGTCACAGAGTTGGGCAACCTCATATTCAGCCCGAGTGGAACCCTGAGGAATCAGGGCCTGTCTAACCTGTCGTGCCCATGTGTCAGCATGAAATGACTTGAGTTGGGAAGCATGGAAAACAGGGTGGACCTTTTTAAGGTTGTTGGGTAGCTTTAAGCGAAAAGCCACAGGATTGATTTTCTGTATGATCTCATATGGCCCTAGATACTTGGGAGATAACTTGGAGGGATGTACCCAACGAGGTAAATATCTAGTGGAGAGCATGACTTTGGTACCCACATCCCATCCTGGTACAGGTCTACGATGTTTGTTGGCTTGAATGCAATATCGGGCTTGGGCTGACTTAAGGCCTTCCTCTACCTTCTTGTGTGTCTCTCTAAGGAGGGCGAGGGAAGAATCTACTGATGGTACGTTAGTAGAGAGGCCCGAGACAGGAAGAATGGAGCGAGGGTGAAAACCATAAGTACCAAAAAAAGGACTGAACCCCAGAGCGGCATGTGTGGAGTTATTGTAAGAGAATTCAGCTAGAGGGAGTAGCGTGCACCAGTTGTCTTGTTGGGAGTTGATAAAGCACCTTAAGTACTGTTCCAGGGTTCCGTTCAAGCGTTCAGTTTGCCCATTGGATTGTGGATGGAATCCAGAGGTGAGAGCTCTTTCGATACCTAGTCTGACACACAGGGCCTTCCAGAACCGGGAGGTGTACTGACTACCCCGGTCTGAAATTATCTTGTTAGGTAGACCGTGTAACCGGAATATGTCTTGGAGAAACACTTCCGCCATCTTGGCTGCAGTAGGGACGCCAGGCAATGGGGAGAAGTGAGCCAATTTGGTAAATGAATCCACTACTACCATGACACAGGTGCATCCTTGAGACAGGGGTAAATCTACTATAAAATCAGTAGAAATCGTGCTCCAGGGACCCTTGGGTACAGCACTTGGTTCCAGTAGACCAATTGGTCATTTACGGGATGACTTACTCCTCAGACAGACGATACATGACTGAACGTACTGCTCTGCAACCCTTCTCATTGAAGATAGTCGTGAGTGCCAGCCACTCCCGTGTGTCCTCCTAGTTTGGAATCATGGCACCAGACAAGTGCGGTCTTACGAAAAGCCGGAGTGGGTAGATAGAGTTTTCCTCCTACAAGGTAAAGGCCGTTCCTGATTTCATAGGCCAGATCTTTGGAATGTCTTTCAACTTAAAAACGACCTCCAGAATGCTCCTGTACCTGCTGAAGGAATTTAGAAATAATTCCAACAGTCCTATACTGGGGAAACATCCGTTCAAGATGCGTCTCTGTCTCTGGCAGGTAATCACTCCGGCGGGAAAGAGAGTCGGCTACAACATTCGTTTTGCCAGGTTATGTGGAATTCGAATTGGGCGAAGAAATGAGCCCATCGGGCCTGTCGAGTATTGTAGCACTCGAACTGTTTGAGAACCTGCAAGTTCTTATGATCGCTCCTTATGGTAAACGGGAACCTTGCTCCTTGAAGCAGATGGCGCCATTCTACACAGGCCGCCTTCATGGCTAGAAGCTCTCGCTCAATGACCGAGTAGTTCCTTTGACTGGAGTTTAGGGTCTTCGAGAAATAAGCCACCGGATGTTCAGTACCCTGGATCTCTTGAAGAAGCACCGCCCCTATTGCGGCTGAAGAAGCGTCCGTCTCTAGAACGAAGGGTAGATGTTGGTTTGGTTGTTGTAAAATGGGTGCCGAACAGAAGGCTTCCTTAAGATTACCAAAGCTGTCTTCCGCCTCCGCTGACCATTTGAATGGAGTTGCAGACTTCTTTAAGAGCGAGGTGATGGGTAGTATCTTTTGAGAGAAATTAGGGATGAATCTCCGGTAGAAGTTTGCTAACCCCAGGAATTTCTGTATCTCTTTGACTGAGGTGGGTGAGGGCCATTCAATGATGGAAGACACCTTGTTAGGATCCATAGAGATACCGTGGTCTGACAGAATGTATCCTAAATAAGGAATGGAGGAGGCTGAAAACACACATTTGGCGAGCTTAACAGACAACTGATTTCTCTGTAGCCTTCTGAATACTTCCCTGACATGTTCCACATGGTCTTCAGGAGTACGAGAGTATATCAGAATGTCATCTAAATAAACCAATGTGGTTTGGCACAGGAGATCGGAGAATAGTCTGTCCATAAACCGTTGGAATACCGACGGGGCGTTTACCAACCCGAACGGCATTACCTGGTATTCAAAAAGTCCGAAAGGAGTCCGGAATGCTGTCTTCCATTCGTCTCCTTTCTGCACCCGGAGTAGATGATAAGCATTCCTCAGGTCGAGTTTGGTAAAGATGGTAGCACCCTGTACAGCTTGTAGGATATCGGTTATCAATGGCATAGGATACCGGTCTTTTATGGTAACCTTGTTTAGACCGCGATAATCTATACACGGCCTCAACTCCTTTGAATCCTTTTTTGAGATGAAGAACAGGGATGCCCATGCAGGGGACTTCGAAGGCCTTATGAGCCCGTTTTCCATGTTGCTGTCCAGGTACGTTCGGAGGTATTGTTTTTCTTCTAATGACAGTGGAAACATCCTACCGAAGGGTACCAATGCACCTGGGGTGTGATCAATGCAACAGTCTTCAGGCCGGTGTGGAGGGAGCTCGACGGGTATCTTTTCAGTTGCCACTTCATTGAATTCCTTCAGGTAGTGTGGGAGACAGTGTACCGTTCTGACTTCGCAGCTATTTGTGGTCTTGACGGTCTCGAATCTTGGTTCTGGCAAGCATTCCGATTTGCATAGTGAGGACTGAAAACTAAGTAAGTTTCTAGACCAGTCAATACTGGGGTTGTGTCTGCGTAGCCAACAGATACCCAGGATAAGAGGGAAGTGAGCAGCCCTGATGATATCGAATGTGATACTTTCGGTGTGTTGTTGGATGGACAAAGTAAGTGCTTCAGTGGTGTGAGTGATCAAACCCGAGCTCAAAGGTTCGCCATCAACTCCTTCCACCTTTTGATCTTCTCGTTTGGCTATCCTCTTGACTCCATGTCGTTCTGCCCAATGGGTATCCATGACGTTCCCTGCTGCTTCACAGTCGAGTAGGGCTAAAGTGGTTACTTCCTTGGGGCCTACTCTGAGAGAAACTGTGAGCACCATCAACCGGGAGTCCTCAGATGTTTCTGTAGAGGATACAGAAAGAGGCGCGTAGGGACTAAGAGCAGCCCCTCGGTAATGCGTCTCAATGTTTACCGAGGGCGAGCGTTTCCCGACCTTCTGGGTGGTACTTCCGGACAATCTCTTAATAAATGTAATGAAGATCCGCAGTACATACACAAGGAACCCTCCCTGTGCCGTTTCCTTTCTTCTGGTGTGAGCGGGGCTCTGGTCGTTCCAATCTGCATGGGTTCTTCTTTAGTTGTCCGTTGGAAGGGTACAGATGCGGGTGAGTCAATCTCCACGAGAGGGGATACACTTAACCTGGTCTTCTTCTTTTCTTGACGTCTTTCCGTCATTCTGAAGTCAATACGGAGGGTAGCTGTCAGGAGTTCGGCAAAAGACACCGGTCTTTCTATTCGGGCTAGTTCGTCCTTCAATTCCTCCCTTAAACCTTGCCGGAATATGGCATACTGAGCCTGTTCCTGCCAACCTGCCTCAGCTGCCACCTGTTTGAAAGTGGTGATGTATGTCAGTAGATCAGAATTCCCCTGACGGATGTCAAGGAGGTCCTCCGAGGCCAAGTATGTACTCTCTGTGCGCAGAAAGGTTTGTTGAATCAGGGCCTTAAAGACATTGTAGTCCTGTAAAACCGGGTCTGGCTGGTTTACTAGAGGGGTAGCCCAAGCCAGGGCATTCCTGGCCATGTGGGTGATCATAAACCCCACCTTGGCGTGGTCTGAGGCAAAGGTCTGAGGGCGAAAGGAAAAATGAAGCTTGCATGCGTCCAGGAATCCCTTAACCTTCTTTGGGGATCCATCGAACTTCCCCGATACTAGGGGAAGTGGAGGTAAATCGGTTAAAGGTCTTTCCCTGTCAGTTAGACGCTGTTGAAGGATGGTGTTAGCTGTCTTAAGGTTCTGCATCTCCAGACTTAGACTTTGTACAGCGGCTAAGAGTTCTTGTACCTGCTGTGGGGTGGCCATCTCTTTTAGGCGTCGCAAACTGTCACCGGGGTCGGTGATATCTTCGTCCGAAAGTGTAGATTCTGAAATCTCCCCCTCCCCCGACTCCTCATCTTCTTCTTCCTTCCAAGAACCCTTCTTTTCCTTTCTTCGAGCTGGCACCTTTTTTTTATGTAGATAGGGACGACCCCGGAAGGAAGCCACCGTGCCCCCCCCAAGAGGGGAGAACAAGGGGCCCCACCCCCGGGATCGACCAAGAGGCGAAAAAACCCTTAGGCACAAAAAACCCCTGTATTATCGTTGGGTGTCTTGGAGGCGTGGAACCAGGTGTAAAGGGTCTGGAGGCAACACGTGGAGTGAATACTCCAGAACTCAGGCAGTCCAGTAAGCGGTCCGAGGATCTGGTACACAAGGCTAGAAGTGGAAGTAACTAATACAGCAAGCAAAGGCAGTCCAGGGGAACAGGCCGGAGTCTGGTACACGGAAGGTCACAGCAAGCAATACTGAAGGTAGGCGAGGGAAGACCACAGGACAAGGCAGGGTACTGGAACACGGAAGGAACGGAGCAGAGCGAGAGGAAGAAGGAAACAGAAGAGCGGAATAAGCTGAACAGACAAGAGGAGAAAAAGCAGTAAGTGAAGACCGGAAGGAGGAAGGGTAAGCAAGTTGGAAGGACGGCAAGGGAGACGGGCGAATGAAAGCAAAACCAAGGGAGTGAGAGAAAGGCAGATAGGACTAGCGGAAGGAGGAAGGAAGTACAGAAGGGGCCGGACAGGGTACGAGGACCCGACCAGCAGATAAGCGAGAAACTCGGAAGATAGCCACAGGCAGCAAGCAACTCAGAGCTAACGGACGAAACCGGAAGCGTTGCGACGCATCCGTGACCCGGAAGTGGCTGGTTAAAATCCCGGGCCGCGGAGCGCCCAACCAATAAGAATCGGAGGAAGAGAAACCAGGAAACAGGGGGCGTTGCCGAAGCGAATGGAGCTAAGTTCCGCATCGCCAGCGGCTCCATAGACGCCAGGAACTCGGCGGTATGACAGCCGAGGGAAGAGAGAAAACTACTTCTCTGCAAAATCAATAGAAGCCTTTGATGCAATCCCGTATGAACATAGGTTGTTCAGCTTAACCTCATCAGTGTCCACGACAATTCTGATACCACAAATTCAGGTTGGAGAAAATACTAAATGGTTGCAGATAACCAGATGGGAGTTACTGCCGACCATCAACACGACTATAAAGGGATTTAATGCAATCAAAGAAGAGTTAAGAGCAATCCGACTAATGACGCTCCAGAACAGATATGTCCTAGACATCATCACAGCTATGGATGGAGGTGTTTGTGCAAAAATCAGAGAATCATGTTGCACATTTATACCTTCACACGATGACGAGAATGGAACCTTAACAGAAGCCATAGGTATGCTGACAAAACTACAGAATCAGATGATAGATGAAGTTGAGGAAGTTTATGATGACAGTTGGTTTGGAACACTGTTTTCATGGGTTCCACAATGGATGGCAGATGCATTCAAGATCCTAGGAGCCCTGTTGGTGATGATATTGCTTGGATTCTATGTAATCAAGCTAATCATCTCTCAGTGCCAGAAAACTGCAAAAAAGGCCATAGGAATGAAAATCATGATTGATGCTGAATCAGGATGGAAGCCAAAGGACCTGACTGACGAAGAAATAAGAGATGTTGTGAAGGCCAGCATTTATGCACCAGAAGGAACAAAGTTCCTCTACCCTAGAAAACATAGAAGATATGTGGGAAAATTGATCTATTGTAATCCAAGTAGAGAATGTCAATTAATGACATGGTACAAAGATGAACACGTGAGTCATAAAGATATGGACCCCAAAGAAGCATTTCTTCAGACCTAGATGTCTAGATCCAGAAGATGAAATTAAAGTGGATACAAAGAAGGAAGTGAGAGTGGTTGATGAATCGCCCAGAGGGGGGAGTGAAGAAGGAGTGTCAGGTGTCATCCATACTACAGCCAAACCCTTCGTAGTACCCGGAACTTTTACGCCTAAGTATGTGACATATGAAGAACAAATAAACCAGCAAAGTGCAGCGACAGGGCTCTGCCCAGTGCCTATTAGAGTAACAGCACCTATTGAAGTACCGACACCTAAGAAAACATGGACAGTAAGGTACCCATTGAGAAAACCATATCTACAGTCAAGACAAAATGACGGTTGTCAGAATCGAATACCTGAAGAAGCCAAGAAGATAATAAAGGAAGACGAATGGTGACGTCATAGGACATCAGACGAACACACACATAGAAGATATAAGACCAGAGAATGCTGATGGAAAATTACGTCAAAAAGACGATACTAAGGATGAAATGACATCTTGAACCCAAGATGAAGAAACTTATGTCATATACACGATGAAGATATTCAGTTAGTTTAAACGTGTACAGATGCAAGAAACCGCAAGAAGCAAAGAAATCGTGAAGCTTGCATATGCTTATTAGTACAGTAGATTGCAGCAAGTGCCAACATGTACATAAATATACCTCAAAAGCACTTTATACATGAGTATAATTGATACTCAACTGAAGGTAACCATGCCAAGAAGCCATTGTCGTATTTGGTTGGGAAAGGCTGACAGTGGATACAATTAAAGAGAAAGGAACAGAGTATCCTGTTCGGAAAGATCAAGATAAGCCACAGATTTTATGTTATGTTATGTTACTTTGCATTTATATAGCGCCTTATGCACCATTGGTATGGTCTGAAGGCACTGGTAGGTTGAACGCACTTGGGAACCGGAGTTCAAGTCAGTAGAGAGAGTAGAGAGAGTCAAAGGTGCGTGTGGGCACCAGATATGTGTGCAGCTGGTGTGGCATTCGTGCAATAGCTGCTTCTTAGCGGTAGGTGTGGTGGTTGAGAGATCAGGAGTATGTGTTGGTTCTGGCAGGATTTATCCAGACTGAATTTGGCTGCGTTAGGCCAGAGGAGAACGCCTGGCTGGGGGGTGTGTAACAAGCAGTGTTTACATAGAGTGATGGGGATTATGTGGCAGATGTTGGTATGTGAACAGTTATACTGAATGGTGTCATAGTATCTCTGTGTTCTAGTTGAATAGTGGTGTAAAGAAGAGAGTAAGCGTGGTGATGTGATAGATGGGTTACATGCTCTTTCAAACGTTCTCTGCACTCCAAATCATTCCATGTATGATACGCAGTTCAATGCACCCTAGTCCGCCTCACGCACTCCGGTCCGCCCCACACACTCCGGTCCGCCCCACACACTCCAGTCTGCCCCACGCACTCCAATCTGCCCCACGCACTCCAATCCGCCCCACACACTCCAATCCGTTCCACGCACTCCAATCCGTTCCATGCACTCCAATACGTTTCATGCATTCAAATCTGTTCTATTTACTCCGATCCGTTCCGTGTATTATAAGTTGCGTTATGCACTTCATCCACATATTTCACCCGTACCACCTACGTACTTCGTCCGTTCCATCCACATATTTCACACGTTCCATCCACATACGTCGCCTGTTCCATCCACATACGTGTTCCATCCACATACCACATCCGTTCCATCCACATACGTCATCAATCTACATACGTCATCCGTTCCATCCACATACGTCGCCCGTTTAATCCTCATATGTTGCCCGTTTCATCCACATACGTCACCCGTTCCATCCACGTACATCATCTATCTACATACGTCTCCCGTTTCATCCACATACATCACCCGTTCCATCCACATACGTCATCCGTTCTATTCACATACCTCACTCGTTCTATCCATATATGTTACCCATTCCATCCACATACTTCACCCGTTCCGTCCGCTCTACGCATTCAGCGCCTCTATATACTTATCCGTTCTATGCAATCATCCGCTCTACACATTCTTTCGCTCTAGGTACTCATCCACTCTACATGCACTCTGCACTCATCCGTTCTATGCACTCATCCGCTCTACGCAACTCATCTGCACTAGGCACTCGTCCGCACTAGGCACTCGTCCACACTAGGCACTCGTCTGCTATGGGCATTCGTCTGCTTTATGCCCTTGCATGCTCTACGTATTCACCTGCTCTACTCACTCACCCGCTCTACGCACTCACCTGTTCTACGCACTCACCCTCTCTACGCACTCACTCATTCGCTCTATGCACTCACTCGCTCTATGCACTCGTTCGCTCTTACGCACCCCTCCTTTCTTACGCACTGATTCGCTCCTATGCACTAGTCTGCACCATACACTCGTCGGCTCTACCCACTAGTCTGTTCTATGCAATCATCCGCTCTACATACTCCTCCATTCTTACACACTCCTCCATTCTTACACACTCCTCCGCTCGACACACTCTTCTGCTTGGTGCACTCTTCCGCTCGCCGCACTCTTCCGCTATGCTCACCCATCACGCTCTGCTCACCCATCATGCTCCGCTCCCCGCACTCATTCGCTCCCCGCACTCATCCGCTCCACGCACTCATCCGCTCCACGCACTCATCTGCTCCACGCACTCATCCGCTCCACGCACTCATCCGCTCCACATACTCATCCGCTCTATGCACTCGTTCTTTCCACGCATTGGTCTGCTATATGCACTCATCAGCTCTACAAAGTCGTTAGCTTGTACGCAGTTATCCGGTCTATACACTCATCCGCTCTATACACTCATCCGTTCTATACACTCATCCGGTCTGCACATTCATCTGCTCCAGTGTTCTAAACACTTTTCTGCACTTCCACACTCATCCGCTCTACACCCACATCCGCTCTATACACTCATCCGGTCTGCACATTCATCTGCTCCAGCGTTCTACACACACCCCGCACTTCCGTACTCATCCACTATATACACTCGTCTGCTCTACACGCTCATCCGCTCAGCATGCTCATCCGCTCAGCATACTCATCCGTTCTATACACTCATCCAATCTACACACTCATCCAATCTACACACTTATCTGCTCAACGCATTCATCCGTTCGATACGCTTCATCCATTCTAACAATTTGATCCACTCCATTCACTTCGTTCATTCATCATGCATTTCATCCATTTAATTAATTTAAATCTCGTTACTGTTTTCGTACGATTTATTCTTATTATCCACTTCACTTCTTTGATCTACTTTACTCATTCTATTCTGTTTGTCCTTTTATTTTATATTAGCGGTTATTATATGTCAGTTTCTCGCATCTAGTAGTTTGTTGGATTGGTGTCATTGAGATGCTGTTATTCTGTTTGGGTTTGTTTGCATACGGGTTGGTTTTAGGGGAAGAGCCAGGTTTTCAGTAGTTTGCGGAAAGACATTAGATCTTCATTTAAGCGGATGTGGGGTGGGAGTGCGTTCCACAGCCTGGGGGCCAAGGATGAGAATGGTGATCCGCCCAACTTGACTGAGTTTGTCTTAGGAATGACTAGGAGGCCGGCTGAGCTTGATCTTAGAGTGCGTGGAGGGTGATAGGGTTTTAGCTTGTCTTGAAGATATTGAGGTCCAGTTTTATGCAATGCTCGATGGGAGATGCATAAGGTTTTGAAGGTCACCCCTCTGGCCACTGGAAGCCAGTGCAGAGTCTTAAGGGCTGGGGAGTTGTGGTCTCTTGGGCCGAGCGCAAGTAGCAGTTTGGCTGCAGCGTTTTGTGCCCTTTGAAGTTTATTCAGTTGATAAGCGTGGACTCTGAGGTAGAGGGGGTTTGCGTAGTCCAGTATTGATATAAGAATTGATTGTACCGCAGAGAGTCTGTTGGGAAAGGAGAGATATGGAAAGATGCACCTAAGGGTTTTAAGGTGGTAGTGGCAGGACTTTGAGACGTTGTTGACTTGGCGCGAGAGTGTTAGGTCAGAGTCAAGGGTGCATCCAAGGTTTTTCACTGAGTTAGAGGGGGTTGGTGAGTTGCCCATGGCGGATGGTCAGGATAGTGGGTGTGGAAGAAGTTTGGAGTTGCCACATACCATGATTTCAGTTTTGGACGGGTTTAACAAGAGGTGGCTTTGGGTCATCCAGAGCTCTATGTCAAGGAGGCGAGGTCAGGTTGGTAGTTGGGTTTTGAGGTCAGTAACTACACATCCAATCAGGTTGTATTTAAATCCCAAGACGTTAGAACACCACCCACGAATCAGTACATGGACAATTTGAAAGTCTTTTTACAACACACCTAACTTTAACATGTAACATAACTTAAAATATGCTGTAAATATTTTTAAAACCATCCATCAAGTCAAATAATATTTTAACATAATACTTTAACAATATTTCCACATTAACATATGGAGGCTGCCATTTTGGAAGCACCAGAGGGTTCGGGCGCTGGCTGCTGCGGTGGGGACCCGTGCAGGACAGCATCTCCTAGGGCAGAACTGTGGTGCAGAAGATGAAGCAGGACAACTCCAGGACAGCCGCCTACACGGTGGACTTCGAGGACTACGTGCACGTGGTGGAGTTCAATCCCTTTGAATCTGGAGAGGGCTTTGACATAGCCGACTTAATCACAAAAGACAGTCTGGACTTCCTAGCCATAACGGAATCCTGGTTACATGATGCTGCAGGACCCGCACTCATGCTAGCCATCCCGGAAGGATATACCATCTCTAGACAAGACAGAGATGGAGCCCGAGGCGGCGGAATAGCTATCATAACCAGAGATAGCTTATCAATGAGAATAGTCTCTGCCCAAACTTTGCAATCCTGCAAATTCCTCTCTCTCAAACGCCCATTAAACAACTCCCAATCACTTACCATGCATGTCATATTCAGACCTCCTGGGCCCATTGGAATATTTGAGGAGGACCCGCATAACATACTTGCCAGTAATCTCAAACCTGCTTCCCAAGTATTGCTGCTTGGTGACCTTAATTTAGGTTTCAACGATCATTTGGATAAACAGGCCCTTCAAATTGCCAACTCCCTCAATGCTCTAGGAATAACGCAAAAAGTAAACAAACCTACCCATATCAAGGGCAGAACTCTGGACTGGGTAGCTGACTATAATTGCACAGCTACCATTACCTCCATTTCCACCTTTTCATGGACTGACCACTCCCTCGTGTCCATTACTCTATCCACCAATAATCATAGCTCCTCAAGTAGCACCACCTTGTCTAACTAGAATGAAAAAGAATATTACAGTGGACAGTGTGATCCCTAATATTCCACCTACCTTAAATTATTTGCCGGATAATCTCGACCCTAGCACCTTGGTGCAGGAATATAATAAGATTATGCTCTCCACACTGGACAAAGTTGCCCCTCTTAAACTGAGACCTAGCTAAGCTAAAGCACACCTTAACAAGTGGTTCACTCAACAACTAAAGGACTTGCGACTACTAAAAGGAAAATGTGAAATCGCCTGGCGGCTTTGCCCCTCTAGTGACAATAAAAAGAAGCTAACTTCCACGGCTTTACACTACAAAAAAATGAAATTTGTCTGGCAAAATAAAACCCATACAATGAACATATTGCCAATTCCAACTCTAGTATGAAAGAACTATTTACAATACTAAGAGAACTTGAGTCCCCCATCTCCACACCAGACAAACTATCCTATCACTCAAACCTACCAATTGCAAAGGAGATGTCTGCCCACCACACATCACAAAAGATGCCGCTAGATACCTCTCTCCATTCATATCCAAGTTGATCAATGCCTCATTTGCATCTGGCACCGTCCCAGTCAACCTCAAAAAATCCTGGGTTCTCCCACTTCTGAAGAAGCAAACTTTAGACCCACTTATCGCCACAAACTACCGCCCCATTACAACGGTACAATTTTTACTTAAAAATTAGATGCCGTCAAGTGGATAGAATCATTCCTGAGCGAGAGAAACATCATAGTATTCTCCCCTTCAGCAGCGGCCGATCCTACCCCTATCATATGTGGGGTCCCTCAGGGCTCATGCGTGTCTCCAACTCTGTACAACATATTCACCAAGCCATTGTTCGATGATTTGGACCTTCTGGGTATCACCTATACGAATAACGCAGATGATGCACAGATGATGCATGAATGATGACAAGACAGGCCTGATAATTCTTGGCACCCCTTCCAACATCTCTAAACTATGTCATGAATACGCTTCTTTCATCATTGATGGCAATAATACCATAGTCTCAAAGGAGGTAAAAACCCTAGGTTTCTACCTGGACGCCACTATGGGCATCATCACGACTTTGGCGGTAACCCTTAAATCCGGCGGTCGCGCTATTACCGCCGGATTTAAGGGTCCGCCAAATCAGGACTTCGGCGATTTCGCCCCAGCTCTTGGCTATTACTGCCGGCGGGAAATCCGCCGGCGGTAAGAGCGTGAATTTTCCCCATTGAGCCCAATGGGGAATGGGGCATTCCCGAATGGGCTCAATGGGGAATGGGGAATTACATTACCGCCGAACTCTTGATCTGGCGCTATTAGCGGGGAGTTTGACGGTAGGGCTAATACCGCCGGCACTAATACCGCCGGCATTAACGCCAAAGTCGTGATGAGGCCCTATGTCTTTCAATAAACAACTTAAATCCCTGGCTTCCACTACAGCCTATACGTGCAAGCTTATCAGAGCAGGTAAGCCCTTCCTCTCCAATGACAGTTGCAATATACTGGCCAGAGCATTAATCCTCTCTAGATTAGACTACTGTAAGGCTCTCTACAGCAGTGCCAACAAAGCTAGCATCCAAAAATTACAAATATTACGAAACAACGCTCTTAGAGCCGCTCTAGGCATTAACAAAAGAGTGCACATGACTACAATCAGACGCCAATATAAATGGCTATCCACTCATAATAAAATACAACCAAAAAACGCCTCCTTGACACACAAAGCATTACACAATGCTGCCCCCAGCTACTTAATTGATAAACTGTCAAGAAGAACTTCCAGCAGGCCTACCAGAGTTGTCAATAAAAATTGTCTGGTGGTACCAAGATTCAAATCTTCCAAGATCGGCGGCAATAACTTCCCTGTGAAGGCTGCTAAACTCTGGAACTCATTGCCACACGAGCTGAGAGCTGACCAACCCTTCCCTCTTTTCAGAAAGAACCTTATCACCCACCTTAATCTGATTGAAGAATAGACTCCACTGAAACCACTGCACATGAGCACACCTCACCTCCCATTATTGTAAACTATTGTATACTACTGTACATTATGATGTAAATAACTTTTATTTTTAAATCTACTACTTGTATATGTTGAGCCCTACATATTTGTAACACTCACCTGATTCCCACGGAGGCGCAGGTCTGGCTTCGAGTGCTGGTGCTTCTTCAATGGTGAAGCGCAGGACTCTGAAGATGGACAAGAAGGGCCCCCCTACTCTGGCTTCTCTGGCTCGCAGGAATATTCCCCTGTGCGTGAAAAGGGAGTATTACCTACTGACTGAGTTATGCTCAAGCCTCCCACTCTCTTCCAACCCTCCACGATACCCTTCCACGATTCCCCGTGAAGTCTCACCTTAGGGTCATGAAGGATGGGCTCTCCATCCTGCTTCTGATGCAGGGGCGCGTTGAAACCCAGTTACTTCACTGGATTGAGGATTGATGGGAGTTCAGGTAAGCTTGACTATTCAGGTAAGGCGCTGTAAAAGTTCTGCTGCAAGTTCAAAAGTCCAAGCTTTATAATAATGTTCATAGTCTTGTTGCAGCAAGCGCTAATGCTTATGTCTTTTTCCCCTTAGGGGCCGGGGTTCGGAATGCCGGAGATATGGCGCCGACCCGAAGTGAAACGTGCAGTTCCAGTAAATGACAGGTAAGTTCTGGATGAGCGCTCGGGTAATGTCTTTGCATTCGCTCATTCAATGTCTTTGTCTTTTTTCCCCATAGGGGCCGGGGTCCGGAAAATGCCTGGAAGCGGCAAGACCCGAAATGAAATGGGAATGACCCAACAACTAAGTCTTAGAAGGAAACTGAGCTTTTCCTATTCCTTTCCTTCCCTCACCTTGTTCTTGTCTTTTCTCTCTAGGCTCTGGGAAGTGGCTGTGGATCCGGATGATCGCTGCTGAAGATGGAGGCGTCCAGGATAGGTGAGTGAAATGCAGCGCTGCAGCGATCGTAGCGAAATGCTTTTAAAAATGATGTCTTCCTTTTCAGGATCGTCGGTGTGATGTCTCCGTGGTGCTGATTTAGCAGGTAAGGTCTTTTGTCTCCCTTTGCAGGTGACCCAGGATACTGACAGGCGTGGCTGAGGTCCCGATGCAGGAGCTGACACGGTGAGCATCCAGCTGCGAGGAGCAGAACAACGCGAAGCGTGAGTTGCTGATCGGGTGTGGTTTAAATAGCTTTGGAAGAAGTTCCAGGTGTGTATCCTTCCACTGATCAGGTATGTATCCTTCCCCGACCACACCCGGGTGGAAAGTAGTCCCACATGTAAAGTAGTTCCATTCAGGCCTCAAGAGGGCCTGGATGTAGCAGCATGGTCTGCATCAGGTAAGTGCACATTAAAACACTTGAACACATGTCTAGCTTTATGAGCCTGGCGCCTAAGGCGTCAGGACAGAGGTCCAACATGAGCCTGGCGCCTAAGGCGCCAGGACTGCGTCCAAAGGGCCCCAGCTTGGGCCCGCTGGCACTCCCCTGGGGGAAATGATGCCTGCCTCTGGGGTTGCTGGGTCGGACCTGGCTCCTTGGAGGTAGGCATCATGACAGTACCCCCCCTCAAGGCCCCTCCCAAGGTTCTTTCCTCCAGGGGTTTTGGCTTGTTCGGAAATCTCCGGTGAAACCTTTGTACTAATCGAGGTGCGTGGACATGGTTACTAGGCTCCCACGATCTCTCCTGAGGTCCATATCCCTTCCAGTCAACTAGATAGAAGAGTTTCGACTTTACCACCTTGGAGTCTAAAATGTCTTCAACTTCGAATTCTAATTCCCCTTCAATTTGAACTGGATCTGGAGGCTTGGACAATCGGGTTCCTGGTTGTACTGGCTTCAAAAGTGATGCATGAAAAACTGGATGAATATGCATGTTGGACGGTAGATCCAGTTTAAAGGCCACTGGGTTGATTATAGCCTTGATGGGGTAAGGACCTATGAATCTGGGATTGAAGGTTTGCGGGCCCTTGAGGGGTAAATGTTTAGTTGCTAGCCATACCTGGTCTCCTACTTGGTAAGGAGGAGTTTTACTCCTCGGTGCAAATCAGCGTTTTCTTTATACTTTTTCTTGGCTTGCTGTAAATGACTTGCAGCTTCTTTGAAGGCTCGGGTTATTGTGGAATGCAGATGATTTACTGCGGGCATTTCCAGGGTCAGAGGTGGATCTAGGTCAGAGGTCCGAGGATGGTGACCATACAAAGTATAAAAAGGGGTTTGTCCGGTTCCAGAATGCACTGAGTTGTTGTATGCATATTCTGCGATCCAAAGAATGTCTTTCCAATTCAACTCAGATTGGTGTAACATGCACCGAAGATATTGCTCGAGAGTCTGATTGGTTCTCTCGGTTTGTCCGTCGGTCTGTGGGTGGTGGCTGGTGGATAACCGCACATCTATTTGTGCTAATCGGCAACACTTCTTCCAAAAATGGGAGATAAATTGACTTCCACAATCCGAGACTAATACGGAAGGGAAACCATGTATGCAAACTATATTCTCCAGGAATTCCTTGGCCAAGGTGGAAGCTGAAGGCAAACCTTTTAAAGGGATAAAGTGGGCCATTTTAGAGAATAGGTCCACAACTACAAGGATTGTGTTGTAACCCGCACAAGGAGGCAGGTCGGTTATAAAGTCCATTGACAGGGTGTGCCATGGTGCCGGTGGAATATCCAAGGGTTGAAGTAGGCCGGCTGGCCTTTTCTTTTGAGCTTTGTTTTGGGCGCAAATTCCACAAGACAGAACAAAAGACTTTATATCTTTTCTCCAAGAAGGCAACCAGAAGTGGCGTTTGATTTTTTCCTCCGTTTTAGCGATACCAGGGTGTCCTTCCATTAAAGATTCATGATGATGGGCAATAACAAGTTCTTGCAATTCTTTACTTGGCAGAAACAACCGCTCCTGGAAGTAGGGTAAGTCATCCTTAACGGTGTAATGAGGACCCTTTTGACTCCATTCCAGTAACGTTGAAGAGTCTAGAAGTTGTTTTACTTGCGTTTGGATGTCCTCAATAGTTTGCAATGAAGTTAAGCCTAAGATTCTTTGCTCAGGTATGATGGGCACAGGCTCTAAGCTCGAATTAGGTTCTTCCATGCCAATCCGGGATAAGGCGTCCGCTTTTCCATTCTTGCAGCCAGGGCGATAGGTAATTACAAAATCAAATTCCGCAAAGAATAGAGCCCAGCAGAGTTGTCGTGAAGATTGAGCCTTGGCCGTCTTCAAATACTGTAAGTTTCTGTGGTCCGTAATTACGGTGATGGTGTGTCTTGCCCCGAGAAGGTAGTGACGCCAAGCCTTGAAAGCAGATTTGATGGCCAGTAACTCTTTATCGGTAATTGCGTAGTTGATTTCAGGAGGAGAACATTTTCTGGACCAAAAGGCCACTGGGTGTAGTTGGTTAGTTTTTGGGTCTCTTTGCGACATGACAGCTCCCATGGCCGAACTGGATGCGTCGGTTTACACAATGTACGGGAGATCTGGGTGCGGGTGCTTCAATACAGGTGCAGAGGTGAATTTGGTTTTTAGGTCCTGAAAGGTTTGTTCGGCCTCAAGAGTCCATTCGAAGCGTTTGTTTTTCTTTAGGAGAGCTGTGATGGGTTGGACTGTTCGGGAAAATTCCGGGATGAATCTTCGATAGAAATTGGCAAAGCGAGCATGCTCTGAACTCCCTTCACCGAGCTAGGAGATGGCCATTTGAGGATGGCATCCACCTTTCGCGAGTCCATTCGGACTCCTTGAGGTGTCAGGATGAATCCGAGAAACTCAACTTCTGTGGTATGAAAAACGCATTTTTCGAGTTTTGCAAATAGTCTGTGCTGGCGCAATTTCTCAAGAACTGCCCTAACATGTTTTCTGTGATCAGATTCTGAAGAAGAGTACACCAGGATGTCGTCAATGTAAACAATGACACAGACATCGATAAGTTCCCAAAGAACATCATTCATAAAGTACTGAAAGGCGGCAGGTGCATTGCACAAACCGAAGGGCATCACCTGATATTCGAAAAGCCCAAACTTGGTGCGGAATGCAGTCTTCCATTCGTCGCCTTCTTTTATACGCACCAGGTGATAAGCTCCTCGGAGATCTAACTTGGTGTACACACAAGCGTCTTTCACCTGGTCGATAAGCTCAGGGATCAAGGGCAGAGGATAACGATTCTTAATCGTTATTTGAATTAGGGCGCGATAGTCTATACACGTTCTAAGGTCGCCCTCTTTTTCGGCACGAAGAACAGAGCGGAAGAGACAGGAGACTTGGACGGGCGAATAAAACCATTGGCTAGGTACTGATCTAAGTACTGACGCAAATGCAGGTTCTCAGGTTCCGTAAGAGCATAAATCCTACTACAAGGTAGTTGAGCATTGGGTACCAGATCGATTTGGCAATCATAAGACCGATGGGGAGGTAACGTGTTAGCCTGTTCTTTCTGAAAAACGTCTTGGAATTCTTGGTATTCTGACGGTAACTGTACAGGGGTGGAAGTTGCTGAGGCTAGACCCATAGCTGGATTTCTTGGATAACAAGTTGGTTCATAATCAGGAAAACTTATCTTCTTTGCTCGCCAGTCAATTCTGGGATTATGTGTTTCTAACCAAGGAATTCCATGAATTACTTGAAATTGTGGGGCCTTGATCACATCAAACACGATTGCTTCCCAATGTCCGTCCTGACCTACCAGTGTCACTTCAACAGTGGAATGCGTTACAGGCCCAGAGGCTATTTCGGTTCCATCTACTGTAGTAATGACATCTTGGGTTACTTTCCGGCGGAGAGGAAGCTTAATCCTGGAAGCCAATTCACGGTCTATGTAATTTCCAATAGCTTCACTGTCGATGTATGCTTTTATAGCATGCAACTGCTGAGGCTGTTTTGGGTCCACGAGCACCATTGGCATGACAAAATGCGAGGTCAAAGAGTTAGTTTTCAAGCTCGGCAAGCGGACCCCTACGCTTGTCGGGCTAGGTCGTTTCCCAAATCAGGTGTCAATAATTCGTTATCAGTAGCTCCAACCACCTTCTTAGGTGGTTTAACTGGACAATTCCGAAGAAAGTGACCGGAAGTCCCGCAATACAGACAAAGTTGCATTTGCCGCCTTCTCTCTCGTTCTTTCTGGGTTAATGGTCCTTTAACTCCACCGATTTGCATAGGTTCGGATACGTCGGTACTCTTAGAGTTAGCGTGGGTTTTGATCGGTATTCGGGTTTCGTACTTGAACCGATCTGCTTTTCTGTTTTGAAGTCTATGATCAAGTTGAACCACCAAGTCTATGTAGTCTGCGCAGACCTGGGGTGGGTTTACTATCTGAGCTAGAACATCCTTAAGCTCTCCGCTCAGGCCTCGATGAAACAATGTGATCCTTTTGTTTTCAGGCCATCCAGTTTCCACAACCAGTCTGTTAAAGGTGGCAATGTAGGGCAGAAGATCCTGATTACCTTCTCGTAAGGATAGCAGTTCGTTATCAAGGGCCTGTCCTTGAGAGTGTCGAGCGAACAATCTTTCCATGCTGGCCTGGAAGCCCTGAAAATTCTGGAGAATGGGATCATCCTGATTTACCAATGGAATAGACCAATCGGCAGCACTGTCACTGAGGTAAGATAGTATAACGGCTACCTTGGTCCGGTCGTTAGGGAAGGCTCCGGGTCTGCATAGAAAGTGTAAATGACATTGGTTCATAAAGACGGCATATTTCTTGGGATCCCCCGCAAAACGTTCAGGCGGGGCCAAAGGCATGTGTCCAGGTAGATTGATTTGTACCGGGTTATTCAAACCCATTGATGTGGAAATGTCTCCGGAATTAGGTAAAGGAGTGTGCCCTGCCTGGGCCTGTAATAACCTTTTGGCTAGGTCATCTGTTCTTTCCTTGGATAGGATCAGTTCTCTTTTGAGAGCGTTAGTCTCCTGGCGGGCTGAGTGCACCTCTGCCCGTAATTCCCCCAAAAGCTGGGCCAGCTGGTCAGTCTCGGAAGTCTCCATAGAGCCCGGGTGGGAAATTGTGGGTAGGCTTCGCGTTCTGTAACGCTCACCTGATTCCCACGGAGGCGCAGGTCTGGCTTCGAGTGCTGGTGCTTCTTCAATGGTGAAGCGCAGGACTCTGAAGATGGACAAGAAGGGCCCCTCTACTCTGGCTTCTCTGGCTCGCAGGAATATTCCCCTGTGCGTGAAAAGGGAGTATTACCTACTGACTGAGTTATGCTCAAGCCTCCCACTCTCTTCCAACCCTCCACGATACCCTTCCACGATTCCCCGTGAAGTCTCACCATAGGGTCATGAAGGATGGGCTCTCCATCCTGCTTCTGATGCAGGGGCGCGTTGAAACCCAGTTACTTCACTGGATTGAGGATTGACGGGAGTTCAGGTAAGCTTGACCATTCAGGTAAGGCGCTGTAAAAGTTCTGCTGCAAGTTCAAAAGTCCAAGCTTTATAATAATGTTCATAGTCTTGTTGCAGCAAGCGCTAATGCTTATGTCTTTTTCCCCTTAGGGGCCGGGGTTCGGAATGCCGGAGATATGGCGCCGACCCGAAGTGAAACGTGCAGTTCCAGTAAATGACAGGTAAGTTCTGGATGAGCGCTCGGGTAATGTCTTTGCATTCGCTCATTCAATGTCTTAGTCTTTTTTCCCCATAGGGGCCGGGGTCCGGAAAATGCCTGGAAGCGGCAAGACCCGAAATGAAATGGGAATGACCCAACAGCTAAGTCTTAGAAGGAAACTGAGCTTTTCCTATTCCTTTCCTTCTCTCACCTTGTTCTTGTCTTTTCTCTCTAGGCTCTGGGAATGGCTGTGGATCCAGATGATCGCTGCTGATGATGGAGGCGTCCAGGATAGGTGAGTGAAATGCAGCGCTGCAGCGATCGTAGCGAAATGCTTTTAAAAATGATGTCTTCCTTTTCAGGATCGTCGGTGTGATGTCTCTGTGGTGCTGATTTAGCAGGTAAGGTCTTTTGTCTCCCTTTGCAGGTGACCCAGGATACTGACAGGCGTGGCTGAGGTCCCGATGCAGGAGCTGACACGGTGAGAGTCCAGCTGCGAGGAGCAGAACAACGCGAAGCGTGAGTTGCTGATCGGGTGTGGTTTAAATAGCTTTGGAAGAAGTTCCAAGTGTGTATCCTTCCACTGATCAGGTATGTATCCTTCCCTGACCACACCCGGGTGGAAAGTAGTTCCACAGGTAAAGTAGTTCCATTCAGGCCTCAAGGGGGCCTGGATGTAGCAGCATGGTCTGCATCAGGTAAGTGCACATTAAAACACTTGAACACATGTCTAGCTTTATGAGCCTGGCGCCTAAGGCGCCTGGACAGGGGGCCAACATGAGCCTGGCGCCTAAGGCGCCAGGACTGCGTCCAAAGGGCCCCAGCTTGGGCCCGCTGGCACTCCCCTGGGGGAAATGATGCCTGCCTCTGGGGTTGCTGGGTCGGACCTGGCTCCTTGGAGGTAGGCATCATGACAATATTTTGTACTTCATGCGTCACTTTATACAGTTTGCCACTATGTAACCTTGTAAGCCTTGCATAACCTTTGCTGCGTCCTGCTACCTCTGGGTCTGGTGCACATAAGAAATTTAATAAACAAACAAACAATAATGGCTGATAAATTCACCACACAATACAAATGCAGGCAAAGAGTGCAAAAAGGGGTGTGGTCTGAGGGAAGATGGGTGGGAATGGGAGGAAAGGCATATAGATTTCCCTTAGAGATGGGTGTTAAATGGATGGGACACATAGCCAAACTACACAATTCCATACTCATATGTCATCTCCATTGAAAAGCATTAGACACCATCATTCAAAGCCCCTATTTCAAGCTCATGTGGTAAAGCTCTTATTTTAATGACAACAGTTTTGGCTTAAAGGTAGCACTTTCCGCACAACCTAATAGCCAAAACTAATTATAAGGCCCACCTTTAAATATGCAGGGGGGCGAGGTCTCTTACCTAATATATGTCATCACCAGTGTACTGAGGGAAATTAAAAGCTCATTTCTCGTATTGTTTGCTGCTGGCCAGTCTCAGTGTTGGACTTTCACAAATGCCAAACTCCATATTTTCTGCTACGTGGGTCCTGTTGCAAATCCAGGGGCACTTGTAATTAGAGTGCCTAAATTCTGGGTAATCTATTCAACACCATAGATTGAAATGTGCGTCCTTCCATGTGGAGGGGGCCGAGGTCCCTTACCTGATGCATAACCTCTATGGTTGTTCTCGGGGCCCTCATGCCCATCCTCGCCGCCATCAAAGCCAGTGCGATAACGTCTTATACTTCAACGACATATCATCACCACGCCGCGTATCATACCCTCCATAAAGAAAAAAGTATATACAAGCCAACAGGTGTATTCATTCAATTAGACATATAGACCACCACATAAGATGAAATCATGTAAAATATTGTGTCCTAAGAGGTGTACGTACCTTTAGGAAAAAACATACCTTCAAACCAAGTTGCCTACTGGTTCAAGCAGCCTCAAACGTATGCTAGAAATAGGTTCCAAAAAACAAACGGGAAAACAAATGGAAACGTAAATCTGAGTTGTAAAATGATCGCCTGCAGTTAAAAATGATGAATATGTCAGGGTTGAGGGATAGGGTTAATATCTGCTTACCAAGGGGATGGAATCCAACTCTCTCTGCCCCCCAGTGAACACTGATTAAAGGAGAATGGTACTGGGAAGGCCCCATAAATATAAATTGACTTAATAAAGATGTTTTCAAATCAAGAAGAGTGAAGACATTTTGCTGGACTGTGTATATATGTTAATGAGTTTACAGTAGTGTTGAAACTACGAGGGTGCGACCAGAGCTGTGGGAGGTTCCCTCAGCTTGATGTTTTAGTTACAAGTGGTTGAATCACCCACATCCTCGTTTCACTACTTCATAAAAGTGTGTGATGCTGGGCAAATCATTTCATCTCACTGGCCTCATTACGGGTCCGGCGGTAACCCTGCTGCTGCTACCGGCGGGTTGCCGCCAGACCCATAAACAATGACCGGCGTCTGACTTCCCGGTGCCACCGGGCTATTCCAAGTTCGGCACCGGTAAGTCAGGTGCCGGCAATTTTGTTAGTCCCCGTTCCCATAGAGTCCAATAGGACTCTATGGGAATGGGGACACAGGAGCACCAGCACCATTAATAATGGTGCCGGTGCTCCCATGAAAACTCTGCGGACGGGTGCCGTCCCGCCCGGCAGGTCTGACCTGCCAGGCGGGAGGGCACTCACTCAGCCGAGTTTTAGTGTGCCGGTCCAGAAAAAATGGTTATAATGAGGCCCATTGTGTCTTATGTAGAATCCCTATAAGTGACACAGTTTACAGCTTATGTTATTATTTATGCTATTGAAAAAATGAATAACTGTGACGATTCATGTATGTCACTCCACAAAGTTATTTGTCCCTCGGCTTTCTCCATGCAACTTCTTCCCTTTTATTTATTTTATTCGGATTTGTAGAGCGCACGTCAGCCCGGGGGCATCGTTACGCTCGTTACAGAAATATCTTAGTTGCATATACATGAGAGATATGTAATTTACAGGAGCAAGTATGACATTTGTACATATTTACAGTGCAGTATATTTACAAAGTTAGCGAGTGTAACAAGTAATTGTGCAAGGAAGGAGGTCTTCGGTTTTCTATGAAAAATCGGGAGTGATTTCTCTGCTCTAATGTCAGCAGGTAGAGCGTTCCAGGACTTGGCAGCAATGTAGGGGAAGCTTAGGCCACCAGCTTTGGCTTTTTTGATGCGTGGGATATGGAGTAGGTTGGTGTATAGCGTTCTGGTGGGACGTGAGGAGGAGGGTTTGGAGATGGTCTCTGATAGGTAGGTCGGGCGGAAAGAGAGAGGCATTTGTGTGTGAGAGTGAGGATTTTGAGTGTGATTCGCTCTTTAACCGGGAGCCATTGGGCTGAGTGTCTGGCGTGGGTGATATGCTCTCTTCTTGGGATGCTAAGAGCGGCCCGGAGAGCATTGTTCTGTGTGACTTGTAGTCTGTTTAGGTTTTTTGCCGATGTAGCTGCTAAGAGGGCATTGCAGTAGTCCAGTTTGGCTCCAATGGTTGCTCTGGCTATTGTAAGGCAATTAAGTTTTATAGAGGTATGGCTTGATGGCGTGCATAAGTTTGGTGGTGTGCGCAGATGAGGAAGTGATTGCGCTGACTTGTCTGGTCATTGATAGTGAGGAGTCTAGGTATACCCCCAATGTCTTGACAGCTATGGATACAGGGATGATGGAGTTGTCAATGGAGAAGTTGGCATACAGTTTGTCCAGTTTGTCTAGGGTGCTCTTTTGTCCTAGTATCATGATTTCAGTCTTGTCTCCATTAAGGCAGAGGCCATTGACTGCCATCAAAGCCTGAATGATGGAGTAGATAGAGTGAAGTGCCTTGGCGTCTTCGTGGTATGAGCCTGAGAGAGGTAGAAATACTTGTGTGTCGTCCGCGTAGTTCGTGTATGTCATGCCATGTGAGTCAAGCTTGTCAAAGGGAGGCTTGGTGAACAGGTTGTAAAGTGTGGGTGCAGTGCAGGATCCTTGAGGGACCCCACAATGGATGGTCGTGGGTGTGGCGTTAGCAGTGTCCGAGAAGACTTTCATGGCTCTACCCTCGCGGAAGGAAGTGATCCAGCGAGCTGATTCTTTAGAGAAATTGGCTGAGTGTGTGAGGTGTGAGGTGAGGGTATTGTGATTAACCAGATCGAATGTGGCTGAGAGATCTAGGAGGAGCAGTAGGGCTGGCTTTCCCTAATCCATGACTTGGGTGATCTGATTCTTCAGATCCACCAGGGCTGTTTCGGTGCCGTGTCCTTTCCGGAAGCCTGATTGCCAGGTCCCAAGGATGGAATGGGTTTCCAGAAAGTGTTGGATTTGGCAATGTGCAGCTTTGTCCAGTAATTTCAAGAGGAATGGCACTATGGTTATTGGTCTGTAGTTGTTGCGTTGCAGGGGGTCAAGGGTGTTTTTTTTAGGAGGGGGCGGACCCAGGCCTCTTTGAGGCTGGCTGGGATAGTGCCTGATCCTTTGGTGCCTCTAAGTATCAAAGGCTGATGAAGCTCCTTTCCATGCCCTTTAATGTTATTTCTGTTGGTGTCAATACATAGGCATATTAGGTGGTTTGCATGTATTTTGCCCAACATGGATGTTATGTCTTCCTAGAGGCAACGAGCACTGGGAAACTGTAGGTGCAGACCCCTAATTACCTCACCCCAAACAGGGTCCACCACCTGAGGAACGAGTGCACATTTTGAAGGTAATGCAAGGTTTAGTGTACAAATTATCTGGGGAGCAGTTGGATAGTCCTGTGGAACCAAACCAACTCAAGTCTCAATGAACTATACCAATTGATACATTTTTATGCACTTTAGCAACAGTTAAAACACTCCCAGATATTTTATTACCACCCACCCCTCAAACATGATTGGACCAAACATTTAGAAAGAAGTTCCATCTTTTCTGAATTCATTCTTTCTCATTGGTTCTCAAAAATCTTTACGACCATCTTCTTATTGTGTTCAAAGTCTGCCTATGCTGGGGATTGGTCCGTGGTAGGTCGTGACATCATAGTACAATGAAACATTCACATATAACAATTCATTATTTAGTAACAACTGGCCTAGTGCCTTTTAACCTTATGTGTGATTGCACATGGTAAGTTGTGATATTTAAGCAATACGAGGAAAAGCTGAACGAACAGGTTCTCTTTGAACTGCTGATTGCGATCTCATCCGCCCCAGACTCCTGGTTCATCTTAAGACATTCTAATTGATACGACCACTACTCCAACACATACGGCCTCTAGCTTCACCCTGTGAAAACAATTGAACACCGCACTCTGTGGCCTCGGGCCCCATCTTTATTGCTGGTCCAAGCAAATGGTCAACCCCATCTACGCAACTTCAATGCAATGAGCAGGATTACATCTGTTCCTTATGGAACTGTAAGCCATAAACCTATGCCCTGTTTGCAAGCTGACCTTTTACTGGATGATTCATTCTTCCTCCGTCAACCACCCAAGCCCACAAAACCAGAATCCCGCAGCTACTAAAAATGCATTGTGAAACTGTTAACCCCACTAAATGCAGATGTATATAAACTCCTTATTAAACTCCTTTTATGTGCTTTTCAGTGTGATTAAAAACTCATTTTATATATTTCTCTGTGTGTATGTCTTATAAACGTTATTCATTCTTTACGACGGGATCACAGGATAGGTCCTCGTCCACATGCGCATTGAAACCCTCTCCATTTTTCAGTTTCCATGTATTTCAGAGCACCCTGTGTGTGGATCGTGTTCATGTTGTATTTATGATGTTGAAAAATGTATCTTTCTAGACGTGTGCAATTCTAATATGTGTCAATTCTAACAAACAGTAACACTAAAAGTAACATCCCATCCATATTTAACTACGCTCGATACATATGCAAAAGCAACATCGCACCCAGTTCGCCTCCACCCCCAGTCATTAATTTGGTGCACGCAACATGAACCCCTCGTATTCATGGGGACCCTTCCTGACCACCCCGACAAAACAAGGTAGCCACGGGACACCAGGTAAAGGGACATTTTCCTCTTTGTTTCTCTTCGCTGCTACTGCCCTTTCCGTCACTTCCCTTTCTCCTCCTCCAACCCTCTTGGCCATACCATTGGTCTGAGGCCACAACTGCGTTATTTTCTGGTGCTGAAGCCCTACGTCTGCTGCTACACTTGCAAAGTAATTTCTCTGAAATGGTGGACAATTGTCCGATTTAATGATTTCTGGAACACCCCACTCACTAAATACTTCGTCCATCACCTGGGTTGTGGTGTTGATGATGTGGCCCTGGTAATGGAGAACCTGGATATTCAACTATAAATACTAGTACGTATGACCCTTCTTTGTCGGTTCATAAAGGTCTACTGCTACTGTATGCCAAACTGTGTCTGGTAGATCCCTGATCACCATTGGCATTGGCGTGTTTGCTTCAGCTGGCTTGCCTTGCAGTGTTTCACTAAGGATTGGACCATTTTGACAATGCCAGGGAACCAGATGTGATGGCGTAGCTGTTTGGTGCTAACCATTCCCTGGTGTCCTTCATATGCCACCTCTACGACAGTCTTCCGCTGTGCTTCAGGGATCACAAGCCGCATTCCTCTCATGAGTAATGAGTTGTCCGAGATAGTAAACTCAGTGTGAAAAGTTGCAAACCATTTCAAATCACCTTTGTGCACCCCCTGCATCCCCTCAATGCGTTGTTCATATCCACGCCATTGATCATCTTTAGTCAGCGTAATTGCAGCCTGTATGGTCGGGTCGTTTCTGGATGCCATCAACACATACTTTACAGTGATAACTAGTGGTAAGGTGTGTTCTGCCAAGTAACTGTTGTAATCCTCACCTACTGTTCTCTCCTCCAAGGTGAGTTGTGCTGCTGGGTTTCTCGAAATGTAATCTGCCGGATTGTGATCTTTCCCTGGATGATGTATGATGGCATAGTTGTACTCTTGCAATCTCATGCTCCAACTTTCTATGCAAGGAGATAGGCGCGTTCGGGGAGGTCCAAACAAAGAGAGTAGCGCCTAATGATCTGTGACTAATAGGAAGCACTTCCCAATGAGGAAAGGGTGGAAGTGTTTTCATGCCCACACCTCCACTAGGCTTTCCATTTCTGGCTGCGAATAAGCCACTTCTGTCCAGGACAGTGCCCGGCGTATGCTATTATGCACTTTTCTCATGCTGCATCTGGAGTGAATTGGGCCAGGATGGCACCAAGCCCCACTGGACGGCATCTACCTTAATCTCCATGTGCTCTTTTGGATCAAAATAAGCTGGATTGTTTGATGGCTTAAAATCCCGTCAGACATTGGTGTGTCCATTAAAACGTGGCTTACGTGATTAACAGTTGTCACAGGGGTTATGTGGTTATCGCATAATATTCGATGTATCGCACACAGTAACCCGCCATGCCCAAAAAGGATTGTATGTCCGCCACAGACTTTGGCGGCGGGAGTTGACTGATGATGTGTACCTTGACTGGATCAGGAATCATCCCTTGCTCAGAAAAGATGTGCCCAAATAACCTGAGGTTAGGCTTGTTGACTGCACACTTCTCTAGGTTGAGTGTAAATCCTGCATTTGCAAGCACCTTGCATACATGTATCAGTGTTTGTTTGTGTTCTGCTTGAGTGTGACCGAACACAAGGATGCCGTCAGTATAGTTAAAAGATTAATAGGGAGCAATATTTGTTGAAAGATATTGTGAAAGACCTCTGTAGCATAAGAGATCCCGAAGTTGAGCCTTTTGTATCTGTATAGACCAACGGGAGTAGGAAACGTGGATCTCGGCCTGGACGATGGGTAGAGCAGGAGCCGGTGGTACCTTTGATTCAGTTTCAGCTTGATGAACTTTGTAGCCTTATTAACCCTGATGCCTTCAATACTTAGACCTGGATGGCGTTCCTGTTCAGTGTTGGGAATCTGCATTTCAACGCAGAGTCTAATGCACCCCCTTTCTTTGAGAACTATGGCCACCAGCGAGACCCAGGCGGTGGGTTCTGTTACTCATTCGATGATGTCAGCTGTAAAAAATCTTGCCATTTCTTCAGAAACTAGGTTTTGCAAGTGAACCCCAACTCATCTCGGATGTTGTGGTACTGGGTGGATGTTTTCATTAATATGCAAGATGATCGGGCCCTTGTACGCTTCTAGTCCTGTTACTAGTTTCAGGAACATAGCTTGGATGGTAGCTTTGGATATCGGTTCCATAGGTGGCGAAGTAGCACTTTTCTTGTCCATGTGGCATGCTATTTCGATGAGGGCCAATCGTTTGGCTGTTTTGAAACACAGTAGGCATCTACTCAGTACCGGTGTGCAGAGAACATGGAATACTGCTGAAAGTTCAACGTCCCAGTGACGCAGAATATGGGAGAATTGTCTGACACACAGGAGGGGTTCTTGGGCACCCCATTGAAAAATCTAAGCAGTGGACAGAGATAGTCTTTGTCATGTGTTAAATAGGTAAAATTGGCACTCATCTAATTTATTCGCAATTGCTCCTGCGTCTATTACAAATTGGACATCGTCACCTAGCATGTGAAGCGTTATTTTGGGGGATGTTTCTTCATTCACCTCAGTCATAAGATGGACATATTTGTTGTGTTAGTCCTGGTTGGGAGCATAGGCGTGAAATTGGTCATGCATGCTTAGATGATCCAAAGTTACTTCATATCTTCCTTTTTGAGCTTCTTCCATTGTTAGGTGGCATATCATGTGTCTGTGTTGGGCCGTGTCGTGACACTGTTGAGTAGGGAGCAGTCGTTCATCTCTGCATACTGTTTAGAAATGTTCCATACGTCCACACTTGCTGCATTGCTGAGTGAGGGACGAACATCTTTAGCGGAGGGGTGTCCCGCGATCTACTGGATTTCTTGTATTGAACATAGGATGTGTGATTCTGTTGTCGGTAGGCCGATCTTGAGTCCTTTGGTTTAGCTGGTCTCTCGTGGTTTAGTGTACGGTGTATGGTTTCTGTGACATCGCTGCCACCATTGTATGTGTTTTCAGAGCATCCATGACTGCCACGTGAGAGGCCACGCTTTGTACACCCTTGCCATCTTAAGTATTTCGGTTAACGAAAGTGGTTTCTTCAGGAGTTGTTTCCGCAATGAGGACGAGGTGCATCCCTCAATGATACATGGTCTGATGGGCTCTTCTTCTGAAAAATTGTCAAATTGGCAGTACGCCACTTGTTTCTGTAGATGAAGAACATATTCATCCATGGTCTCTTGGGCTCTCTGACTGCACTGGTTAAATGTGAATCATTCATAGCCTCTATTTTGCAGCACCACAAATGTTTGTTTAGTGCTACAATTAAAGTGGTATGCTGTTGTCTGTCTGCAATGTTTTAATAACTGTTTTCACTTCTCTTCCCACCAAGTTGGTAAGCTACTCCACCATATCAGCAGGGTTTCTGTCTCCCACCGGCTTTATAAAGTCCTTGAAGTCTTCCACCCATTTTGCTAATCTTGACTCATGATCCACTTGTGGTGTTGATTCAAAAGGTGACGGTTTCCTCAGGAAAGATGCTCTGATGTGGGTGGAGGTGGTGGTACTCCTTGTACTGCCTGTATCCTAGCAAATTGTTAATTGCTTAATAAAAGTTTACATGGTAAAAACTGTTAATTGCTGTTCCTCTTTTTTATGTACTGGGACGAGGGGGAGATCTTCAGAGTCCTGTGACCTTCAGTCCTTCAGAGTCCTGAGTGTTTGGTGCGTATTATGTGAGTAGCGTGTTATGTGTGTAGTGGGGAAACAGTCGTTTGCCCTCTCAGGGTATGATTGGTGGGGCCCGTCATCTGTGTTACTGCTGTACCTACTTTCTCAGCTAGGAGACGTCCTTGGCCGCTTTAGTGAAGGCATGGATGCACGGCAGGATGCACGCTCGTGCAAAAATGTATGAGGCTGCTTCACTGATGTAGGGCCAGATGCATGCCCGTGCATAGCTGCTTTCTAGCAGCCTGGATGCCTGGGAAGCCAGGCAGGGTGCACCCCTGTGCCTGGAGGTCTGGATGCTGGGTTGGACGCACCCCTGCACTTGTGCAACATGGTGGTCTGTGTTGTGATGGAGGCAACTTCTCATCCCCGACTCGTTGGATCAGAAGCAAAGCTGCCCGTCAGGATATCAATGCACAAGAGTGGTACCTGGACATGTCCCGAGTGTGCAGCAGCTTGTTTCCATTCTCATCACCAGTTGTTATGTCTCCTTAGAGGCAGCAGGCTCCAGTAAGCAAGAAGGACATGGGACACCAGGTAATGGGCGACTTTCCTCTTTATTTCTCCTCTCTTCTAATGCCCTTTCTGTCACTTATTGTCTCCTACCCCAACCCTCTAAGGAACCCCCACTCATATACCATGGTGTCATGCAAGGACACAACCAGGGCCTGCACAGAGCTGTAACAGGTCATTGTCCTGCAAGCATAATAATCAGTGCTTTAAGTGGGGTTATACATTTAGGGGGGCTCTCATTAGGGGGGATGGCCATGTCCCCCAACAAGATCCCCCCCAGCTCATGCATTCGAGGAGCGGTGGTTAAAGAAATACCTGAGTGTGGTGGCTAACTCTGCCAGGCAACCCTTTAACCACACAGCTACTTGAATGCAATGGGTTGCCTTCTGTGTGATGTCTCTTTATTTCAAAACAGGAGGAGGGCTGGATTGGCCAGCCTCTCTTTTTGTTAGTAAAGAGCTAACAGGAAGTGGAAGCTGTAGAGGAGCAGCTGCATGCCTCTGCAGGTAATCCTGCCCCCTCCATACTTCCTGTATGTTGGAAGCCTGAGATTGTGGCATGCTTGGCACCAGCAGTTGTGACCATGCCACAGTGTATATTCGAAAGAGGGTACCCAGTGAGAAAACTCTATAAAATGTATACCCGAAGAGACAACAATCTGAGGGAGGAATACCTTGAAGAAATATGAAAATGAGAGAAAGATGAGTTGGTGACGTCACGAGAGACGAACGTGATGCACTGAGAAGACTGGCTGAAGAGAATGCATGCGCCTTATAGAAACTGACAACGAAGTAAAGAATCAAGGAAACTTTCATATGCGAGAAGAAGATTGCATGTGTGTGACGCACTGCAGAGAATGCAAGTCATTCAATAACTGTACAGATGCAACAACGCAAGTAGACTAAGTGATCTTAGAAGCTGGCTATATGTAGTGAATAGACTGCAGGTGGAGCCGCTATTGTATTGAAACCGGACATCGGTATCATGAATTTAGTAAGCTCGGACCAATGGAGAAGGAAAGCCGAGAACTGTGTTGCAGCAAGAATTAGCTGAGATCGTGGATATGAATGGCAAGGCTGTTTGGCCTGGTATCAAAGTGAAGGTAGCCAAGGCCGGTTATGTATTCTTGAAGGCAGTGAATGTGAGAAGATGAATCCTCCCTTGTTAAGGTGCAAAGAAAGAACACCAGGAGTGCCAAGTTTTATTTATTTAAGACATTTAAATGCTGCAAAATGGTCCAAATCATGGTCTCCTGTCACGTGAGTCATGGATGGAAATAGAGTTTGGCATGGAGTACAAGAACAAGCTATAGCGCATGCTCACACTCCCTTCTATTCTCACAGAGAAGAATACACTGCAAGGCCAAGTTCAAAGACAATCTTCATGGCAGAAGGCATGGGTGATGAGAGACGTTGGGCTAATTGGGTGGGGAGGTAAAGTCAAGTTCACCTCCTGGCACCTGGGTATGAGCTTACCTGCTGCTAAGTGAACCAAATGTTCCAGACATGCCACAAGCGTGCCAACCAATTGTAGAGGGCCATATAACAAAGGGCCTTATAGTTGAAAGCAAATGATATACTGTGTACTTAATAGTGTTGAAGATGACTTGCATTAGAGATAGGCATACGTTATCCACCTGACAGTAGACATTCAATTATAATCCCACCCCTAATAGAAAGTATACTTAGATGTTCCTATTGAGCCTATCACCAGTCTTCATAGATTTTTCTTATTTGCCACATAGTATGATGTCACGTATGACATATTTTTAGTATATAAATGTGTTTTTATATGAAATTAGCCGAGAAGCTCAAGCAAACGTCTGTTGATGTCAGTTGTAACTCCCTGTGTTGGACAATTGATATAAAAACAGTCAACTTTGCCATCTTCCTGAGTTGGTTTGATTATTTGGTGTCAGAGTTCTTCTGCATCCCATCCATTGCATGCACGCTACCCAAAGGGCTCTAAGCTCACGTGGTAGCAGGGAATGGTTAAAAGATCCAAACTAGTTTGTCGCCAGAGTTTCGGACAATCAAGCATCCTCCGCCATCAGCCGGAAAGTCGCTGGGTTTCCTGTGGAGAGTTGTCGATAGAAATAAACTTGCAAGAAGAACCGAGACGGTGGGCAGGTCCCCCTTTGACAAAATCCCTGCCCAATTTCCACAGGCGCTCTGCAGACGGTAAAGGCAAAGTGGTCGATTGGAGGAGGAGTCGATACCGAAGGCCTCGAGTCAATTAATGAACGAATGGTGAGTACACTAAGGGGAATGGCAAATGAAGGGGATGGTGTTGTGATACTTTTTTGAGTAACAGGAAATATTGTGTGAGGAAAATATAGTGCCTAGAGTCGTAGCTCAAGGGAGCTCCCATTGGAGTAAAGTGAAATATAAAACGCATGAACAGGTTCATGTAAGGTGACGTCTCAAACCCTTTACAGGGTATAAGTAACGGCGAGTGTCATGGCCACTTGCCCAGGATCACAGGAGCGGCACCATCAAGTGGAGGGAGCAGGGGGCATCATGGTTCACGCACATCCCTTTGGGACGTTTATACATGGGGGGCCTGGTTGGACGCAGTCCTGGCGCCTTTGGTGCCAGGCTCATGGAAAAGCATAAACAAGACATTTTCATTATGGGCAGAAGTGCTTGGAATGGAACAGGAACTCTTTTATTATGGGCAGAACTACTCTCAAGAACTCTCATTCGTGTGTAACTAGTCCCGGTGTGGTCTCCATCTGCATCTGCAAGTGCAACTTCTAGGAGTGGCAGGGTGTGGCATGCAGGACTGTGCTAGGGGGCTTGGCCTTAAGAGTTCAGCTATAAAAGCCAGCCCAACCCCAAGGCACACGCTTCGCGTTATTCTGCACCTCCATGCAGCGTAACGCTCACCGGCGCCTGGGATTCATCTTACCTGGAGAGATCCTGCCATCTTCCTCCATACTTACCATCTGGAGGATCCTGCTCTCACCTGTACGCTTCTTCCTGACACCGCGGCTCACCTGCAAACATCTTGGAGTGCAGACTTCTTCTTCCTGGCACTGCCGCTCACCTGCAAACATCTCAGAGCGCAGACATCTTCTTCCTGGCACCGCGGCTCACCTGCAAACATCTCGGAGCGCAGACATCTTCTTCCTGGCAACGCGGCTCACCGGCAAACATCTCGGAACGCAGACAGCTTCATCTAGGCACCGCGGCACGACGCACTTCATCCGAACTCGCAGCACCTGCAAAAGACAAGGTTAGACACTTAACAGATATTATGTTAAGGGCGCCCTGCCATTGAAACCTCGCGCCTTCCCTAAAGCCATCACTCACCTGTTGCTGGACATTGCGGTCGCATCCATCTTCCGCTCAGTCACGTTCCGCACCTCCACAGCCGTTGTTAGGCTGCATTTCTACCAATTTGGGAGAAAACAGAGAAGAGCGTTGTTCAGTAAAAAACAACATTGAGAGCAATAACATCAAGACACTGAGAGGAAGAAGAAAGAGGGAAAAGGCAAGAGACATTGAGAGAAATCAGAAAGAGGGAAACAGACAAAAGACATTGAGAGAAAGCAGAAAGAGGAACTTAGTTGCAGCTGGACTGGACTATTACTCAGGAATCAGTGAAGGAACTCGATTCCATCAACAAGCGCCCCTGCCAGAAGTAGCAGGACGGAGAGCTCATCATTCACACTTACCAGGTGAGCCTTATGGGCCAGCACGTGCCCACAGAAATCGCACCCTGGGTCGAAGGGGTTGGGAGATACGACGGTCACCTATCAGCGCATTCACGTTTTCCCATATCCACGCAGGAGCAGTGCCACCAATTGTCACTGCCCATAGCTGATCCGCAGGGGACAGAACCAGAAGGGGGTGATCTAACTCCAGGGAGGGCTGCAATGGTGCCCCAACGCCTCCGCAGAGACCAGGTGAGCGTAACAGCAAGAGAAAGGAAAACAGTGATCACAGGATTTATTCATGTGAAAAGTTGACTAGTCTGCATGTTGTTTTTTTAATAGAAATATCGAAGAGCAATAAAAGGTTGTGAAATCATTGAGAAAAGTTTGAGGAGCTATAGTGACTATCCTAGCGAAGTGGTTGGTACCAATCCAGAGGTAGAGATAGCTCATTGAGAAATTAGAGGCTTGAGCGGCGATAGTTGGTGCACACTCATATTTGTTGTTTTAAAGGTGTTGAAAAAGTGGTGATTTAAGCAAAAAATATAAAGGTATTTTACAAATCTGGTAAGTATTGACAGTCAATTGGGACTTGTTATTATGGGGGATACTCCTGTGATGCACTTATGCAAGACACTGCCAAAGCACATGCCCAAGCTCAAATGGTATAGTGCGGAATGGGTGAAAGGCAGGGCAGATAAAATGTTCATGCCATGGCAACAAGGGGGATCACTGTCAAAAGCGGTATTGCAACACATGACCACATACTGGCACACTGCGTACACAGGGAAGAAATTAGAGAAAAGATTAGCAATACTAGAGCTTTGGAAAATGTACCAGGACGAGAGGGAAGATCTGCCACCTGAGGAGTGGAGGCTTAGGCAGAGAAAGGAGGAAGGTGTTGAGCCCTCAGCTCCCCTTACCTTGCCTGAAGAAAAGGGCGCTAGTGCGGAAGAAATAGAGTTGTACCCTCTAAAGGAGTTGAAAGCAGTGACGGGGTATAGTAACACAATATACAAACCGACCACTTATAGCAGTGATGATAGTCCACAGGAGAATCAGAGAAAAGAAGAGATCTGTAAGATCCTACAAGACAAAGAAAAAAAGAGTGAACAATCGAATATATCAACAGAAATAGAAAGGGAAATTAAAAGATGAAAGGAGAAAAGGATAAAGCTGACGAGGTAGCGCTCATGCAGAACGAATCGATGGAAGGACAGACATTACTTAAAATTGATGTGAAAAGTGTCGAGGAAGTTAAGCAAAGAGAAGATAAGGAAGAACAAGAAGAAAGGGACAAAGAATGAGAAAAGAGATTGAAAGAAGATGAACAGAAAAGGGAGAACAGGGAGTGAAGAGAACATTGTATCAAAAGGAGCAAGAAAGAAAAGTAGAATGGGCAGAAGAACAAAGAAAATATGACAAAAGACAGAGAGCGAAAGAAGATAGGGACAGAAGAGGAAGGAAGAGAGAAGAAGAGGAAGTGCAGAAATTAAGAAACAAAAGAATACAGAGACGAACTGAAGAGGAGGAAAGAAGGGAAGGAATAAGTAGGGAAGAGCGGAGGCAGGAAGAAGACAGAATTAGAGGGCAGAGGAGAAAACGAAGAGAACTGGATGAAGAAATAGTACAGGGGAGAAGACAGCAGGGTTTTGATACCAGTGTCGTTTGAAAAGAACCTGCGTGGCCAAGCCCAGCAATACGATGGAATAGAACAGAAACGTTTCTTCCGATAAAGGAAGCAACGTCAGGGCAATCTAGAGTAGTATTGGAAGAAGAAAACTTTGATGCGGGAAGCATTGGGGAAAGGATCGATAAGGTCTATCAAGAATTAAAGGAAGGTAGCAACTATGGAAGGCGAGAGAAGAGGGATCAATCCCTAGCATTTCAGTTACTAAGTCAAGAAGAAAATCTGTTCCGTCTCAAACATAAAGCGGTGTCCTTAAGCAGACTGAACCTAGACAAAAGTGAAGGGGAGGATAGTCACACTAGTTGGGGACAAGACATGTCAGACGAGGAAAGAGAGTCCATCTTTGAGGTAAGAGGAGGGAGTGTGTACGCCCCTGAAGGAAGTCTGCATTTAGATAAAGAAGCAATATGGTCTGATATGGAACAACCTAAGGATAGGACGCCAGATCCCATAGCATATCCAGAGCGTCCCTGAGGTTGATTGTATAGTGAAAAGGGAGAATCGCCACCATATGTGAGCAGGTTAAGGTCACTACCGGCAAGAAGAGGGACAGGGATGATCGTCCCTGCCATGATAGACTAACGATGGGAACCGACTGCAGGTTGGGGTTTACGCAGTTTCCCTTATTGGAAAAAGGGGGAGCAAGACCACAGTATATTCCATGGCCACAGATGGACAAGGATAGTTTAAGGTTCAAGCCCCTGAGTTTGACTTTGGGCGCCGGGAAATGGATAAACGAATTTGAAAAAATGACAGGAGGAAACACGCTGGTGATAGGGGACATAAAGGGTCTCCTGGCAGCTACTCTTGGGGCGAGAGCTGATGACATATGGAGGGGAGCAGGGTATTCAAGTGTGACAGCACAAAACACAGTGCATGACAGAGCGCCGTTTAACAATTATAGAACAGGTGTGTGGAGGGCTCTCAGGGTACAGTATCCTGACACATCAGATATGGGTGCATTTATGACACGTAAGTTGAAGGAAGATGAAGACCCTATTGCTTACATTCAGGATATTCAAGAGAAATGGCAACTTGAAACTCGCAAGCCCTGGGAAAAAAACTGTGGCATTATTTTACCACATTTCAGGTGAAAGTTTGGCTGAGCCAGTACAGAGACAGATGAAGAAACAAGTGGGAATGGAAGCGAAACCGTGGGCTGAGATACAGTTGACGATAGCACATCATAGTTGGTTGCTACAAGAGAAAAATAGAAAGAAAGTTGAGACTAGAAAAATCGAGGAAGACAAGTTAGTTCCAAATAAACGATCAAAATTTGCCATAGAAGGGGCGGTATTGACAAGTGGAGAAGGATTGGGAATGCAGGAAGCAATCAGCACCTGTTGGACCAAGGAGGACATGGGTTTGTGGCATGAGGCAGATGTATGGACTATAGAGGAAGAGGAGGAGGATTTCAAAATAATCAAGGTGGGCTTCAGATACATAGAATGAGAATACAAGTGCACAGGGAGGATTTAACCAAGAGGGACTTGTCCGATGGGCACCCCACTATGTTGGATTTATGGGATGACAGGGCACATTGCATGCATATGTGGGAGTCAAGGGAATGTACAGAATGGTCAATTTTCAAGAGGGGGGAACAGCTTATCCTCCAGCATATAGCACGGAAACTAGGGAAGGGTTTGCCCAAGATCACACAGTATATCAGACACAAGCCCCATGAGTGTAGCAGGTACAGCAGCAAGAGTGAGTGCAAATGAATCCACCACAAGGGCAGTCACAACAATCCCCTAAGCAGACATAGAAGTATGCAAACACAGGACAGGTATTGACACCTAGAATAGGAGGCGTCACTGTGGTAGCAGCCAGTACCCATAATAGGACAGCTCACATGGTGACTTTATGTGTTCAGTACTATCTGTGACACCAGACCCCCAAGAGGAACTAAGGGTCAAAGTGTTGATAGGAGAAAATCTTTTTCTTTTCTAGTAGACACTGGAGCTACTCGTTCATGTATACGAGAGGGAAAACATCCAATGTCTGGAATTGCCATGAATGCTCAAGGGTTCTCTGGAACTACAATTTGAGTTCCTTTTACTGATGAATTACCAGTCTCTATAGGAGAGTGTGACATGTCTGTTCCTTTGTTATATTTACGAAAGACAACAGTTAACATTTTGGGAAGAGATTTAGTGACAAAACATAACATGACGAATTAATTCACTGATCAAGGGATAGTGTGTTCCACACCAGGAATACACTATTTAAACGTGGGCAAATTTATACTGGCATTCACAGGGCAAGTGGCTCTGCGAGGCGTTCCAGTAGATCCAGACGTTTTTCTATAAGGGGTGAACATTCTACTGACATGGCTACCTGGTTTAGTGGGAAGAATTGTGAGGATACCTGTCAAATTTTTGTTTAGACCACGAATACCCATGGACGAAGATGGCAGATAGAGTATCCCTATAGAACTGTAAGCAGCCAAGTACGAAGGGAAATAGCAATGCTTGAAGGAGTAGATGACAAGGGTATACCATGGAGAACAGAAATAGCTCTCGAGGAAGGGTACAGACTGACTGACATAACTGATGATGAAATGCTCAGGGAAGACCAAACAGATGATTAAGTGGTGTTCTTTATGAGCATCACATACTGGATAAGAATAGAGAAAAATGAAGTCCCACATCGAATGGCGATAATGCGGCAGCGTCCTGCATATTTTCAGAAAGACTTGGAGAAGGTGCCAAGTGTCCTTTCGACCACAGGCCCTTATTACATAGGTTTATTAAAGGGAATAGGGGAAGTTAAAATAAAGTTGAAACCAGGAGCGATTTTACCTCGAGCAAGACAGTACCCCATGTCTTAAGAGGCTGATGAGGGTATATTTCAGACTATTAAAGCACTGATGAAACAAGGAATTCTGGTGCCATCGGAATCATTGTGTAACACCGCAGTGTGTCCAATTAACAAATCTAAAGGAGGGTGGTGGGGATTTATACAACATATGAGACTGATTAACCAGATTGTAGGGGCAGAGTTTCCTTTAGTTCCTAATCCGGTGACGATACTATGTAGTATCCTGGTGGAAGCTTGATATTTCACGGTGATAGATTTGAAAAATGTGTTTTTCTCGATCCCGTTGCACAAAGACTCACAAGACTTGATATTCCTTACATGCCGCCAAACTCAACTGAAACATACTCATTTGCCCCAGTGGTACTGTGAGTATCAATTGATTTTTAACAGAGTCCTACAGATTGATATAGACAATATTAATCTTAAAAGTGATGTGATACAATACGTAGATAACATTTTAATTTGTAGCACCACGGAGGATTAGTGCAGACAAGATTCTATTCAGTTGATGACTATTCTAGCAGACAAGGGATATAAATTAGACAAAGAGAAGTTACAATACTGCCAAGAAGAGGTGTTATACATAGGGCAGTTGATTTCACATGAAGGAAAGAAAGTGACACCTGAAAGAGCTGAGGCGGTTATGAAAACCTCAAAGCCAAATACAGTGTAACAGATGCAACAGTTTCCGGGGTTATGCACCTATGTTAGAGCCTGGGTGTTTGACTACAGTTCAAACACAAGAACCCTTTTGCAAGCTTTAAAGAAAGCACAAGTAGATAAAGTAAAAATAGAATGGACTGAGGAAATGGATGAAGGGCTTGAGAAGCTAAAAAAAGCCATTTGTATGGCCCCTGTTTTGGGAATTCCCAATTATCTTGAGGAATTTTATTTGTTTTCGTACACAAACAGGACAGTCATGTAAGCAGTACTTACACAGAGAACAACACTGGGGTAGAAGCCTTTAGCACATTACAGTGGGTTTTTAGACCCAGTAATGAGAGGACACTTTCCTTACGAACAGTCATTGGCAGCTGCCGTGTTCGCAATTGAGAAATATACCAATATTGGGATGGGCTGCTCTATGAATCTTTTCATGGAGCATGCACTATTTGCCCTTTTAGAGAAACCCAAGGGCACATTGACATCCCGAAGAGCTTCAGTTTATGAGGTAATGATTTTGAATCCAACGATTACAATTGTAAGATGTAACATAGTGAATCCTGCCACGTTTATAGCTGAACCAGTGAAGGAAGTCGAACATGTGCATGACTGTGCTAATTATGTTAATTTGATGATGATCTACCCCACGTGAAGGAAAATGCTTTAGCAGGAGGTGAAATTCTCTTTATTGGTGGTTCTTTGAAAATGTATCAGACTAGTGGGGAAAGGCATTCAGGCACAGCATTAGTGAGACATAGATCAAACTGAGAATTTGAAGTTGTAGCAAGTGCAAGACTACCGTCTCACTGCAGAATTAGTAGCGCTCATTGTCACACTTGAGAAACACGAAGGGCAGGTAGTGACGACGTGGTGACTCCACCTGCGTGACGTCAACCGTCCATGCAGGGTTAGCACGTTAGAAAAGGATGGGCTACCTCTGTGCGGATGGCACTCTGGTGCAGCACGCATCCTTATTGGACAGGCTTATTAGAGCACTACAACTCCCAGTAGCCATAGCGGTCATTAGGTGCGCAGCTCACACTAAGCAAACAGATTTAATCTCTTGCGGGAATGAAGCCGCAGACTAAGAAGCCAAAAGAGTAGCATATTCTCCAGCTATTTTGAGTTTTGATACTGAGAACGTTAAGACGAAAGTAGTTACAAACATGTTAGTACAAGAAGAGTTTAATAAATTATCGATAACCCAGCTAATGGAGATTCAAGGGAGTGCACCACAGGACTAACAGGAGTTATGGAAATGAAGGGGGCCTTCTTTGTACCTCACAGAAGCATTATGGTGACAGGATAGCACTGGAAAGCCGGTGAAAAGAGCTGAGGCGGTTATGAAAATGGTTAAAGGTATCTATTAGTGGTGGTGTATCCCTTCTATAGATGGATCAAGGCAGGCCTGCGCACATACACTGATGTCACTTGCGCCGCAAAGTTTGTGAAGTTTTTCCGAGATGGGGTGTGTGTGAAGTGCTCGATAATGGGCCACATTTTGTTAATGAGGTATTTGAACAAATAGGGCTTCTATTGAACATTAAACATAAGTTTCCTTCTGATGGAGCGTGGCTATCTAGCCATGGTGTAGGACGTGCCTTGCTGAGCAGCTCCTGTGGATCCGACATTGATCCGGAAAATCACGCCGAAATATGACTCATACACCTCAGAAATGAAAGCAAAGGCATCTGAACAGGTGCCCTGCAGCAACTGCAAAGAGCAAGTGAATTGAGTGAAGTATCGGGGAGGAAATTGACTTTACAGGATGCGGCCGTATGGAAACAAAGTAGCGCAAGATGGCGGACAACAAAGGGATCGCAGCCGTGGCAGCAATAGCAAATAGCGAGCGGCGGAGAGAAAGGAAGGAGACTGGCCTTTGGAGGTCGCACCACGCTCTGTCTTGTACACGCTTCGCTCCTGACATTAGGAGCAGCAGTCGCTCACAAGAAATAACGTTCTTCTGTAGTGAGGCAATGTTTTGGAACTTGGAGCGGCGTAGTGATCTGTATCGCGGATACAGTAGCCGCATGTATTGAATCCTGGGGACCGGCATCTGGCGTTCGCGCGGCTCTCTGCTGTTTGCATATGCCCACTCCTAATGCTGTGAGCAGTATTCGCTCATAAGTAAACAGTGTTATCACGGGACTTTGAGCGGCGGAACGATCTGCACAGAGGATACAGTAGCTGTGGGCAGCAAATCTTGGCAACAACAGCGGCAGAACTCTGGACGTGAATCGAACATTCCGAGCGGCCGCACATGTAACAATACGTGCAGAGCTGGCGGAAAAGAACTACTGTTACCTTGAATAAACAACAGTGAATGAGCCACGCTGTGCGAGAGGAGCCAGCGAGGCTTGCATGATACATTTTTTGATTACAGTGGTGTGCGGAAGCCACATAAAACACCAACCATAATGCAGCCTGCCATTATACTAGAAGGAATAAGTGCTCCACACAACAAAGTGCTCTACTGGCGCTCAAAGGGTGTTGAACGCCAGCTATTCACTACAGTAAGGGATGGAGTGCTCTTCTATTTTTCTGATGGACATGTGCCCAGGGAACTAATCTAATATTGCCACCCCTAAGAGACATTGGGACCTATGTAATGAGGCTGGACCCACGCTATCACGCTGCTGTGCAAATATAAGCAATGAGGAACACTAATCCAGATTATCCTGGTCAGTTGCTGAATGATGGCGCGATAAGCATAAAGGCGGCAGGCAAGCTGAATGCCGACACTGCAGAAAGGCTCTCTCTGAGGTGAATACATATCACCAAGGGCCATATAAGCCAGAGGTATAGTGGTAGTGGAGAAGGAGGTGCACCTAATGGACTCAGGGAACAAGCGAATGGGGTATTGACTACAACAGTCAGAGAAGGTCCATATGAAGAAACAACAACGTTTCTTGAGGACGTGAGAGGACACAACCCACCCGAAACGCAACATAGCGCACGCTACCATATACTGCAGCCCTCTGTGGACGACACTCCCGGGCCCAAACTGACCTGGTGGCGTCACAGAAACACCGGAAAACAGAACTTGCACGGTACGGAAGGGCTGGAATTGGATACACAAGCGAGGTTGCATGTTGTCGGTGAAAGGACCAAGGGCCAAAAGCAAGCAACCCACAATGGAGGTCTTTGCCAAGACGCAATGGACTCCTACCGCTCTGGGCACAAAGCGCAGCGGCGGCTTCAGCCGACGGTACCCCAGAAGGAGAAAACCACCTGGTCCTAGCAGCCATAAAAGAGCTGAGAACCACATGGGGGACAGCAATGGCGGACCTGCGAACGGCCTTGGAAAACAAAATAGATGCAGTAGGAATAGAAGTCACTCTGCTGCGACAGGATGTCAGAGCGCTGGCAGAACGAACAAGTGGTCTATAGAGTGCGGTGAAAACCAACACAGACAACTACGAAGTGGAAGGAAGGGCAAGACGACACAACATCCGCGTGATCGGCCTGCTGGAGGGAGAAGAAGGCCAGGACCCCACAGACTATGTGGAAAATATGATCCTGCAAGAGATTGGGGCAGACAAGCTCTCACAAGGATTTACTGTTGAACGAGCACATAGGGCCCTGATGAGGAAACCACGGCCCGGGGCCCCCTCTTGGGCAATAATTGCAAAGATCTTGAATTATAAAGATAGAGAGAAGATCTTGGAGTACTTTCGTAAAGGTGGAACGATAGAAAGGGCATCTACCAACATCACAGCGTATCCTGATTACACCATGCTGGTGCAGAGACAGCGATACAGCTATGTGGCGGTTAAGAGGAGACTGCGTATGGCTGGGATCAAGTACATGCTTTTGTACCCTGCGAAGCTAAAAGTCTTGCATAAAAGTAGAGCGTTTTTCTTCGATACCCCAGGGGAAGCGGCAGCATGGCTGGTCTTGCAGGGCTGTCCGGAGCGAGATGGGGAGCAGGATCAGGAGGAGCACGATAAGTGATGGGGATGTATCATGCATAAAGAGGGGATAAGTGGGGAGGGGAGTCCCAGTATGAGATTGTGGCACAGATGATACTAGAAGTGCAAGGCTAGATAACATTCGAACTGTATTATGACACTTTTGGACTCACTAACCCTGTTAGACTGGAATATAGAGAATAAAATGCACAAGTAAACTGGGCAGCATTAGGCAGTAAGGCAACCTACCTCCAGGAATTAGTAGTAAGACACCCACTAGGGTGACTGCACCCTGCTGAGCCACAAGTACGGACTATTGCCAGAAAGGGCTAGATGCGGGGGTGCCTGAGATCCAGGGATGGAGCTGGACAAAGGTTGGGGGGGTGTTGTTGGGACAGGGAAGGGAGGTTGGGGCGTTTGTTGTGTTTTTAGTTAAGGGGAGTTTAAGTTGGGAAACACGCCTATACAGACGGGAAATACATTTGGATTTGGACTACACAGGTGGGGGAAGTAGTGGGATTCTAACAAACCATGGGGGATCTTAAAATAATTACTTGGAATGTCAGGGGGCTCAATAGCTACCTAAAGAGAAATAAGGTTATGCTATATCTACGTAGACAAAAGATAGACATCGCCTTGCTTCAGGAGACTCACCTGACGCAAAAGAAGATGGAGGTGATCGGGCAGAAATGAAAGGGGACCGTGGTGGGCTCATCATATTCGGATTATTCTAGGGGGGTGATTATCTGGGTGGCGCCACATGTCCCGTTTCAGCTGTTACAGACAGCTGAGACGGACGGGAGGATGTTCATAATTAGGGGATTGGTGGAAAATAGGGAGATAAGCATTGTGAACACGTATGCCCCGAATCAAAACACAGCAGCATATTTTAGAACCCTGTGTAACAACCTTAGCATGTGTGTGGGGAGCGCAGTGATTTGGGGAGGAGACTTTAATTGCGTACTAAATCCCAGGGTTGATAGATCAGATGGGAAAATGGATAGACCTGCCCCAGCCACTAAAGCGTTGCAAACACTGCTGAAAGACTTTGGGTTTGGAAATGTGTGGAGGTCACAACACCCCCAAGAGAGGCAATACTCTCCCCTGCCCCGCAGAAATTACATACAAGTTTGGACTATGTTTTTGTCACACAAGAGATAATGACGGAGATCACGCAAGCAGAATATAAAGCGAGGGTCCTCTCAGACCACTCGCCACTGATCCTCGGATGGCAATATCGACCCTCGAGAGTGAGGATTCCGACATGGCGCCTCAGAGCAGAGGCGCTGAAAGACCCCTTTTTTAGAGAGGATATGAGGGTGGAGATTGTTAACTACTTTGAGATGAATAATGGCAGTGTGGACTCGGCAGGCACATTGTGGGAAGCCTTTAGAGTTGTGATGAGAGGGGCAGCCATAGCAAAATCTAAAGGATTACAAGGAGGGATCCTGGCTGACTTACGGGAAACTGAGGAAGAATTGGAAAAGGCATTGAAGGGAGGAAATAATACCAAGGAAGACACTGAACTAATACTCAGGCTGCAGCAGAAATGTGCTTGGCATTGGGAAAGACTGTGTAACCTTAACTATAAAAAATATATAGAGACAGCATGCGGGAGGGGTTAAACCAGGAAGGATCTTGGCATGGCTATACAAGAATGAAACCCCCAGACCTACGATTAGAACAATAACCAGGGAAGATGGAAGTATAGTTGATACCCAAGAAGGAGTTAACCAGGAGTTTGCGACTATTACAGGCTCCTATATGGAGATGATGAGGAGAGTAATTACACAAAAATAGTAGAAACATTAGAGGATATAGGATTGCCACAGATTAGTGCTGAGGAAAGAGAGGAGCTGGATGCATCAATTACTTTAGAAGAGCTAGAAGAGGTGGTGCGACAGTTGCCCACCAGCAAGACTCTGGGAGCTGACGGACTCCCAAGCGAATTCTATAAGACATTTAAGGGAGAGCTGATCCCCCCCCTTTTAGAAATGTTGAATGAGACATATGAACTGGACAGACTGCCAGAGTCACTTAGAGAAGTGATTATAATACTGCTTCCCAAACCTAATAAGCCTGGGCATAGCTGTGGTTCATATAGACTCCTATCAATGTTAAATCAAGACAGCAAAATACTGATGGCCATTTTGGCAAATAGACTAAGGAGGGTCATCGGCAAATTAATACATCCTGAACAGATAGGCTATGTCCCGAATAGGAACATATCCAATAATCTCAGACGACTCCATCGAGTTATTGAGCATGGGAATGAGAACGAAGGTGAATTGACAATTGTGTCACTGGACGCAATAAAGGCCTTTGACTCAGTCAAATGGCCATGGCTGTTGGCGGCCTTGGCTGGCTATGGAATGGGGCCTGGATATCTACAGTGGGCAAAAATGTTATATAGTCAAGGGCTGGCCAGAGTTAAAATATGAGCAGTGATATCTGAAAGATGGCAACTCCGTAGGGGTACCAGACAAGGATGTCCATGGCCCCCTATGCTCTATATATTGGCCCTGGAACCCCTAGCGATATACTTGAGGCAACAATATGATATGATAGGCATTGCTGTGGGAGGGGAACAACATCTAATCTCCCAGTATGCGGATAACATGTTGCTGTATTTGCGACACCCGGAGGAAGACCTCCAATACATTTTGGAAGTGATGGAAAGATATGCAGGGCTGTCTGGTATTGCGGTGAACCCTCAGAAATCTAGCATGTTTCCATTGGGTGGATATAAAGGGATCCCATTGAAACAGCTACCAATGTTACAGATACCATGGGAGGTTGGCACATTTTCATATTTCGGGATAGATATATACCACACGGTGGAAGAGGAGCATAAGTACAATACGGAGGTAGCTATTAAGAAAATTGAAAATTGCATGAGGTTCTGGGTGAAGCTGCCTTTAGCAATGATGGCACGTGGGGCAATGTTGAAGATGGTGGTCCGACCCAGGCTCCTGCACTACTTTGGGAATATACCGCACTTGATACCAAAGAAGTTCTTCATTAGATTGGACAGTGTGTGCAGTGATTTCCTCGGCATGGCACACGAAATAGAGTGGCCCTCTGGAAGCTACATAATTTCTATGAGAGAGGGGGTATAAAACTGCCTAATTACGAAGTTTATTATATAGCAAGCCAGTTGCAATATGTGGCTAAATGGCTCTCAGAGGAGGCGACCTCTGAGTCCAGGTTGTTTCGACAAGATTGTGCCCCATTTTATTTAAAAGAGATTATGTGGCTGCCCAAGGCAGAAATGGAAGGGCGTCCAAAGATGATGGTATTTGGATGGAAGATGTGGCGCAGGCCATGCCAGATGATGGAGAACCCATCCCTGTGTTCCCCACAGGTACCACTAGTAGCACTGGTGGGTGAAGAGAAGGAACTAAGGATGATAATCAGAAACCACTGGGAACCGGTTGGGATAGCAACAATGGGCGATATCTGGCAAGAGGAGACTATAATAGACTGAGGTGTTGGGGGAGGAAACCGGGTTACATACAGGTCAGTATATCACATATCATAGAATAGTGCGGAGAATCAAGGAGACATGGTCTGAAGTGGTACTACGAGAAGAACCAGACGCCACCATAGATACAACATATGACATAGCAGAGGAGGGACATGAGATATCCAGAATATACGAGATGATTATGTCCAAAGTGGGAAAGGAGGTAGTACTACTCAGACAAGATTGGGAGGCGGAAGTGGGAGCCCCGATGGATGATGAGATGTGGGAACGAGCCCAAGGGTATCATAAGAAGGTGTGGAGGAATGCAAGACTAAAGCAGATGTAACTGTATGTTATGCATAGGGCGTATATAACACCCCAGAGGATAGCTTGGTTTAAAAATGTAGGACGGCAAGCATGCCCCAAATGTGATGAAGAGAATGCTGGTATGGTGCATATGTTTTGGTCATGCCCAGTTATCGAGCGCTTTTGGAGCGAAGTGGCACACAGACTAGCAGAAAGAGGTATTAAGATTGTGGTGGATACAGTGTGGGCCTGCTTGTTAGGGGTGCTTGTTAGGGGTGTTCCCTAGACCACGAAAACTCAAGAATGTGAGCAAACTAAAGGACCTGGCATATGCGCCACGACTAGAGGTATGGTGGAAAGATTTACAGAAATGGGCTGAGGCAGAAACCATGGTATGCCAAGAATCGAACAGAACATGAGAGGAAGTAGGCTCGAAAGGGGGGGTGGGATAAGGGAAGCAGTGAACACAATTAAGTGATGCACAATTGAAATGTTACCATATGTACTGCAAGTTTGGTTTGTATTGTTTGTTTGAATAAACTAATAAAAATGTTTTTTTTTAAAACACAAGTTTTCTTCTGCTTATCACACGCAAGCAAATGGAATATGTGAGAGACTCAACAGCCTCCTTAAAGAAAGGATTTCCAAGATTAATTTGACTTTGAAGATGGGATGGCTATATTGCCTACCCTTAGTTGTATAGGCCCTTCGGAATCAGCCTGGCTCAGACCACCACCTCACCCCTCACAAACTTGTGACAGGGCGATGTGTGAGAATGCCCCTTACACCTCAGTCCAGAAGTAGAAGTGATGCCCAGAGTGATTAATTGCATGACTGTTTGACATGTATAACCTCAAGCATCTCTCTCATTTCAGATCAATTCAAACGCAGGGGGACTGGTCTCAGAACACAGATGAAGACAATTCAACAACCAGCCCAGTTGAACTTCTATCGGCACCCAAGTTGTATGTTGGTGATTTAACATTAATCAAGAATTTCACCAGAAAGTGGCATGAGCTACACTTTAATGGCCCCTTTTGCGTTGAAAATATAACTTCTTCAGCTGTAAAGGTCCAAGGAAGATGAGCTTGGCTTCACTTAAATGACATGAAAGGGTACAAAGGTGAAAAGCCGGCTCTCCAACCATTGCCGATCCAGATCCAAGACTAGAAGAAGAATTTTAGCGTGTGCAGACACGAACAATGACAAAGAAGAAGGATGATAAAATACCAATTTGTGAATGATACAGATTTAGTTTGGACTAAAACTCAGGTGATACTCCTTATAGATATTTTAGCAGGAGTACAAAGACTTGCAATGAGTTTTATTAGGACAAAAATTAACTCCAGAAACACATTGATGGGGCGCTATTGTGCGCCGAGAAAGATGGCTGCCTGATCCGTGACCTCCATAGCTCGTACTATCCTGATAAAAGAAATCCTGCAGAGCTGTGCTGCTGTTACCAAATCTGAGGCTAGGAGAGAAAGGCTGAAGGTCCCTGGAGTATAACGCTACAAATTTTGGGCAAAATTGGCTCTCCTTCCCTGCATGAGATCTTCCGTATACTCAGGAGCCTGAACCAAATGTCAGTGGACTGCACGCCAAAACTGTCCCCACGGAGGTAGCTCATTGCCACCCTGGGACAGAACAGCGACTCGCTTGCCTGCTGTGCCAGAATCGACGGTAAAACTCTGAGCTCCCCTGCGTGCTCGGAGGACGAGTGGTGTGGCCCCCACGGAAAGACGAAAGCAAAGGCTGTAACCCCAGAGCTCCCCCATGTTAACCTACCAAGATACAGAGGACCCGGGGGCCCGGGCGTGCAATCCCCTGGAGATATCGGTGGCCGGTCCCCCTAGATGATCATCATGGACCAGATCCTGCTTCAAGACCGCCCATCTCGGGTTGTAGCGGGCACCAGGAACATCAACGCCCATGGATGGTGCTCGGCCCTGCCTGCTCCCAACGACGACAGTGCGCCCGACGGTGCCAGAGCTGTGAAAATCGGAGTACTCGGGATAGAGGTGAGCCAACAGCCGCCCTGTCTCACCCATCAATGAGGAACCCCAGGAGCCTGGCACCAGCGAGGTACGTGGTTAACACCGGGTTTGTGGTAGCCCATTGCCGATCATGCCTGGCCCCTCTAAGCGACCTCCCTTGCATTGTATGGGACGTGGACCATGCGGCTCCCACCCGTATATCCTGATACCCCGTCACAGGCCCAGGGACGTGGGGCCCCGGTGAGCAGAGTACCGGCCACACAGATAACAAAGGGGAAGCCTCAGGAACACTGATCCTTCACACATTACACAGGTGGTGCCAGGCCACAAGTAAGATAAGACCCTCCCCTGCCTGGGGTATTAACCGACTGTCTCCAACATACCCTTCAACACCACGTTCTAAGCCCCAATCTGGGACACAAGAGAAGGGGAAAACTACATTTTCCTGGACCAATCGTACGCCATATACACGCCATAACCACCAGAACTACGCAGCCAGCATTCAACCCGCCATCAAAAGCACTCTTTGAGCCCAGGGCCCCCCGGCACAATGATTGAATTCTCGTGAACTACAGTCCTGGGTGGCCCCGGCTGAGGTGCTCCACCACAATCGTATGTGCTTGCATACACCTGGCCCACAGGTGCAGACATATTCTGCATAAGCCACAATCCCCTGGACGCCACGAAACAACAGGCTCACAACACCCAGTTATGACAGGAGGATCTAGGGGGAAAAGGGGGTCCATGGATGCCTTTGCCAGTGCACCCAACATGGAACCCGCACCTGACCTAATGGACACCCCCCAGGGACCCACTGCAGCACACTCTAACCCGAATATGGCCCCCTATATGGCAGCTATGAAGAAAGTGTTTGCTGCCATGAACAACAAACTTGATGACATCGGCAGCAACAGAGCTTCAATCAACGCTGTCATCAGAAAGGTTAACACCAGAGTCTCCAAGGCAGAAGATAGGGTGGGCACCCTTGAAGATACTTCTACCACACACAAAAAAGACATTGAAGGTATCCAGAAAGACATCAAAACTCAGAACAAGTGTGAGGATCTTGAATCCTGATCACGGTGCAACAACATTAGAGTGGTCGGGGTGGCGGAGAGCAAAACCAACACCCCCATGGAACAGTTCCTTGAAAATATACTCCACACATTATTCAAAGATGCCCAATTCTCAAAAAATATTTAGTTCAGAGGGTGCATAGAGCGCTTGCCCCCCCTCCAAAGCCAGGAGCTCCTCCCAGATCAATCATAGCACGCCTGCTCAGCTACCACGATCGGGACCTCATACTACGCTTGGCACGCAAACAGGGCTCCCTGTCCTATGACTCTAATCGGATCCACATATACCCAGATTTTTCGTCGGGGCTCCAGTCAGCCAGACGCTCATTCGACCCTGTGAAGAGAGCACTGAGAGAAAGGAAGATAATATACACTATTACACTATGATGTTCCCAGTGAAACTGCACATCCAGCATGCAGGCAGAACACATTTTTCCAAAACACCAGAGGAAGCCATGGTGTACGTTGAACAGAACATCCCTGAAGTGCCAAAAGAAACTTCAAAGCAGATGCACATGAGAGAAATCCAACCAAGACATCAGATACCTTCAGTTCACAGCAGAAATGGAAATAGCACACAATCTCCATCACCCTGAAGCTACTACTCCGGGAAGGGTATCTGGCCCTACAGCCCCCAGTTTACAAAGTTTCAGTTTGGACACAGGGATACACTGCCCGATTGGGGGGATGGTGAGGGTGGGGAGAGGGGAGGGATTCAGGCCAGTTGCCTAAATTGTAAAGGGACCATCCTGCTTAAGCCACATAGGCCTATGCTTATTAGCATGTGTTGGGGGGCGGGAGGGAGTTTTAAAGTTTGTTGAACAATGGAAAAAATCTGGCATAAGAAAAGTGGATCGAAGGATGCTACAACATCAGAGGCGCAATGCCTATACCAAACAGAAAAACAGATGGCAACACCTGGAATAACTAAGAGCACTAGATTTTTGTCCTGGACTATTAGAGGCCTATCCAACCCAATTAAGGCTAGAAAAATCCTAGTATACACTGCTAGACACAAAATCGGTGTACTCCTCTTACAAGAGACTCATGCCACGACGAAGATGGTCGGGTCTATTGGTCGCTCCTTGGGACAACAGATATTTGCGACAGATTACTCATCGCAGGCCAGGGGAGTGCTAACGATCATTCACCGTAGATTAGGGTTTGTGGTATCCAAATCTAACATTGATGCTAAGGGCAGAAACACAGTAGTTTGGGGGTCACTACAAGGACAGGAACTGATCATAATCAACATATACGGCCCAAACCTGGACACTCCACAATTCTACCAACAAATACTATCAATGATATTACCGGTGGGGGAGGCGAAAGTAATATGGGGGGAGACTTCAATACCATCCTTGGCCCCCTAATGGACAGAACGTCCACAGGACACAGGAAGAGCTCAAAACAGCGCTAACCATTAGACAAGCTATGTCCCTAATACCGTTGGCAGACGCATGGAGGGAAGTACACCGGCTTCAAAGGGAATACACGTTTCATTCTTACGTCTAAGATAGACTACTGGTTGTGCGCCACTGATTATGTCCAGGAGATCAGTGAATGTACCATATTGCCCCGCACCTTATCGGACCACTCTCCGATTCTACTAGGCATTCACCTAGGAACAAGCACACAGGGCCCCCGCATTTGGAAAATGCCACCCGATCTCCTACGTGATGAGCCTTTGTCAGAGACACTTCTGTCGGATGTGTCTGACTTCTTTGAACGCAATGAGGGGTATGTGAGCTCATATAACATAATTTGGTAAACCTTTAAGGTGTGGCTGAGTGGACACTTGATATCCAAAGTCCATGGTAAACTTCAGGAAATACGTGAAAACCTGTCCCAAGCCAAAACCCGTATCAAAGATCCAGAAAAAGTATATACCGAATCACCTGGGCCGAACACACTAGCACCCCTTCATGATGCCGTCTTAACATTTGGCGCATTGGCGGAACAAGAGGTTCTATACATGGCACAACCCGTCAGGGCCATGAAATATGGAGAAGGGAACAAATCTGGAAAGATACTAGCCAAACTCATCAAGACTGAACAAGGATACAGGTAAATCACCAGCATCACTAATGGGAGGAGCGTGACACATACGGAACAACAGAAGATAAATGAAACATTCCAAGATTTCTACTCTACACTCGACGGATGACCTCTGACAGTATTTAGATTCCTTCCCACTTCCGACACTAACATCAGATGAAAGAGCTGCCCTGGATCTCCCTCTGAGCCTAGAGGACTTAAATCAGGTGATCAAGGAGCTCAAGGCGGGCAAAGCACTCGGCTCCGATGGTATACCCCCGGATTTCTACAAGTCTTTCATCGCGGAGCTTGCCCCGCGACTACTGAAAGTGTTGGAGGAGTCCCTAGGGAAAGGAGCCCTACCAGTGTCATTGAGTGAGGCTATTATTACTGTCATACTGAAACCACACAAGCCTCCCCACGATGCCTCCTCGTACAGGCCTCTGTCCCTCATTAACGTCGATACAAAAATCTTTGCTGAAGCCATAGCCAACAGACTGAACATACATAAACAAACTAGTGCTCCCGGATCAGTCTGGCTTCATACCATCTCGCTCCACAGCCCTGAACCTTCGGAGATTCTTCGTGATTGCCTCCCGACTAGACCCCAAGACAAGGACCGTGGCAGTGACATTAGATGTCGAAAAGGCGTTCGACTCCATCTCATGGAGATGCATGTATGCTATACTCCAGAAGATGGGATTCAGCCAGGGTTTCCTACAAACCCTAAGACTACTATATCACAATCCCACCACCAGGGTTCAGACCAATAAGTCCCTCTCTTCCAGTTTCCCATTACAAATGGGCACGTGGCAGGGATGCCCCCTCTCCCCATCAATATTTGCACTCACAATAGAGGGTATAGCTGCATTTCTATGTTTCAAACATGCCTGGAGAGGAATTGGGAAACCTCAATTCATTTCACTGTACGCAGACAATACCATGCTTTATATCAGAGATCCGGACATTCATCTCCCTCCAACAATGCAAGATATCACGCAATTCACTAAATACTTAGGTTACAAGATAAACCAATCCAAATCCGAAATAATACCTTTAACCAGCTCCACATCACAATCTGAAGCCACCATTCAGTTTCGATGGTCTCCGACCACGGCCCGATATCTTGGCATCATCATGGCGACGGACAAACATACACTGTACTCCAACAACTAGGACCCATTACTATCTGAGCTGGTTGGCAAATTCAGCATCTGGACTAAACACCCACTATACATGTACGGTTGAATATCATTACTGAAAATGGTAGTAGTTCCCAGGCTGCTGTACCTGTTCAGCGGCATCCCTATCTGGCTGGGGATACAATTCTTCAAAGTGTTATAAAAGCATGCAGTGAACTTTGTTTGGGGAGGGGGTACCCCGAGAATCAGTTGGCCTAAATTGTGTGAACATTATAACACGGGAGGGCTGGCTGCACCTGATTTCCTTCTCTACTACTATGCAGCGCAAGCTCACTTCGCTAGATACTGGTCCAACACTTCGGAACAATTTGCACATATACACACCGAAAAATTTGCAGCGGCTCCCCGCAACCTTCAGAGCATGATGTTTGCTATGGTCAAGGAGGAGAAGATATTGGCCGATCCACTGTCAGCTACAGTACAGGCATGGACGCAGATCCTTAAGAGGGTAAAATGCGAGACATCATACTGGCTCCACGTTATTGTGGCGCCACCCGGATCTCGACCCAACCATGGACCGAACACTAGAGAAAAGATGGGACCAGAGGAGGAAGCAAGAATGGGAGACCGTTTACCGGAGGGTCACTTCGTTACACTCGCAGAAGTCCAGGAGAAGGTGGGTGCCGGCCTGACTACAATGCTACAGTACCACCGCCTGCTGGAAGCCTGTAGAACCCTATGGCCGACATTCCCAAAAGAACCACCCGTAAAAAAGTTCCTGACAGATACCCTGACACAAGCAGGCTTCAAAGGGGGCATCTCCGTTTTATACAGGGTGGTTCAAACTCACACCCCTTCTAAAAATGGGATGGGATCCAAATGTGAGAGAGACCTGGATGTTGCAATCGACGAGCAACACTGGACGAACTACTGTAGGTCCACTAAGGCCTTCCACTTAGCGCCCACTTCAGGCTGACCAAGTTAAAAATCCTGAACCAATTGCACATCACCCCAGTAGGATCTCCAAGTTTGACCCCTCTAAACAGGCTGCCTGCCCCAAGTGTGGAGCAGTGCCGGCGGATGCACTAAACATGTACTGGAGCTGTCCACGCATCAGAGGATTTTGGGAGGAAATAACAGAGACAATGAGTGACATACTGGACGTACATATCCCAGCAACGCCAGTAAAATACCTGCTGGGAGACATTGGGAAGGCATCAATAAAAACCTGCCAACTGTTTGCAGTGGCGGGTGCAGTGGCTGAACGTAATATCCTTAGGAAATGGAAATTTAAAAACCTCTCCTACTCTCCAGGGGTGGTTAAGGGGACCTGATAGACGTTCAGGAAAGCGAAGAGATTTACACGCGAGGTATACAAGCTACCTCCAGACCAAAGGACATCTGGGGCCCCCTCAGGGCCTACCTACATGTCACTGTAGATCCGGCAGTAGAGGACAATTGACAGGCCAAAAAACTGAAATGATTGCTCTACATATGTTTAAACTCCATTGACCTATACCATGAGTTTCGTTCAATATTTATGCAATTATCAAAATACCTTCTCATGAAATACTCATCATCTGCAATACTTCTCATAGCCCTTACTGTCTCCACAACTGGGCGGAATAGCATTTCCTGCTCCAACTGAAAATCAACTTGTTCACTAACACTATGCCATAGGGACACATTTATCTTATCATGATCAGTTACATGCAGTGTGAGATAAAATAAGAAATAAAAACAACAAAAGAGAAAGGAAAACAGAAGGACCGCAATAGCCATGATATATGTTGTGTTCAGATATGTCCTGCAGCATATTGATTGAGGTATTATGAAGATAAGAGGAACATAAGGATATGAAAACATTCCTACAGTTTGCTTAGTACCAAGAAATAGAGGCGAGCTTTATATACCTTTTTCAAAACATTTTTCATCCACATACAATGACAATAATAAAATATTTGATTGATGATTTTCAAACCACTTCCACTATTATGTCTTTCATTGAAAAATATAAAAATAGTGCTGATAAAAAATATAAAAATATAAAAATGTAGAAGATAGAAATAGTCCCAACAAAAATGTAAAGATAGAAAAGTAGAAGAAAATAGTCTGTTGTAGAGGTATGCTCTTGTGAAAAGATAGCATAAAAAATAGTCCCAATACAATGTAGAGATAGGAAAGTAGTCAAAATAGTTTGTTATAGGTGATTGTTCTTGTAAAGAATAGTCCTCAGCATCAACAGAAATACTGTGCTGGTGATGTATTAAAAAGGTCCTCAGCATCAACTCCTTTCTTACTGTTTCAGTTATACTTCAGCCTCAGAGTTCAGCATCAGTGTTCCTCAAGTGGTGCAATGTGATGTATATTTTCTTTACTCTCAAGTTCCTTATTCATTTTATCTTATTTCTCAGCATGCACTTGAGCTCTTGTCCTCGGTCTGGTTTCGTACTCTTCTCCCTTAGGATCCTGTATTTTGGGCAGGGAAGTCGCACTATTTGATCATCTTATGTTGGCTATGTTGACCCACAGGAAAAAGTCAACAACTGCAGTGGCATACAATTCTATTTCGTCTTTTTCTGTGCCTTTAGCGATACCTGCACGCCTTCCCTTTCCTGTCAAGAAACGAAAGAGAGAGGTATTTAGACATGGACATAAAATAGTCATGTAACTTATTTACAAACACAGTCGCAGTGCTTTGGGCATCTGCCTGTGCCCGCATGGTCAGGTAATTGGCACATGCATCCTGCAACCTGTCACCAACTCAGGAGTCAGGTGATCTCTGAGCCTTGCTTATTGTGCAGGGCAGAAAAGAGCCAGTGGAAGCCAATACATATAGTACTTATGCAGTGTGTCATGCAATCTGACTAATCCTGCTAACTCGTGATGCCCGGGAGTTTTGTGCATTTTATAAATGTGAAATAAATAAATAAATCTCCATGACCCTCCCTGAGATTTCTTCACTATGTATACAGTAGTGTTGCAAGGAGATTCTGATGGCACTATCGCTCCCTGCTTAATGAGCAAATGTATTGTTTCATAAACACCCACATCTGCTTCTTTGGATATTGGGTACTGTTTTACTCAAGGTCAAGTTGACCCTTTCTTTAATTTTATTTTTACTGCTCCAATTCCCTTTAACACCCCCACAGCATATGGACTGGTCATCCATACTGTGCCGGATACCCTTGCCAAATATTTTTCCATAAATTATGGTACTTTTTTTAGCTAGCATTATTTGTTGTGGCACCTCTGTACACTCTATTCTCAATTGACATGGTCTATTTATCTCAAACAATACCTCATCATCAGAGTCACTATAGTCAAACAACTCATCATCTGTCAAGTGGGTCACCATGTGTGATGTGTCAAGTGCTATTACTGTTCACCAACTCACTTTTCCTCATCTGTGCTGTGTAAAATCACTCTATCCTCCCTCACTACAGCCATCTCTAGTTCAATGTTAACTAGTTCCCCTTCAGTTACATCTTTAGGTATCTGTGTTCTGAATAAGAAGTATGTGGGTAGTCTCAATAACTGCCCCTCAATGCGGGGAAGCCATGCTAACATCACTTGTACTCCATAGAAAAATACTTCAGGATCCACTGGTACTCCCCTCTGTACTTTCTGCCCATGAAAGGCTTGTATATATTCTTTTGGTGTCTGGAGATATATGCCTGGTGTAGAGCATATCATGCCGTCCTCTGTGAATGATATTGACATATTGAGTTTGGCTATAAAATTTCTTCCCAATATGTTAACAGGTGTCTTCCTGGAATACAGGAAAGGGATAGCTACCACCTGATCTCATACTATCACAGTATTTTGTTGTCTCAGTGTCAACTAAGAAAGAAAGAGTCTGGTCGCCTATAGATACCTGCACCCTCTGTTCCTGTTCAGGGTCTGTGGTTACTGATAGGAAAGGGCACATCAAGCTATTCTGTGGGCTGTCTTATTGGGGGTACATGGCCAGTCCTGTCCCTGTAAAAGGGTTCTCCCAACTGATGTCACTCCTCCTATTCATGGTGTCTGTGGCAGAATATTGGTATCCCACTGTGCCACTGCTTGCTGTGGTTACTGTGTCAACGTCTGGTGTGGTTGTTGTGGCATTATATGTGGATGTATCTGTGGCCCTTGGGGTTGCTGCAGCTGCTGTGCTTGTGTCTGATCTGGTGACTATTGTCTGTAGTCATAGTACTCATAGTTCTGCTGTGGTGCAGCATATGGCACTGGATATGCCATCCCCCCTCTTGGCCCATACTGCATTGCAACTTGCTGCATTGCTCCTCTACTTCTACACACTTGTGAAATGTGTCCTATTTTCCCACATGTCCAACATACTGCTCCAGTTCCCCCAGGCCTGCCAAAGCGGGCTGTCCCCCACCAAACCCAAATCCTCTCCCTCTGTGAACAAATCCTCTTCCTCCCCTGGGGTAAAAACTACTCTCCCCTCTTCCTGCAAAATAACCACCCACGCCCTACTGTGGCATGACAACTCCCTGTCCATTATTCCCATCTCCTGTATTTATCAATACCGCTCCTTCTACCGCCATCTTGGATAATTTCTTCTGTACCAATTTTGGCTCTTCCTTTTGCCTTTCCTCTATTTTCTTTTGATCCTTCTCATGCTTTAACCTACAGTGATATATGATAGTTAATTGTATCTCTGGCCATGGTCTCATTTCAATCCCCACAATCTTTTTTTAACTGTCTCTGTACTTCTTCAGGTAGGTCCTGACATAGAATATGATAAACTACTGGTATATTTTTATCCCTATGGTCTTTAGTTTACAAACGCCAACGTTCTTTAATGTCTTGAATATAGGCCCCATCTTCCTAGTCATCATGGCATTCATGTCAGATTGATCTGGAAATAGCACCCTCAGTGCCTTCCATACATTATATATACATTATGTCTGCGATTATTAAATGGTGACCCGTCATATTTAGTGGTGTTATGTTCTGTTACTGCAAAATGGCCTGCTTGCTTCCAAATGTCCTCTGCCTGGTCACGCAATATGGCTGTAAATAGGCTTTTCATGTCACCTATAACTAATGCTATCCTAGCTGTCTCTCGCTCTTGCTTGTAGATCCACTGGCCCGCCCCTGCTGTCAGTGATGGCAGCTTATCCATCAAGATATTTGTGTCTGTCTGATTCCATGGAGTATAGTGGGGTTGCCCTCATCCCTTGTGGAGCAGTGGGAATTGTGTTACCCCTTTCTGTGATGCTGTGCAAGTTCTCTATTTCAATGTCTCAGCTACACAGTGTCACTGCCGTTCTGGCAAGTTTCTTAAAAAATATGGTGATTTATGGTCTTCATTTATGGGCAGTACTGAAGTCAGGGCTGGATACAGGCTTAGGTTTGGCCCCAGTAAATCTGCTATCTCTCCTATGCCTGGTCCTGTGGTACCAATTTGTGATGCTTACGCTGCCTCTTCTCCCCCTCTTCACCATCAATGTCTACCCAATCTGTCTCCCTGTCACTTTCTCCACTCTCGTCATCCTCAAGTAGAAGATCAAAACTCACTCCCTTAGCAGGCTCCCATACGTATGTTCCACTCATTATTTCTGACAACACATCTCTGCCCCTGGTCTCTGAGGTTATTGTGCCACTCCCTTATCCCCACATCTCTGGCATCATATTTCTGCTCATCTTTTGGCTCATCTCCTTCCTTATATTTTCAATGTATTCCTTTTCTCTTCCCATTCTTCTGTTCTTCTCATTTAGCCTCTTTACATACTCATCCTTTCTCCTACATTCCTCTTCCTTCTTTGTCTTTCCTGTTGCTCTCTCTGCATCTTCTCTGCTGCTTCTCTCTATTCCCTCTCTTTCTCCATTTGTGCATTTTGCTTTATCTCTTCCTGTGTCTCCCTCCTGACTTCCTCCCTGGCTGCTTACTTAATTTCTTCATACGTCACTTCCTTCACATAATTATTTTATGTGCCTTTCCCATCGAGTTTCAACAATATTTTTCCTCCTGCCCATTTCTCTGGTTCCATCATAATCTCTCCACTATCCCCATTACCTATAGGTATGCTTCTTGCCCCGTGATCATCTATCTGAATGTCTCTCACTCTCTGGAGCTCTTCCTTGGCTGCTCTTAGCTGCTTTTCTAAGCTATGTAGCAGTCTATATTCTTCCTCATCCATTAACTGTGTCTCTGAGCTGTGCAATGCTTCATTCTCAATTTGCACTAATGGTGCCTTTCCTTTTACCAATTTCACCCTTCTCCTACTATCATCATTTTCCTCATCAGGGGATTCATACCTAGGATTACTATACCCTACAGCTGCTGTTTCTACCGGGTATATTACAGGGATGGTCGAGGCTGGTGTGCTCTCCTCATGCGGAGGCGGTACTGTGGATTATCTGTGAATGCCTGCCTCAGATGGTGATGGCGGAGCTGTTGGCTGTGTGTAAGCGCTTTCCTCAGAGGGAAGAGGCAGTGGGGCTGTGGGCTGCTCACGCTCCCCCTGCCCCATAGTAAGCATTTCATTCCTTCTTAGGCCCCTATGCTTCTTCCTTAAAGGCCTTCCAGGGTTCTAGTATACCTAGCCTGTTCTTGAGCTTCATGCCCGTGTGTGTGGCGTGTAAGTATTTGTTGGAGTACATTTTTACAGTGAGTGCCCCCTTGTGGCAACGACAGGTACATCTTCCCAGCAGTCCCTTTCACCCACTCAGCATGATACTTAATGATTTTGGCACTATATCTAGGGAATGCTTTGCATAGGTGAGTTATTAGGGTATCTGACATGGTGACAACTTTTAAGCAGCACGCAGCTTGTCACTTACACAGAATAAATAATGCAAAAAAGTGGTCATCTTACCAATAATTAGAACAGAAATAGTTTTTGCCAATTTTCTCACACTTTTCCCTTACTCACACCTCCTCCCCACTTCAAATGTACACCATCTATTAAATCCATTTCATTGTCTACGGTCACACCCCAATATCCAAATCCTACCTCTGGGTCACAACAGCAAAATCCACTCACAATCTAAATGTTCATACCTACCCCATCAACCTCTATCAAACAATACTATCTGCTACTCTCACAACACACAAAGGAAAACCACCTCTACAGGCCCTGTCTCACAACACACACAATGCCGGCAAACAACAATTTAATCAATAAAAATACAATACAACACAATATAAAACAGCTGTCTAGCGGTTTCCTCCTTTTGCCCTGGGGTATCCTTATCTCTCTGTCTCATTAACTCTACCCTCAAAAGAAGGCTGTGCCCTTAGAACCCTACTGCACAGTCTTCCAAGACCTTGTCTAGGGCTTTCCTTTATCACTTTTCGCTGTTTCTTAAATACCATACAATCAATTTCCGACCCCCAATTGTTCCCATGCACCTTTCCCACTCATGTTTTTCCGTGGACCTTTGAGGGTTGTGGGTCCTGGGGTACCCTCAATTTGCCAGCTCATCCTGTTGCTTTCAGCGGGCGTTGGGAGACCAGGCAGGGTTTCACTCCAAAGCCGGCCCTTGCTGTCCTTTCTTTTAAGTTGTGCACAACCAAAAAAGAAAATCTGCTCCCCTCAACCATCGGCTGTCCAAAAGGGAGGGTGACAGGGCACCCCAACATCCACAAGCTCCAACCGTCCTCTGCTGGGGGGGGGGAGCAAGATTAAAAGCCAAGCTCTCACTCCAGAATTCTCCACAATTCAACAGGAAACAACATGTTTTATAAGAAAAGTGATGTCACAGTTAGCCAGTCGTATGGTTTTAGTGAAGATGCTTCTCTTTGGCACAATGAGGTTTTACAATTAAATGATAGATGTTTGATTTGTCAAAATTCGGTTCGGAAAGGGGGTTTTGACAATAGGTGATATATTGGATGGCGATGATCTTTTGGCATTTGGGGACATACAGAGGAAATATGGGTTGCATGAAAGAGAAAGACAAAAATATGAAAACCTGAGCTCCCTGATCTATCTTAGGAAAAGGATGATTGCCAATTCATTGGGAATCAAACCCACACTGTGTCAATTGCTTACAGGACAGGAATATTCTGTGCCTACGTATATGAATTTATGCAATTGGAAGATAAACATGTTGCGGCATGGGATAAATTGAGAATGGTGTGGTCGGATGATCTAAATATATATTTTACGGACAGGGAATGGAAGGATATTCTTAGGGTAAGTGCCAATGTGGGTACGGATTTGAACTTGCGTCTGATTAGACAGAAGGTGGTGGGTAAGGTGTACTGGACACCAGTTAAAATGTATAAACTGGGGTTACAAACTGATAATCTATGTTGGGGATGTGGAAATGATGCTGGCACCCTTATTCATCTTCTATGGGATTGCTCTAGAGTTGGGACTTTCTGGGCTGATGTGATTGACAGAATTGATTTAATTTTGGATGTAGCTTTAAAGAGATCGGGTGGGAACATTATCTTATTTCCACATTGAGGTAGGTGTTCTTTGAAATATAGTGGTTGGATAAATAAGGCTTTATTGGTGGCCATAAGACTGATCCTTCGAGTTTGGAAAACTAGGAAGAAGCCTACAGTTGAAGATTGGTTAGTTGATTTGCGCACCTTATCGAATTTTGAAAAGTTCTCATTTAGAGTGAAAGACAAGGAAGAGGTGTACAATCTGTTTTGGGGTCCATTCAATGCCTTATATTATTGACTATATAGGCTGCAGATTTGTATGAGGAGTGGGTATAAATGGTGTAGTGGGAAAAGGAAGAGGAAAGGAAAAGAGATAGGGAAGGGGAAAAGAAGAGGGGAAAGATAATATTTTTTCTTTTTTTTTCTTTTTTTTTTCTTCTCACTATTATACTTTTTGGGGGATTTGGTTTGGTGTCTGTGTGTTGTTGGTGTTTGTGTGTATGTTCTATGTTAAATGTTTTTATTGACTGTTGTATTTTTCTCTTTTATTGTTTACAAAAATGAAAATGTTCTTAGTATGTTTGAGGGATCATTTAATTATGCTGTTTGTTTATTGATATGTTCTTTAATTGAATGATTTTGATTTGTGTTCTCTGGTTCACTATTCCTTTCTGTATTTGATTCTTCTGTGATTTAATTTAATGACATACTAATAAAGAGATTTAAACAACAAAAAAAAACAGTTATGAAAACCTATTGCTCCTGGTCATTTGCTCCCTCTACTAAGCTATGTATATAATCTTATATGTCCCCAACTAGTGATTGGTCTCCCTTATCTAAGATCCCACCCACGAACCTTCCCATACAAAAGTGTGTTACTCATCACACTTGGATATTATTGATAGGCCCTAAATTACTTCTGCAGTGAAATAAGACATGTACTCATCAGTGAACAGGTGGTCACACTCTCCATGAACTGGCTGCATGATGATATGTTTTATGTAGATAAGAGAGAGAGGACAATCGTATCGCTTTTGGTTTTAATGAAATTAAACAGCCCATGTTATCTCCTGCCATGGTTGCTGAGTCTCAAGGACCTGTTCTTGCAATCGTGCCGTCCTGGTCTTGACACATTTATGAATAATTATTATGTGAGTCATGCTACTTCCACCCTGTTAAGATTTCATTGCAGCAATTTTCTTTTAGGTTGCATTTACGTTCCTGTTACGCGTAGCCGCTCGCAGATGCATTAATCTGCCAACTACTTCTGAACTTCCTGGCATGTTCAGTGTGTCCCATAAACTCGTAAATTAATTTACCTCGACAGCTGGACGCACACAATAGTATCTTGTTCCGCCATGCACCCCTACGCAGTCCTTTGGGCCATCAAATTCCTTGGGGGAAGCTCCCATCTACCTCTCCACAGCATTTTCCCTGATTTGTTCAATCGTGCATAACTGGGCTTTTTCTTAAAGCTGCAAAGCTCAATTCTCTGCTGTTCTGGTGAAAAAATGGCAGCAGCTTGTCACGTTATGTTCCTCTACAGGACACATCTACTCTGCATTTATTTTGCTATCTACCAGGTCCTGGTGCATGCCTGGCACATGATATATCTACCTATGGGTAAACTGCAACCTCATCCTACCTATATCCATGCTGCACCCTACTTGTGTAGTGAGACCATATCCTGGGTACATGGCTCCCTGTCCTATAGTGTATTCTATTTAAGAAACACACTAATTGTGCAAGCTAATGCCTTATCTGTGCCCCACTTGTGTAGCGAAACTAACTATTCTTTGTGCCAGCTGCATTTCCAGGATTTAAAGTGCAGTTTCAAATGTGTCCTTTCTGATGTTATAATTCTGTTTCTTCTGAGGAAGACATGGGGGCACATGCTCTTGAGTCAACAATTGCCCCACTACAATTCCTCAGAGTAACCTGAACAGTGGCGAATTTCCAAAAGTATATCACCATTTGAGAACGAGAAGAGCCCTTGAATTTCTCAAACGAACCAGAAGAGAGAATTTCTCGGCTAAGTCAATAGAAGCATTTGAGGCCATTTCTTATGAACACAGGTTGTTCAGCCAGACTGCTTAAATATTCACAACTATCTTCATGCCTGGGATCCAGATGATAGCCAATGACAAATGGTTGCAAATTACCATACGAGAGCTTGTGCAGACCATTAACACCACCATAAAGGGATTCAATGCTATCAAGGAAGAGTGTCGGGCCATACGACTGATGACCCTACAGAACAGATATGTCCTTGACATGATTACAGCGGTGGATCGAGGAGCTTGCGCCAAAATCGGGCCATCATGTTGCACATTCATACCTTCTCATGATGAAGAGAATCGGACCTTGACAGAGGCCATAACGCTGTTGCCGAATCTACACACCCAGATGAAAGACGAGACAGAGGACATTGCAGAGGACTTTTGGCTTGCATCCATATTCTCTTGGATTCCACAGTGGATGGCAAACACCTTCACGTGTCTTGGAGTATTATTACTCATGGTGATGTTTGGATTCTGTGTGATCAAGATAATAATAGCCCAATGTAAGAAGAAAGCAAAGAAGATAGTGGGAATGAAGATCATGATCGATGCCGAATCAGGGGTTGGACCCAAAGAATTGACAAATGAAGAGGTCAGAAAATATATAGAGGCCAGCATCGTAGCGCTGAGGCAATGAAGTTTCTGTATCCAAAGAATCATAAGAAGTACGTGGGACGATGGGTCTATTGTAATCCGAATGGACAGTGCAGTTTCATGACCTGGAATGTGGATGAACATGTCAAATCAGCCAGCACCCTAAAGTGGGTGATGAAGATCTGGATTCTGAAGAAGCACTTCTTCAAGAGAGAGTATCAAGATGTGGAAACCGATGAGGAGGTGTTTGAGGACTCAACCAGAGGGGAGAGTGTAGAGGAGCAGCTGAATGCCTATGCATGTAATCCCACCCACCTACCTATTGTATGTTGGAAGCCTGAGATTGTGCCATGCTTGACACCAGTAGTTGTGACCATACCACAACGTATATTCGAAAGAAGGTACCCACTGAGAAAAGCCAATCAAATGTATTCCTGAAGAGACGACAATCTGAGGGAGGAATTCCCTGAAGAGATATGAAAATGAGAGAAAGAGGAGTTGGTGGCGTCACGAGAGACAAACGTCACGCGCTAAGAAGTCTGGCTGAAGAGAATGCATGGACCTTATAGAAACTGACTACGAAGTAAAGAATTGAGTAAACGTTCATATGCGAGAAGAAGATTGTATGTGTGTGACCCACTGCAGAGAATGCAAGTCATTCAATAACAGTACAGATGCAGCAACGCAAGTACACTAAGTGATCTTATTAGAAGCTGGCTAGAAGTAGTGAATAGACTGCAGGCAGAGCCGCCATTGTATAGAAACTGACATCAGTGTTATGAATTCAGTAAGCTTGGACCCATGGAGAAGGAAAGCCGAGAATTGTGTTGCAGCAAGAATTAGCTGAGATTGTGGATACGAATGGCAAGGCTGTTTGGCCTGGTATCAAAATCAAGGCACCAAGGCTGGTGATCTATTCTTGAAGGCAGTGAACGTGAAAAGATTAATCATCCCTTGTTAAGGTGCAAAGAAAGAACACCAGGCGTGGCAGGTTTTATTCATTTAAGACGTTTAAATGCTGCAAAATGGTCCAAATCGTGGTCTCCTGTCAAGTGAGCCATGGATGGAAATAGAGTTGGGCATGGAGTTCTAGAACAAGCGATAGTGCGTGCTCGCACTCCCTTCTATTCTCACAAACAAGGATACACTGCAAGGCCAAGTTCAAAGAAAATCTTCATGGCAGAAGGCATGCGTGATGAGAGAAGTTGGGCTAATTGGGTGGGGAGGTAAAGTCAAGTTCACCTCCTGGCACCTGATATGGTAGGTTATTTATTTTATTTATAAACCTGGATATGAGCTTACATGCTGCTAAGTGAACCGAATGTTCCAGACATGGCACGAGCGTGCCAAACAATTGTAGAGGACCATATAACAAAGGGCCTTATAGTTGACAGCCGATATACTGTGTACTTATTAGTGTTGAAGATGACTTGCATTAGAGGTAGGCATAAATTGTTCACCTGACAGTAGACATCCAATTATAATCCCACCCCTTATAGAAAGTATACTTAGATGTTCCCCTTGAGCATATCACCAATCTTCGTAGGATTTTCTTATTTGCCACGTAGTATGATGTCACATGACACATTTTTTGTATATAAATGTGTTTTTATGTGAAATGAGCTTGCGCGAACGTCCATTGATGTCCGTTTTAACTCCCTGTTTTAGACAATTGATATTAAAACAGTAAACTTTGCCAGCTTCCTGAGTTGGTTTGATTATTTGGTGTCAGAGTTATTCTGCATCCCATCTATTGCATGCATGCTACCCAAAAGGCCCTAAGCTTAAAGCCCTTTAACCAAGCACGGTTAATGGGCTTCCTGCTGCATGTCAGCCGTTTACTCAGAAATAAAAGGAGAGGCTGGCCAACCCAGCCCTCCCCCTGTTTCTGAAAAGACATCACGCAACAGGTTTAGCTGAAGTGCTGCTCGGTTATACGTCTAACTTCAATGCCTTTTCTGTTTTCTAATCCACAATGCTGACACCTGCAGGCAGCCATGTAACCGTGCAGTGCTCAGCTAAATGTCTTCCTGAGAGGTCAGAGAGGCTGGGGCTAATCAGAGGGAGCCCCAGCAGGGCCCCAGCTCCGGAGGCCATCTCAGAGACTGCCGGGGCTTTGCTCTGGCTAGCCCCGGCCCACTTAAAGCCCTGACAATTTCTGTGCAATATTACACGTATGTATTATAAGCGCTTTAAAAGTAACTAATTCTACACAAGAGAAAGGAAAAGATATTGGGAAAGAGCAAAGGGTTATGAATACGTAGCGAACTGTCGCTTTCCGTTGTGTACTGAATCAAATGAAACTCTTAAACATTTAGGGGGTAATTCATAGAATTCAGCGCACAAGTGGCGCACGCGGCTGGCGCACAGTGTGCGCGTGCGAATACCTGCGCCAGCCGCGTGCGACAAAATCCATTTCCACGCACAGCATATTCATGGATTCCAGCCACCAAAACCAGCCGTGACGCACAGTGGCGCAGCGACCCTGCAGCAGCGCCAGTTACGCCCCCAAGAACGCCTCTGGCGCAGGGAAAAGCCATCAACATACCCAATCCAGCGCAAAGGGCTGCGCTAACCCTGTACCAGCACAGCAAGCGGGCTACGTGTATCACTGGGGTGCGCGGGAAGTACCTCACACGATTGGCCCCGTGCGAGCAGGGTACGCGTATTTCAGGGGTGCGCGGGAAGTTCCACACGCGATTTCATCATGGTACGTGTATTTCAGGGGTGCGCGGGAATTTCCACACGCGATTGGGCCCGTGCGAGCATGGTACGCGTATCTCAGGGGTGCGCGGGAAGTTCCACACGCGATTCCATCAGGGTACGTGTATTTCGGGGTGCGCGTGAAGTTCCACACGCGATATCAGCAGGGTACGTGTATTTCAGGGTGCAGAGGAAGTTACACACGCGATTTCCGCAGGGTACGTGTATTTCAGGGGTGCACGTGAAGTTCCACACGCGATATCAGCAGGGCACGTGTATTTCAGGGTGCAGGGGAAGTTACACACGCAATTCCAGCAGGGTACGTGTATTTCAGGGGTGCGCGGGAATTTCCACACGCGATTGGGCCCGTGCGAGCAGGGTACGCGTATCTCAGGGGTGCGCGGGAAGTTCCACATGCGATTCCATCAGGGTACGTGTATTTTGGGGTCCGGGGGAAGTATCACACGCGAAATCAGCAGGGTACGTGTATTCCAGGGGTGCGCGGGAAGTTCCACACGCGATTCCATCAGGGTACGTGTATTTCAGGGTGCAGGGGAAGTTACACACGCGAAATCAGCAGGGTACGTGTATTCCAGGGGTGTGCGGGAAGTTCCACACGCGATTCCATCAGGGTACGTGTATTTCAGGGTGCAGGGGAAGTTACACACGCGATTTCAGTAGGGAACGTGTATTTCAGGGGTGCGCAGGAAGTCACACACGCGATCTCATCAGGGTACGTGTATTTCGGGGTGCGCGTGAAGTTCCACACGCGATATCAGCAGGGTACTTGTATTTCAGGGTGCAGGGGAAGTTACACACGTGACTTCCGCAGGGTACGTGTTTTTCAGGGGTGCGCGTGAAGTTCCACACGCGATATCAGCAGGGTACGTGTATTTCAGGGTGCAGGGGAAGTTACACACGTGACTTCCGCAGGGTACGTGTTTTTCAGGGGTGCGCGTGAAGTTCCACACGCGATATCAGCAGGGTACATGTATTTCAGGGTGCAGGGGAAGTTACACACGAAAAATCAGCAGGGTACGTGTATTCCAGGGGTGCACGGGAAGTTCCACACGCGATTCCATCAGGGTATGTGTATTTCGAGGTGCGGGGGAAGTTCGACACATGATTCCATCAGGGTACGTGTATTACAGGGGTGCGCGGGGAGCACCACACGTGAATTGCACGTGTGGGCCCTCCCAGGTGTTCCCTCTACACCCTCCACGGCCCCTGCAGGTGGCTCACACCACAGGGGCCTACCCTGCACATGTCCTGCAGGCAACCCATCCACCATGGCCATGCCCCCCAGCCAACCCACATGTCAACTTGCCCTACTGCCCACCAACGCATGTCCCCCTGCACCCCCAGCCACCAGGGGCACCCTCCACAGGCCCCCACCCATGTCTCCCACCACCCCCCAGCATTGCAGGGGCACCCTCCACCAGGCCCCCACCCACGTCTCCCACCACCCCCACCCCCCAGCCACCAGGGGCAGCCTCCACCAGGCCCCCACCCATGTCTCCCACCACCCCCACCCCCCTGCAGTGCAGGGGCACCCACCACCAGGCCCCCACCCATGTCTCCCACCACTCCCACCCCCCAGCCACCAGGGGCAGCCTCCACCAGGCCCCCACCCATGTCTCCCACCACCCCCACCCCCCAGCAGTGCAGGGGCACCAACCACCAGGCCCCCACCCATGTCTCCCACCACCCCCACCCCCCAGCAACCAGGGGCAGCCTCCACAAGACCCCCACCCATGTCTCCCACCACCCCACCCCCCAGCAGTGCAGGGGCACCCACCACCAGGCCCCCACCCATGTCTCCCACCACCCCCACCACCCAGCCACCAGGGGCAGGATCCACCAGCCCCCACCCATGTCTCCCAGCACCCCCACCCCCCAGCACTGTGGGGCACCTGCCACCAGGCCCCCACCCATGTCTCCCACCACCCCCACACCCCAGCCACCAGGGGCAGGCTCCAGCAGGCCCCCACCCATGTATCCCACCACCCCCACCCCCCGGTAGTGCAGGGACACCCACCACCAGGCCCCCACCCATGTCTCCCACCACCCCCACCCCCCAGCCACCAGGGGCAGCCTCCACCAGGCCCCCACCCATGTCTCCCAGCACCCCACCCCCCAGCACTGTGGGGCACCTGCCAGCAGGCTCCCACCCATGTCCAACTCATGTCCCCCACCACCCCGACCCCCCAGCACTGTGGGGCACCTGCCAGCAGGCCCCCACTCATATCCAACTCATGTACCCCTGCGCCCCCACCCCCCAGCACTGTGGGGCACCTGCCAGCAGGCCCCCACCCATGTCCAACTCATGTTCCCCACCACCCCCACCCCCCAGCACTGTGGGGCACCTGCCAGCAGGCCCCCACCCATGTCCAACTCATGTTCCCCACCACCCCCATGCCCCAGCCACCAGGGGCAGCCTCCACCAGGCCCCCATTCATGTCCAACTCATGTTCCCCACCACCCCCATCCCCCAGCCACCAGGGGCAGCCTCCACCAGGCCCCCACTCATGTCTCACACCACCCCCCAGCCACCAGGGGCAGCCTCCACCAGGCCCCCACCCATGTCTCCCACCACCCCCACCCCCCAGCAGTTCAGGGGCACCCACCACCAGGCCCCCACCCATGTCTCCCACCACCCCCACCCCCCAGCCACCAGGGGCAGGCTCCACCAGGCCCCCACCCATGTCTCCCACCACCCCCACCCCCAGCAGTGCAGGGGCACCCACCACCAGGCCCCCACCCATGTCTCCCACCACCCCCACCCCCCAGCCACCAGGGGCAGCCTCCACCAGGCCCCCACCCATGTCTCCCAGCACCCCCACCCCCCAGCACTGTGGGGCACCTGCCAGCAGGCCCCCACCCATGTCCAACTCATGTTCCTCACCACCCCCACCCCCCAGCACTGTGGGGCACCTGCCAGCAGGCCCCCATTCATGTCCAACTCATGTACCCCTGCACCCCCACCCCCCAGCACTGTGGGGCACCTGCCAGCAGGCCCCCACTCATGTCCAACTCATGTACCCCTGCACCCCCACCCCCCAGCACTGTGGGGCACCTGCCAGCAGGCCCCCACCCATGTCCAACTCATGTTCCCCACCACCCCCACCCCCCAGCACTGTGGGGCACCTGCCAGCAGGCCCACCCATGTCCAACTCATGTTCCCCACCACCCCCATCCCCCAGCCACCAGGTGCAGCCTCCACCAGGCCCCCACTCATGTCCAACTCATGTTCCCCACCACCCCCATCCCCGAGCCACCAGGGGCAGCCTCCACCAGGCCCCCACCCATGTCTCACACCACCCCCACGCCCCAGCCACCAGGGGCAGCCTCCACCAGGCCCCCACCCATGTCTCCCACCACCCCCACCCCCCAGCAGTGCAGGGGCACCCACCACCAGGCCCCCACCCATGTCTCCCACCACCCCCACCCCCCAGCAGTGCAGGGGCACCCACCACCAGGCACCCATCCATGTCTCCCACCACCCCCACCCCCCAGCCACCAGGGGCAGGCTCCACCAGGCCCCCACCCATGTCTCCCACCACCCCCACCCCCCAGCAGTGCAGGGGCACCCACCACCAGGCCCCCACCCATGTCTCCCACCACCCCCACCCCCCAGGGGCAGCCTCCACCAGGCCCCCACCCATGTCCCATCCATGCCCCCCTGCACCTGGGTCCCACCAATCCCCAATCATGTCCGTAATGGCCATCCTCCCCTGCCAAAAGGCCCAACCAACTATCACATCCACCCACATATCAAAGGCAATTACATGTTACACACCCAATGTAAATAATGCAAATGAACACATGTCTGTCACACACAATGGCTGCAAGTGAATGTTAAAACACTCAACATGACATGCATGAAAGCATTGAGATGATACGACACATTGAAGGATGAAAATATAAATGTATTTAAAATCAACTTGAATGGAAATGAAATGAGAAAAACCACAAAGCAAAACAACCAAAAGAAGATGAATGTCCATGAAAAAAATCAAAAACACACAGCACAATCAAAATAAATGGTGTCCAAAGTCACAGTCAGAAAAGAAATCCAAGGGTAAATGATAAACAAAAACCATTGCTCCATGGCGATGAAAAAACTCCATAAAAAAGAAAAATCCATTGAAGAACTATTTACAAGATAATCCCGGGTCCAGGAGCCCAGCCAAATGAAACCTAACTATGACAACTAACTAAAAACTGAACTACATACAAAAACGTGGCGCATTGTCCAATCGCAACCAAATAAAAAAAAAAATAAAGGAAACCTAACACTAACTATATAACTATATACAAAGGCGGCGGGCAAGTCCAGCGGCTCACTCCGTGGTGTTCTGGGCCAGGGCATCATCGAACTCCTGTTCGATGTCCCGGAGGCGGTCCTGTTCCATGGCCCCGAGGGTCCGCAGGGACGACGCCGTCTCCTCCTCCAACCCCCTGCGGATTGCCTTGAGGCACTCGGCCCGCCTCAGGGCCCTCCGCATGGAGTTCTCCGCCCTGACCATTGTGAGCCGCGCCTCTTCCGCCCGCCGCCGCTCCGCACCTATCTGCTGGCCCAACCGCTGCCACACAGAAGACACACCCCGTCCTGGGTCCACCTGCCCTCCGGCCGATGCCTGCCCCTCCGATGTTGAAGGCCCCGAGCCTTCATGGCTCCCACCACGTTGCTGCTGCTGCTGTGCCTCTGCCCGTGCACTGCCTCCTGCTGCCTGCACATCCTTCGCCGGCTGGGGTGCAGTTGTTGATGTGGCCACCCCTGCTGGACGTCCGACTCCCGACTGTGGCAGGGATGCCTCCTCCACCAGCCTGGCCGCACCGTCAGAGGCAGCTCCACAGGGCACCCAGGTGACTGATGGGTGGGAAGATGGCACAGAGGACGACTGGCGCGTAGGGGGTCCAGTTGAGGAGGGGGTCGGAGCAAGCCCCATCAGACGGAGGAATCCGGCCTGGGTGACCTGTCCCAGCAGGCTGACGTGGTCAACGAGCCATTCGAGATGACTCGCAGTCTCTTCATGAAAAGACTGCAGGTCACCTCGCATGGCCCGTTGACGCAACGCCACACCAGCCAGGACAGGCTCAACCCGGACCTGGATAGCCACGTCCGCAGGCAGAGGAAGGCCAGTTGACGTGAGCTCATCCCCTGCCTGAAAACGGGTCTGGACGTAGATATCCCTGCTGGTGCAAGATGATGAAGGGACAGGATCGGGGACAGGATTGCACACAGGCACCTCCGCGGCAGCCTGTGCTGCCTCCTGTCCCTGGTCCTGCAATGCACCACTAGCACCAGTGGGATCCCCACCTCCAGACCCCGTCTCTGGTGCTTGCACGGCCTCCTCCTCCACCAAACCCCCCACCAACCTGGATGACTCCGTGCCATCTTCCCCTGTTGGGCCCTGTGGGGTCCCAGCTGCCCCTTCTGCTGCCGAGGAGTCCAACTCCAACCTCCGCCTCTTGGACCTCCCCCCGGCAGCTGCGGCCTGGGACGCGGCACCGGACTCCTCACTCCCCGACGAGATGACAACCTGGGAGGGGAGCCGGGCCTTGCGTCTCTGGCTGGTGGTCGGATCCCCGCTGCTGTGCTCCACAGCACCTTCTCCGCCCTCTTCATCAGTTGACGCTGCAGACAGGGAGAAACAAAACTCAGGCATCAGGGCACTGTACAATGGATACATACACACATGACAGTTGTACATGAGTGGCATTGGCAAACCTCAGACATGTCATCACAATCCCCAACACACATGTCATTACAACTCGCACACATGAGCCATACCACAGCCATATCGCAACTGCCACCACCATCCATACACATACAACAGCATGAGCAGCCAAAGGTGAGCCAGACATCACATGCAACACAGGAAGTGCACCACACATGTACACACACCACCACACTTGCATGTATGTGTACACCTCTGCCAAGTGTCGCACTGTTCAGACGGGCATCCATGTCACATCTGCCAATCAGGCTTCCACATACCGCTGTCACATGCATCCATGTTGCATCACTGTTGCACCCTTGTCAAATACACACACATGCACATGTACACAGTGCTGATACATGCAGCCGAAAACAACATACATGCGTGACATCACGGACATGTCTACTTACATACACATTCATCCAAACATGTGTGCCCACACAACTGCATTTGGCATGCAAGCCTACACACACAAGCACCATCCATGTCTCACACATTACAGCCCTCGCATGTGTGAGCCCCACGGCCCTGTACACCCCCACCCATACTCGACCCCATACAAACAGATGTGAATAATCACCACACGCACTGCTCACAATCAGGATGCATGTACACTCACCGCTCGACTCCAGACGGGTCTGCTTCTCAAGGACCTGGACATGGAGCGCTGGGGATATGCGTTCCAGGACCCTCATCTGTTCTTCCGACAAGTGGCCCCGGCGCCCCTTGGCATCCGCTGCCTTCAAGAGGAGCCGGGCCTTGTTCAGGGTCCTGGACCTGAAGTCCTCCCAGCGCTTCCTGACATGTTGTAAATCGCGGACTGCCACCCCCTCCGCATTGATGACAGTCACGATGTCAGTCCAGATCCGAGTCCGTCCTTCCTTGTCGGCGCGGGAACTTCCGAAGAGGGCATCATACTGCCCCAGGACTTGCTCCACCAGGACACCAACTTCGGTGGCACTGAAGCTGGTGCCCCTCTGCCTCTCTGGCCGGGGGTTGTCAGTGGTCACAAATGGTGTTTGCCCCGACATGACAACCCAAGAGGCAGGAGTGGGTGGGCAACTGGGTCCTGGGGCTGGGCTGTGGAGCGATGGAATCCCAGTCGGGAGTCTTCGGTTCCAGCAGGGGTGGTCACAGCAACAGCACCCCTGGCTGATGTGCAGGCAGCAAATGGCAGTGCACGTGGGCAGCAGGCAGTCAGGCAGCAGCAGATGGCAGGTGGGAGCGTGCTCGGGGCTCTGGGGGGCAGTAGTTCGGCCTTCTGGGCAGGAGCGTGGTCTTCCGTGTGCTTACGCGAGGCCAGCTTGATACGGAGTGATTTGGCACGTGAAAAATCTGCACGTCAGCGTGTAATTCGAGGAAAGGCCCTTAGCGCGTAAGCGCGTCTGCACGCATACGCATTTTCATTGGACAGAAGGCCCCTCAAGCGCAAGCGCCCCTGTGACGTGACGCGTACAGACGTGCCTGGGCATTTCAGCGCGCGTGAAAAACTGCACGTCCGCGTGTAATACGAGGAAAGGGCCATGCGCGTAAGCGCGCGTGGAAACTGCACGTCCGCGTGTAATACGAGGAAAGGGCCATGTGCGTAAGCGCGCGTGGAAACTGCACGTCCGCGTGTAATACGAGGAAAGGACCCATGCGCGTAAGTGACGTGACGCACGCGTGCGTTTCCCTCAGCACGGGTTAAAGGTGAGCGGGCCCAGCAGTTCGCTGTGCGTGCCTTTCGTGGAGACCGACGTGTGTTGCTGCTTCCTGATGTTTCGCGCGCCATCACAACTTCACAGCTATCAAGGACGTATCTCTTCTTTTGGCGGGGGTATTGGCTACGCGTGTTTTTCTGCATCACGCTAGTCAGGCGGTGAGTCGCACACGCTCTTTTTCCCACTGCGGGTGCCCCTGTGTATCGCACCCATTTTCAATGTCATAGTAGCCTGCGTGTCCCACGCGTACGCGTTATTCGTTTTACTGGGTGCCACCGCGTACTGCGGGAGGTTGAATCCACGCACGTAGGCTGCAGGGTTGCGTGCACGGTTTTACTGCAGTTTTGGGGTGCCTGAGCGTTGCGTGACCCGTCACCACATCACCGGGGTCACATACAGCCTTGCAGGTGCAGGGGGGCTGTTAACATCTTGCTTCCCACCCCCTTCACCCCAATTGCCCAGGTCAATTGTGGTGTACACCTCCCATTGGCACCACTCCATCTGTGCCAGCACTACTACATCTGTGCCATGGTTGGGAGGCCACCAAAGGTGAGGGGCGCCTCAGCTGGGTGTACTCCTCATGGCGGGCGTGGTTGGAGACGTGGCTGTGGTGACCAGGGAGTAGGGAGACTCCAGGGTGTCCAGGGCAGCCGCAGAGGGGGAAGAGGCAGGGGTGCGCCACTTGAGCACAATGTTGTGCCATGTGTCGGTGCAGCCATGCCACCACCCCCTGTGGTTCCGGGGGATGCAGCTCCTGCATCTGGCACTGGCACCCATATGACCCGGCAGTCCATTCCATCGACTGCCACGGGCCCAAGGGTAGTGGTAGCTGCAGGTGCAGCTGTGGACACCGCCACCCAGGCTCAGGGTCTGCCAGCGCAGGCTGCGTTGGCACTTGAAGAGCCCTTGGTAGATCTCCAACAGGCCAGGGGGGAAACCATAGGGGCAGGCCGGGCTGCTCAGACCAAGACACGTGTCCCTGGGGCAGTCATGTCATCTACTGCCCCGAACAGCCGGGTGTTGGCAAGTGCAGGGGCAGATGCACCCAACAGCACCCCGGTTGTGAGTCTGCCAACCAGGACCGTTGCGGCCAACGACCCTGCCACAGCTGATGTTGCTGCGCAGGGTCCATTAGTGGGCACCCAGCTGCCACTGACACAAGTCAGGCCTTTGGTCATCCCTCCACCTGCCACTCCCTTGGCTCAATCCACCGAACCCACTGGCCATACTGGTTAGGGCGGCATTAGCCAGCCAGGGTCTGCGCCACACTCCAAGAGGAGGAAGGTTGCACCTGCAGCACAGGCTGGGACCCCACATACAGCCACGACCTCCTGCACGTCGAGGAAGAAGCCTTTCTGTAAGCAGGAACTGGACTTCCTTGTGGACTACGTGCGGGGCCACAGCGGTGACATGCTAGTGGGTGCCAATAGTCAGACCACGGCTGCCCAACGTGACACCCACTGGAAGCATGTTGCGGAACATGTCAGTTCATTCGGCCATGAGGTGCGCACGGCGCAGGAGTGCAAAAAGCGTTGGAATGACATCAAGCGCAGCACTAAGGCCAAGCGTGCCTCAAATTACAACTTGACTCTGGTGACTGGCGGTGGGCCTGCACCAGAGGAGGAAGAACTCACTCCGCATGAGGCTCTCGTTGCGGAGTTCATACCACCTGAATTGGTCGAAGGAGTGGGAGAGAAGCTGGATTTTGATGCCCAGTCCAGTGAGTGTTGATGCGTGTTTGTTGAGGACGTGTGTGTTTCACTTGTGGGATGTGTTGTGCATGATTGCTGCTACATGTGACGTGTACATGGTTCTGATGTGTAAGTAATGCAATGCTACCCTCATGCATGTCTCCTCTGCCTGCATGCGGGACTCCATGTAGGCATGCTCCCTTGCCCCTCCTCCGCCACTCTGCACCCCAGTTCCACCTTTGCACTGGTCTGCTTCAATCTTGCCAATGTGTACTTTCTTGTTCATGTGTCCTGTGTAGATGCTAACTTCCAGCGTAGAATCTGCCAGACATATGCCGTGTGGTACAGCCTTAGTACTCGATGCAGGGTATCTCACTTGTACTGTGCATGGGTCAGATGTCCCGCATGGACATGAGTGCCCATTCATGCTCCATGTGCATTGCACGCATGCCCCTATGTGTCCTTGACTGGATGATCACTGTAATATAAGTCCTTGGTTACATACATTGCCTGCCATCTCATCAGCCTTCCCATGTCAACTGTGGCTCAGTCCTGCGTTGCACACATGTTTAGGCTCTGACAATCTGTGTGGCTCACAGGCCTCAGCCTGTTCAATGGCCAATGACTCTGTCCAACTCTTGTTGTGTCTTCTTCACACGTGGGCGGCCTCTGGAGTTTCCATCATGTGTCCTGCCCACTGTCCCAGCATCATTTGCAGTGTTGTAATTTGAATCACATTAAGCTGTTGATGCCAGTCAACACTGCCTGTCAATACACAGGTGTATGGTCAGCCTTTTGATACCATGCTAGGCATCCCTGCTTTGGTACTGGGGTGGAGGGGTGCTTGGCTTCTAGACATGGTACACATTGAATGCACAATGCACGTGATGTCTGAATTTGACATTGCACTGCCTTCACATTTCCTGGCACACACCATGTAGTGCTTGTACATGTAGGTAGTGAGTGGCGTACACATTTTCTGCACTGCATAGACCCACTTCCATGGAAACTGCCACCTTTCAACAGGTCTGATCACAGAAGCTATTCAAAGTTTACCCAGCATGCATGCCAGGTCATATGTTGTGTGTCACATGTCTGCCGGATGCCTTTGCTGTCGGTGTGTGTGTGTGTCGTGTGCTTCTGACATGTGTATTGACCTTTTTCTCTCTATTTTTCAGGTGATGACGCAATGGAGGCAGAGGATGGTGTTGTCATGCCAGACACAGGGTTGGTAACGCCACATCAACCCAGCACTAGTGGGGGTCGTGGGGTGGTAGGCCACGAAAACCCCCAAGTGCTGCAGTCCATCTTGTCTCTGGCTGCCTATGAGTCCAGCCTTGATGACGACTCTGACGTCCATGTTGAGTTGGATGAGCATCAAGTCCATGTGTCAGGGGTGAGTGATTCTGATGTGGACACTCCTCTGTCTGCGACACCTGCACTGAGGGATCAGACAGTCTTGGTTCCTCCGCCCGTGGTGGATCGGGACGCAGGGTCACCCTCCGCACCAGTCACTGATGTGCCTGGGACATCACATCGACGGGGGCATGTAGTCGTGCAGCCGCAGGTGGTGCCAACACAGCGAGTACCCCCGGTCCTTGGGTCCCGCAGGGGTCAAGCCCGGCAACGCGGTCGCCGCGCGCAACCGCTGTATACTGAGTGGGAGCAAGACATGACTGCCAATTCCGAACGGCAGGGGGCAGCAATGGAGAACATCGCTGAGAGCATGGAGCGTGTGGCACGATCTGTGCTCCCCACTGCTAGGCAGGTGCTTCTCCAGCCGCAGGCGGCACGGTCCACGGCCCGCTCGCTCAGGCTGGGCATGGCGGCCTCAGACAGGGCACGCCAGGCTGAAATGTCGTCTCTGCGTCAAGCAATTGCTGCTCACGCAGAGGCGCACATGGATGCCCTGAGGGAGGAGTATGCTTCCCTCAGATCTACTCTGGGTGTCCTTATGATGTCCCAGAGGCAGCAGGCAGAGGAGAGGTTTGCACAGCTTGAGCGTACCATCTCGGCTGAGCTACAGGCTTGCCGGGAGGTGCAGCGGTTGTCCAGCCAGGCCTTGGAGGAGGAACTCCGTGTTACACGTGCTACCTTGCAAGAGGAAGCACGTGTATCACGGGAGGTTCTGCATGCAGACCTACGTCACATCGCCACACAGAACCAGGCTCACCTGTCCGGCAGACTTGCTGCCGACGAGGGGCAAGCTGCGGCTAGGCGTGGCCAGGCTGCTGTGCCACGTCCTCCTTTCCAGGATGAGCCAGACTCGGATGACCATCTATCTCCCACATAGGTCGTGCTGTGCAGGCGTTGAGCCCATGGAGGATTTTTTTTTGGCTCAGCATCATCGCATGTGGATGTTGAGCAGCACCCTGTACCTCCCCCCTCCTGGGTGCCTCCCCTCCACCCCGGGTCGTATGTGGCCATTTTTGATTTTTCTTTTAGTTTAGTTAGTTAAGTTTCTGTTTGATAGTTAGTTTAAATAGGTGATGTAGGTTTTCCATAGTTAGTGTAATTAGTTAATAGTTGATTTAGTTTAAAATTGCTAGTCTATTGTGCTTTCATGTGACGGTGCGGTGCTTTGTGGCTTTTGAAGGCATCCACTGTCTGTTCCAGCTGGGCCCTTCATGGTTGTCTTGTGTATGTGTTTGCTGCTTGGGTTCCTTGACTCACATATGCCACTCCTGCCTCCCTTATCCATGGGCTCGCAAGGATGGTTCGGTGTTACAGCATTTTACACAAGGGCTTTGGACTGTCATATCTGTGGCATGTCTGGTGCTGTGTGACTTGTGTTGACACCCCTAGTGGGGATGATTTAGGTGTCATTGTCCACTGTTCAACTTTTGCTAGATGGGGTGTGTCATGATTAATGTGGACATTGATTGCTATGCATTGTGGTATGTTTCATATCTTTCCTGTACATGTGCTTGTTGCAATTCATGCTGTAGATAGTGTTTCACACTTTGGAGGTGAAAGACGGACTGATGGTGTGATTTGTGATGTGACTCTCTGACATGGTCAAGTAATGAGATGCCTGATGAGACACACACAGATGACTTTGAAGCATTAATCATGTGTTTCATGCCCTTTCTGCAGGGGGATGAGCCTCCAGAGCACCTTTGCCAGCAGACATGGCCCATTGGACGACGGAATTCTGGACCTGTTTGTTGGTGCCCACATGCACATGTGTGCAGAAGCAGAGGCACAGTGATTGCAGACCCACATCCTAGAACTGCTGACATGTTCCAAGGAACTCCAGGCAAGGTGAGCATCACAGGGGGGGCCACGACACAGCAAAGCTTGCACCAGGCGAGTTGCACATGCAGGCTTAGTCACAGCACTGAGGGTGAGCTTAGACGAATATTGGTGTTGAAGCACAATGCAGCTCAGATGTGTTTGTGGACTGTTGGCTGCTGATAGTAGGGTTGTCTGGGACACATTCATGGGCAGTGGCACATACCCTCCGGTACACCAAGGTCCATTGAGCCACTTGTATCAACCATGTGGCCTTCCGAGACATGGAAAGGGGCAGCTCACAGGGACATACAGCAAGGGACATACTCGGGTGCAGTGCATGTCTTTTCCACGTACTTCATAATAAATGCACTGCCAACTTTCTTTCGGTCATGGTGGTACGCAATTTGCTCTGTAGTCATGGCTTGCTATATGGGTCTGTCTGCTTACCTAGGGAACATTGCATGTTGTGTGAATTGTGACACATTGGTGTTCCATTTGCCACGCACCCAGCAGCGGCTGCCTTACTGCATTGACTGTGTATGAGCCGTCACAAGGGTGATGTTATATATGGGTACGAAGCATCAACCACAGATTGTCTGTTTGTAGAGTAGTCTGTTGCTATGGGGCATGTTTGGTGTTGTGTTTTTGTGCAATTGGCACGTACAGGTTGTTGACTGTGTCTCTCTTTGCAGCATTGCAGTGCTCCTGTAACCGGACCTGAGAGTGCGCAGGCAGGAGGCCAACACTCAAAACCAGAGCTAAGTGTCTTGTTGTTTTTCTTACGAACTGCTCTGCATAGGCTTGCTGGGGAGTGTACTGATGCATGGATGTATGTGTGGTTCAATTTGGTATCTTTTCTTCTCCCTAATCACCCGTGATCCTATGCAATTTTGAAACCTGTACCCTCTACCCGGCGTTCCTGCTTCCCGTGCCTATCCAAGCAACGTTCCCTGACCCTCTTTCCCAACTGGGGTTGCGGATGCCTGTGTAAGCCCCGAACTTGCAGGCGCCAAAACCCTAGAGGGGGTGGTTGGTTCGTACCACTCCTGAGCCTGGACTACAGAAGGCCATGACAATGATGTCCAAGTTTGTTTGGATTGTGTATGTGTTCATGCAGGTTGTACATTTTCGTGCATTCCCTAGTTTCATGTGTCATTCCTCCTCCCCTCTCCTGCCGCTCATTCCAGTCATCCAGTGTGTCAACACCTGTCCCGACTGCATATCCCTGAACCTCATTCCCCACCAGGGTCTCAGGGGCCTGTGTGAGCTTGACCTTGCAGGCACCCGGGACATGGTGGGGGTGGTTGTTTTGTGACACTCCCGCGCCTGTACAGGGGACCTGTGACAGTACACATCCATTCATGGTGCATCATCCTATGTCATGTATCACACATGTCTCACATCCTGTCGTGACATTGTTTTGCTGTGCTACCTTGGTTGTTCCATCATTGTGGTAGTACTTGGCCTTTGTGAGGTACTGCTACGTCAAGTCATCTACTGGAGGGTGTTCGGGTTTGTTTTTATGCCTTGGATTTTGTGATTTTGGAAATGAGTGTGGATTCTGAGGGTTCAGGCATCTTTTTACACACAAGGTGGGAGATGGTGACGAAGGGTAAAGGTGATCCTGTGGCCAGGTGGAATTGAGGTTTGGAGGCTCCATGACCCAGGTGCAGTTGTTCAGTGGGTCATGGTCATTTGTGAGGGAGGGGGGGGGTTGTTGTTGATAGTTGCCTTGCCCTGGAGTGTGATGGGAACTCTGACATAGTAATGGTGGTATCCTATGTACATGTTGTGTTCTGCTGATCAATGCCTGTTCATGTGTTGTGTTTTCCTTTCAGGTGCGAGGGGATAGTTGTGGTTTGACATGCTGGGGTGTACACATGGTGGATGTTCACATGTGATGTGTAGGGAACACTGATGGTCACTTGAGTGCACATGCATATGTGGAGTGCATGTCCTTGCAGAACCACACACTTGCACTCTGATGCACTACATGTACTCCCACCCTTGCATATCCACGTGTACACTGTTTGCCTTCTGGTGCCCACTGTGTCCCGGCAGCACATGTTCTGTGACCGATCATGGATCCAGTACATGCCTAATTTGATGTTTGACGTGGTCTGTCACTTAGATGTGATGCTCACGGTGTGCATCACACACAATGGCTGTTCACTGTGCTGTGTGCTGAGCAGTGTGATGCAGGAGTAGGACACTGCACACATGAGCTGCAGTGTTGATTTTGCAATGCATAATGTGCATGTAGACAGGCATTCATTGTGATGTTACCTCTACGACTGTTGTAATGCATTTGGAAATGACTTATTTTGGGTGGGAGGTTGTTGGTCTGTCATTTCATCTGATTCCGGGTCAGGCAGCAGTGTCCAATGCCACTGTGCATTTAGGACATGGCAATGTGTACCTTATCGTTACTGCGTTGGTGTATGGGTATTGCGTGCCATGTCATGTTGATGTTTGGCAGGATTTGAGTGACATGACAGTGATGGCCATGGCCTGGTTTGCAGGTGTGTGTGATGCACACCTTGCATGTCCGTGTCATCCGCTTCTCAGAGCAACTAGCTGGGGGTAGATTTCTCTCTGCAGCAGGGCCCTCCCCCTGGAACAGACTTCCGGCCTGACTTGAACTTGAGGGGAATCATCTCCAGTTCTGGAAGCACCTCAAGACCTTCCTCTTTGCTTCTGCTTACTGTCTGCCTCTCCCTTGCAGAATTCTCCACTGGAACTGCACAGGAGCTGCAACTGGGCCACTCTCACCGACCTCGGTCCCTGGCCCAGCCACTCTCCACTTGCACTGCCTCCCTGGCAACCCCTGCACTGCAGTACTGTCTCTCTATCCCTACAGCCCTCCCTTCCCAGCACTTGTCTGCACTTACCTTTGTAGTTGCCACCAGGCGACCTATGTATTATTTTTTTGGGCTACTTCCCCTGTACTGGACTCCCCCCCACCCTTCCCCTTGCACTTTTCCCATTCCCCCTACCCCTGCACTTGCACGATCCCAATGACACCTGGCCTAGTAGTACCGTTCTCTGTGTTCCCTTGTTCCCCCCTCCCTGCCTCATTGCGCCTTGGAATACTTGTGTATGGGCCATATCATGTCATATGTCATATGTGTGCCTTTTGGTCACACAGGATAGCTTGTGTTTAAGTAGCTAGGGATGCAGACGATGTGGCACTTCCATGGCAACTTTCTCAGGGTGGTAGGGTTGTGACAGTTAACTGTCTCTTTGTCATCATCGATTGTCACCTGGTATGTGCCAGGCCTGTGTGCACTCCGCAGGGGTGGGAGTTTAGGTGAAAAATGTGGCCACAAGCTGGGTCCGGGCTTCCTCGCCACGTGCCCTGTCCCCTCCCATGGGCAGCACCTGTGCCTGTGGTTGGGGATGTGGGGGCACCACCATGTCCACCGGGACGCCCTGCCGTGTTGCAACATTGTGCAGGACACATGCTGCCACAATGATCCTGCACACTACTGGTGGTGCATAGAGTAGTTGCCCACCAGAGCGGTCAAGGGAGCGGAAACGTGACTTGAGCACTCCGAATGTGCGCTCCACTATGCCCCTGGTTGCAATATGGGCGGCGTTGTATCTTACCTGGGGTGGTGTGGTGGGGTTCCGGATTGGCGTCATCATGTGGTTGCTCAGAGGGTAGGCACTGTCCCCTGGGGAGGTGATAATAGTTGAGATTATTAGGGTTTGGATATTTGTCTGTGTGTGACTTGCATGCATGTGCAAGGGCATTTGTACTGACCTAGGAGCCATGTGTCGCCATGCTGCCCAGCTTCCAGGGCCCGGCTCAGGGCGGACATTCTGTATATGAAACTGTCATGGGTGGAGCCAGGGTAGTTTGCATAGACAGAGGTGATGATTCCCTTTGCATCACATACCACCTGTACATTGATGGAATGCCAGTGCTTGCGGTTTCGGTAGATGTGCTCAATGGCCCTAGGTGGACGTAGGGCCACATGGGTGCAATCTATGGCACCGAGCACTTTGGGGAAGTGTGCCACCCTGAAAAAATCCAGGACAACGGCCTGCCTTTCTGCGGGTGTTCTGGGCATGTATATGTGCCTGCGGACTGAGGGGCGCGCTGTCATGATTGCCAGTACCTGGTGTAGGCAGCGTGACTGCGTGGCCTGTGAGACCCCCCCACTATGGCAGTGGTCCGCTGAAATGACCCAGTGGCCAAAAAATGCAGGACATTGAGCAGCTTCTCCAAGGGGCTCAATGCTTGGGAGCAAAGGGTGGGGGATGTGAGGTCATCTTCCCACTCCCTGACCAGGTCTAGGATGATATGGGGTGGAAACCTATACCTGCCATAGACCTGGTCGTCAGGCATCCCAAAAAGGCTTGTCCGTGGTGCGAAAATGCATGCCCTGGCTATTCTCCTCCTCCTGCGGTGTCCCACGATCAGTGCAGCGACAAATGGGGCATTCATCGTAGCTGTATATACGCGTTTGTTGTTTGCGCGCACTTTTATGCTGTGCGCGGGGACGCTTCCGTCTGCCTTCATGTGGCAGACGCGTTGACGCGTGTGCCCGTCTTTTGCCGTGCGTGGGTTTCCCGTATTCGGATACGGTCCGAGTGTCATCGCGTGTGATCGGAGGGGAGTGAGCATACACGCAACTGGCCTGGGTACGTGTGTTTCGGGGTGCGCGGGAAGTTCCACACGCGATTAGCCTGGGTACGTGTGTTCCGGGGTGCCAGGAACTTTCACACGCGATTGGTGGAAATCCACGTGTGTTCTGTCATCACGTGCAATGAGGGAAACACCTGCGTGCGTCACGTCACAGACGCGCTCACGCGCTAAGGGCCTTTGGTCCAATGAAATCGCATATGCGTGCTGCCGTGCATACGCGGTAAGGGCCTTTCCTCGTATTACACGCGGACGTGCAATTTTCCACGCGCGCTTACGCGCATGGGCCCTTTCCTCGTATTACACGCGGACGTGCAGTTTTTCACGTGCGCTGAAATGCCCATGCACGTCTGTACGCGTCACGTCACAGGGGCGATTGACCTTGAGGGGCCTTCTGTCCAATGAAAATGCGTATGCGTGCAGACGCGCTTACGCGCTAAGGGCCTTTCCTCGAATTACACGCTGACGTGCAGATTTTTCACGTGCCAAATCACTCCGTATCAAGCTGGCCACGCGTAGGCACACGGAAGACCACGCTCCTGCACAGAAGGCCGAACTGCTGCCCCCCAGAGCCCCGAGCACGCTCCGACCTGCCATCTGCTGCTGCCTGACTGCCTGCTGCCCACGTGCCCTGCCATTTGCTGCCTGCACATCAGCCAGGGATGCTGTTGCTGTGACCACCCCTGCTGGAACCGAAGACTCCCGACTGGGATTCCATCGCTCCACAGCCCAGCCCCAGGACCCAGTTGCCCACCCACTCCTGCCTCTGGGGTTGTCATGTCGGGGCAAACACCATCTGTGACCACTGACAACCCCCGGCCAGAGAGGCAGAGGGGCACCAGCTTCAGTGCCACCGAAGTTGGTGTCCTGGTGGAGCAAGTCCTGGGGCAGTATGATGCCCTCTTCGGAAGTTCCCGCGCCGACAAGGAAGGACGGACTCAGATCTGGACTGACATCGTGACTGCCATCAACGCGGAGGGGGTGGCAGTCCGCGATTTACAACATGTCAGGAAGCGCTGGGAGGACTTCAGGTCCAGGACCCTGAACAAGGCCCGGCTCCTCTTGAAGGCAGCGGATGCCAAGGGGCGCCGGGGCCACTTGTCAGAAGAACAGATGAGGGTCCTGGAACGCATATCCCCAGCGCTCCATGTCCAGGTCCTTGAGAAGCAGACCCATCTGGAGTCGACGGTGAGTGTGCATGCATCCTGATTGTGAGCAGTGCGTGTGGTGATTATTCAGTAGTGTGCAGGTTGCACATCTGTTTGTATGGGGTCGAGTATGCGTCGGGGTGTACAGGGCCATGGGGCTGACACATGCGAGGGCTGTAATGTGTGAGACATGGATGGTGCTTGTGTGTGTAGGCTTGCATGCCAAATGCAGTTGTGTGGGCACACATGTTTGGATGAATGTGTATGTAAGTAGACATGTCCGTGATGTCACGCATGTATGTTGTTTTCGGCTGCATGTATCAGCACTGTGTACATGTGCATGTGTGTGTATTTGACAAGGGTGCAACAGTGATGCAACATGGATGCATGTGACAGCGGTATGTGGAAGCCTGATTGGCAGATGTGACATGGATGCCCGTCTGAACAGTGCGACACTTGGCAGAGGTGTACACATGCATGCAAGTGTGGTGGTGTGTCTACATGTGTGGTGCACTTCCTGTGTTGCATGTGATGTCTGGCTCACCTTTGGCTGCTCATGCTGTTGTATGTGTATGGATGGTGGTGGCAGTTGCGATATGGCTGTGGTATGGCTCATGTGTGCGAGTTGTAATGACATATGTGTTGGGGATTGTGATGACATGTCTGAGGTTTGCCAATGCCACTCATGTACAACTGTCATGTGTGTATGTGTCCATTGTACAGTGCCCTGATGCCTGTGTTTCGTTTCTCCCTGTCTGCAGCGTCAACTGATGAAGAGGGCGGAGAAGGTGCTGTGGAGCACAGCAGCGGGGATCCGACCGCCAGCCGGAGACGCAAGGCCCGGCTCCCCTCCCAGGTTGTCATCTCGTCGGGGAGTGAGGAGTCCGGTGCCGCGTCCCAGGCCGCAGCTGCCGGGGGGAGGTCCAAGAGGCGGAGGTTGGAGTTGGACTCCTCGGCAGCAGAAGGGGCAGCTGGGACCCCACAGGGCCCAACAGGGGAAGATGGCACGGAGTCATCCAGGTTGGTGGGGGGTTTGGTGGAGGAGGAGGCCGTGCAAGCACCAGAGACGGGGTCTGGAGGTGGGGATCCCACTGGTGCTAGTGGTGCAGTGCGGGACCAGGGACAGGAGGCAGCACAGGCCGCCGCGGAGGTGCCTGTGTGCAATCCTGTCCCCGATCCTGTCCCTGCATCATCTTGCACCAGCAGGGATGCCTACGTCCAGACCCGTTTTCAGGCAGGGGATGAGCTCACGTCAACTGGCCTTCCTCTGCCTGCGGACGTGGCTATCCAGGTCCGGGTTGAGCCTGTCCTGGCTGGTGTGGCGTTGCGTCAACAGGCCATGCGAGGTGACCTGCAGTCTTTTCATGAAGAGACTGCGAGTCATCTCGAATGGCTCGTTGACCACGTCAGCCTGCTGGGACAGGTCACCCAGGCCGGATTCCTCCGTCTGATGGGGCTTGCTCCGACCCCCTCCTCAACTGGACCCCCTACGCGCCAGTCGTCCTCTGTGCCATCTTCCCACCTATCAGTCACCTGGGTGCCCTGTGGAGCTGCCTCTGACGGTGCGGCCAGGCTGGTGGAGGAGGCATCCCTGCCACAGTCGGGAGTCGGACGTCCAGCAGGGGTGGCCACATCAACAACTGCACCCCAGCCGGCGGAGGATGTGCAGGCAGCAGGAGGCAGTGCACGGGCAGAGGCACAGCAGCAGCAGCAACGTGGTGGGAGCCATGAAGGCTCGGGGCCTTTGACATCGGAGGGGCAGGCATCGGCCGGAGGGCAGGAGGACCCAGGACAGAGAGTGTCTTCCGTGTGGCAGCGGTTGGGCCACGCCATAGATGCGGAGCGGCAGCGGGCGGAAGAGGCACGGCTCACAATGGTCAGGGCGGAGAACTCCATGCGGAGGGCCCTGAGGCGGGCCGAGTGCCTCGAGGCAATACGCAGGGGTTTGGAGGTGGAGACGTCGGCGGCCCTGCCGTCCCTTGGGGCCATGGAGGAGGACCGCCTCCGGGACATTGAGGAGGAGTTCGATGATGCCCTGGCCCGAAACATCCACAAGTGAGCCGTGAAACTAGCCCGCTGCCCTTGTACATAGTTTCTAGGTAGTGTTAGGTTTCATTTTTGTTTTTATTTTATTTGGACCTTTCGGACATTGGCCACATTTTTGTATATAGTTTATTTTATTAGTTAGTGTAGTTAGATAGGTTTCCTTTATTTTGTTGGGATAATGGACCCTGGATTGTTCCCATGTACATAGTTGACAGTTGGATTGTATTTTTTTTTTCTATTTTTAACCATGGAGCAATGGCTTTCTTTTTTATTTCCCATTGGATTTTGTTTTGTGGACATTGACTTTGGACATTACTTTGGATTTTTATTTTTGGTTTTGCTTTTTTTGACGGACATGCTTCTTTTCATTTTTGTACATTCACGTTTCTGTTTCTTCATTTTTTATTCTATTGATGTTTCCTTTAATACATATTATTTTTGGTGAACTTCAATGTGTGGTATCTCATTGGTTTCATGCATTTCATGATATGTGTTTTGTGGAGGCTGCCCCTGGTGGCTGGGGGTGGTGGGAGACATGGGTGGGGGCCTGGTGGAGGCTGCCCCTGCACTGCTGGGGGGTGGGGGTGGTGGGAGACATGGGTGGGGGCCTGGTGGAGGCTGCCCCTGCACTCCTCGGGGGTGGGGGTGCAGGGAGACATGAGTGGGGGCCTGGTGGAGGCTGCCCCTGCACTGCTGGGGGGTGGGGGTGGTGGGAGACATGGGTGGGGGCCTGGTGGAGGCTGCCCCTGCACTGCTGGGGGGTGGGGGTGGTGGGAGACATGGGTGGGGGCCTGGTGGAGGCTGCCCCTGGTGACTGCGGGGGTGGGGGTGGTGGGAGACATGGGTGGGGGCCTGGTGGAGGGTGCCCCTGGTGGCTGGGGGTGCAGGGGGACATGCGTTGGTGGGAGGTAGTGCAAGTTGACATGTGGGTTGGCTGGTGGGCATGGCCATGGTGGATGGGGTGCCTGCATGACATGTGCTGGGTAGGCCCCTGTGGTGTGAGCCACCTGCAGGGGCCGTGGAGGGTGTAGAGGGAACACCTGGGAGGACCCACACATGCAATTCACGTGTGCTGCTCCCCGCGCACCCCAGTAATACACGTACCCTGATGGAATTGCGTGTGGAACTTCCCGCGCACCCCTGGAATACACGTACCCTGCTGATGTTGCGTGGGATACTTCCCCCGCACCCTGAAATACACGTACCCTGATGAGATCGCGTGTGTGACTTCCCGCGCACCCCAGAAATACACGTACCCCGCTCAATCGTGTGTGTAACTTCCCGCGCGCCCCCGTAATACACGTACCCCGCTCGATCGCGTGTGTTGCTTCCCGCGCACCCCCGCAATGCACGTGCCCCGCTCGCACAGGCCCAATTGCTGTATGTTGCCACTTTTGTGATGCGCTGGGACTCTACCGCCTGCCTTCTTGTGGCGGACGTGTTTCAGCTTGTGCGTGTCTTTGGCTGTGCGTGGCTTTGCCCTATTCGATTCCATGAATACGTGTGGTTCGAGTGCGTGTGGGCGTTCCGTCTGCTTCCCTGCAGTACATCCCCAGTTACGCCCTTATTTTCGCGCATTGTTCCCCATTCCGCACGTTACGCCCCGTGTCCCGCCCACTTTCTGGTGTATGCGCCGAGGTTGTGCGCTTTCACTGTGCGCGTCGCGCACGTCTTTCGGGATGTTGCAGTGACTTGTGTGCCATGCACGGGTTTGGCGCACATCCCGAGGTGAACACGCGCAGGGACTTCCATGAATCGCACACGTGCGCCTGTTTCTTTGCGCTTGCGCCTGCTTGCGCCTGCTTGCGCCTGCTTGCGCAACGATTTTCGGCGCACGTTTGTTCCATGAATCGGCCCCTTAGTGTTGGAATGTTCTCACTTTAGGGTCGCGCAAACAAATCTGTTAATGAAATTTACCAACATTGAGTTTGAGGACTGACTTGATTCTCTATGGAACAGGATGATGGTGGGCAACCATAAACCTTTGATATTGCACTTGTACAGTTATTAAAATCCATTGAAATTGAATTGGAGATTCATGACTGTAGTGATGCAAAAACAGAAATAGCTCAAGAATAATATAGCTGGGCGTATATAATGAACTAAAGGCTGACACGATATGTACTTTGCACTAGGGTCTGGTCCGCCATGGATCAACTTACGCATTGATTTACATGAATACTGAATGCTGAACCATTAAAAGTGTTTGTATAGTCTGTGTTGTAAACAACATATTTTAAGTTTTACTGTTATTTAGCGATATAACACTCTAAATCGACTCAAAGTGCAAATAGTAATGTGTGATATTACTGGATTTTATGAGCTGTGCGTGGTAGTACATAAGTATCTTCTAGGAAAATACATGTGTTCTGTGATCCTAGCATAACTCCAATTAAATTTGAATCCGTTTATGCAACAGTGAGACAGTGAATATGCGAAATTGCAATTGTTATTTTTTATATGTAAGCGGCTTGGAAATGTTTTTAGATTATGTAATATGTTTTTAGATTATGAATATGTTGAAATGTAATACATTTTGTAAAGGTTTTACTAAACCATAAACACATTTTCAAAAATTAAAATTAAAAAAAGCCCTACATTAGCATTATTTTGTGTGCTCCTGTATGCCATCTGCCCCTAATGTTAACAAAAAAAAGTTAATTGGGGGGCATGGGCGCGAATGACGTCATTTGGAATCTAGCTCGTGTTAGGCAACTTCTGTGCGCACTTTTGTAAAGTTGGCTACCCAGCAAACACTGATAGAGAAAACAGACACTTCGTATACCCAAGCGCTTCTCACGTCCGAGCGCCCGTTCTCGGATCACGCGCTGTTCCAGCATGCGTGTGCATCCTCACTTGTGCGGAAACACTGCCCAGAGAGCAGCTCCTGGCGCATGGAATCACGGGTAATATAGTTCAAGCTGCAGGAGCGTAACACCCTGTGGGCGGTGGCCGCTCTGGAGCTCGGAAACCACAGCTCCCGGCAAGACCTGCAGTGGGTGGAAAGGTGCCGTCGCTGCGTTGCTAGGGCCTTGCAGCGGTCTGGTTTTACCGCGGAGAGGGGGGTCAGCAGGTAAGAGAGGGTACAACGTAGGAGAAGGGAGTGGGGTGAAAGCGTCGGAGACCAGCTCCGTAGATTGGCGATACCGAGTTTTCCTAGATCCAGCAACCCTGGGCTCTAGAGACGTGATGAGCTGCGGGAAGGCAAAGCCCGGGGCGGGGGAGGAGAGCGAATCCGGGAGGCCGTGGGCAGCTGCAAATATGACAGCAAAAGAACAGTCTATTTTTAATGTAATTGTGCACATTTCATTACATAAGCTAATGCTATTTTGTACTGTGAACATTTAATAATCGCTTATCCGTGTACTTTTAATAGCTCTTTAACCGTAATTGCTTTATTTTGTGCACACGCGTATGTCTTACCCCCAATATCTGAATATGAATATATATATTATAATTTGTTTAATGAAATTAGTTTCTTTTTTAACTGAGTATTTCTCAAACGTACTTTAGCCAAATTCAAATTACCGTTCCAGTATAATAAAACGTGTACGCTAGAATCAAATGTATTCATTCATATGTTCTAGTTCGATTGAGCCCTGCTTAATTGGATGATTTTTTTGTTGGTGCGGTGCTTTTTTCCGTTGATCTTCCTCCCAGACACATCCAGCTCTTCGTTCGAGTGTACAGTTTGCTTTTGTGCAACAGCTAGTGCTTTACAGTGATACTGTAGTTAGTACATACATTGAAAGTGCACAATGTACTCATTTGTTGCGGTTTACTATGCATTAAAAGTCTTGCCAGAGCACAGGAAGCAGGGAAAAAGTATGTATTCTCCACAACTTTGGAAGCGAGCAATTTAGGGGGACATAAGTTTCATTCATTTTGTCCCTTGTATACCGTCTTTTATCATACTGATGGCCCCAACTCGCTGTTGGTTGAACGCCCTCGGAGGGACTGGAGTCTAAATGTGGGAGTAGTTGGCAGGTGCTAGTATGCGTGTGTGCATTTCAGCCATTAAAGTTATGTGATGGTGACCAAGACCTTGCTAGTCACCCATGTCTGAATGGCATGTGGATGGGCGCACTGGAAGTAAACTATGAACTAAACAGTAGGTTGTGTTTAAGGCGATGGGGAATTATGTGAGAAGCTACAGTTCGAATTGTTTTCATTAATGGTAGCTTCATTTTAATGACAGAGGTGTTGTGAAGTAGTGTTTGTGTTATATGCGAGTGCAGGGTGTGTGGAATGAGCCAGTGCCTTCCGCTAAGTTACAAAGGTGCGCTATGCGAGGTGAGAAAATGGGTTAGCTCTACAGACAGCAATGTCTACATCCTGGCTTCCATCTATGTACAAAGAGCATTGCAATGTTTCACAGACGATCTAAACGCTAAATTAATACATAATACTCACCCTGTTTCCTTCTAGTTCGAGTTTGTTGACAAAACAAATTTAGCGTGCATTTGCGATCACACCTGTAGGCTCCAACCGCGCGGATGCAGATTGGGGGGAAGCCTCCTTTGATTCAGTGAAGATGCATAATCGGCCCTTTTTAGCCAAAACTATTGGCATTGGAGTACAGATATGAAGGTGATTGGATGGGAGGTGGGGGGGCCCAGCCTGTGAATATATATTTTTTTTTTCACTCACCTGTTAAGCGCCTCTGACTAGTATGCTGACCCCTATTTCAGAGGGTTCATAAGAGTCAGGCTATGTGAACGGCTGGACAGAATTTGCATGGGACTCTGCTGTATTCTATGCGAGGTGCCATTCGGACCGAGGATGAAAGGTAATGTATGCTTAGGGTGGGTGTAGTCAAACGGTGTGTATTGCAGATGATGGTGGCTGTGCGGGCTGTACTCCCGCTGGGGCACAGCTATATTCCCTGGGATGCAGTGTATGAGGGTTTGGAATAAGGAAGGCTGAAGTAAGTGTGGCAAAACACAACACTGGCAAGACGCAAAACCGCATACCCACCCCTGAAAACACTGTTGGAAGAGAAAATGCGAGCTTCACAAAACACAACAGTGGCGAGATCCACAGCAGTAGACATACATGTGGAGCATTCTGGGGGGGGTTGCATGTGTGTGTGTGTGTGTGTGAATATAAACCATGGCTAGATCCACTGTGACAAACCTGTACTTGGAACGCTGTGAGAAGCACAATATCAGTGTGGTAACTACGACAATGGTAAGAATCAATGATGTCTCTTACCTGAAAGTAGCTTCAGAGAGCGAGCGTTGCATCTGGCGGGGCTAGGGCTCGAGGGCGAACAGAGATGGTAGGCGCGAAGAAAGACAACCCTTTGCCGGATGCTCGGGCATGGCTGCGCTGCGGGAGGGGAACAAATATGGTGTTCTGGGTCGTCTCGTGCCCTGGCACACCAATTTGCTGAAAAAGGAACATTTTGTGCTACTTTCTTTTATAAATCACAATTATGAATCTGATGTATGCCCCCATGTCCTGAGAGTGAGGTGAGGGGTGTCAGGGTTTGGGAATGGTGTTACTTAAACTTGGGAGCAACTCGGCATATCGTCTACAATTATTTGGTGTAAGTTACCCCTTGAATTTATTTACTCGCAAAACAAGTCAACAACATGACACCGACAAGCCCTAGACAGGATGATACACATCTGCTGAACATCTATCAGCAATGACATTTTTAGTATGACTCGGTCACTTGTAAAGTACGGATGGCTTTAAAATATGGCATTATTTTAAGGATTTAAATGAAATCTTGGAAACTAAAAGGCGGGAGATGCCCAATGAAAAAGTACACATTGTGCCTACTGTGTAGGCATTCTTTTGGTAAAGAGGGCTTGGAGGTTACCAAGTGTATATTTTCTATAGCCAAGTAAGTGGAAGGGCTTGTCCTAGATTAAGGGACCAATGCAGAAAAGGCAATCGTGGTTATCTGAAAAGATGAAATGATTCAGGCCTGCTGACTGCGACTGAGAGACTGCCAGGAAAGTTGGCATCATAGAAACAATGGGAGTGTCTAGTACCTCTATTGGCTTATGGGGGAGAAGATACAATAATGATTAATTGCTTTTCATTTTATAAATCATGTTGCCCTAATTGCAATGCGATTTCAGAGAAGATGAGCACATGTATTATTCTGTGCCCCAAGCTCCAGCCAGCACAGGACCTATACAAAGGAAAGCCGAGATCCAGGCTGCAGGCTGACCCAAACTTTACTTTAAATGAGCACTTTGGCACATTGAAACTGCAGGTAAGAGTGATTGCTGTGTGGGAGCTTATCTCTGTCTTTGGCTGTAAATATTGGGAGGGAGTCGGGATGGTACTAAATGAGTTGGCCCTTCTCTATGATCTGCCATTCCTTCCCCCAGAATTTTTCTATTTCATGACTTTTCTGCTCACTTTTGCACCCTTTATTGATCGTATATCCCCCCTTTTTTTCTTCACTTTTATCTCAGCCACCAGACCATATAACTTTCACTCTTTCCCATCTACCCCCACCCCCCCCCGAGAGGCTCTTCTTCCATCTATTCCTTTCGCACACCTCCTTGCTTTCTAAATCGATTGTCTTTGCTGCCCACCTTTTTATTTTGTATTTTTTAAAGCGCTCACACAGCCCGCGGACATCGAGGCGCTGTTCCAGGAATTGTTTTTTTTAAAAAAAATTTTGCGTAAATGTTTTTTTTTTTTGTCTTCGTTGCGTATTTATAACGCGCTTCAATACCCAGAGGTTTCTAAGCGCGGACCCGGGTATCGAACCTGTGTTGCTTCGTGTCGTCGTGCTTCCAAGGCGAGCACGTTGCCGCTGAGCTGTCCTCCTGCGGAGCTGTACATTCCACTCAGACTGCAATGGCCTTAAAATAAATATATAATGGGCTTTCATGTGCGCATGCAAAAGGCTATTGTGTGCATGCATCTGAAAGGATGTGGAGTGCATGTATGTGAAAGGCTGAGTGTGCACATTTGAATTTTTGGTTTGCATGCATGTGAAAAAGACTAGAGTTTGTGTGCATGAAAAGCTATGCTGCTCGTGAAAGGCTAGGTGGGTGTGCACATGTAAGGATGAGGCATGTGAAAGCCTGCATTGCTCATGCAAAGCTGCAGTGCCATGGTATATGTTGCTGTGAGTATTGTACATGTTACCATTTGGACACCAACTTAATTCAATGACCGCACCAAAAGATGAGAGTATGGTTAACTCATCTATTGCTAGGTTCTATAGTCCGGATCAAGCGAGCAAAGTGTGGGCTAGACTTTTTTAATTAATGCACATGCCATATGATGGAAATTTGATGTGCTTGCTGACATCCGACTTTCATGCCAAACGTGAACTTTGCTTTCCATTGAAAGCTGGCAGGTTTATAATTAATGTGACTGCAAATAAAATGCATGAAGCCTCTCCTAATTTGCATGTGTATTCTCATCGCTGGGAGTGATAACACAGAAAATGACCTCCTATGTAGTCTTAGGTACTCGTTGGGATGATGGTAAAATACGTTTCTATAAGTAAGCTAAGAGACAAATCATTTTGTTCAGACTAACGAGTGTCATAATTATACATGAAGTAACATTTCTACTGCCTAGTAAATTGAAGGGCTCGCCCAAGACTAGTACAAGCTTATTACAGATAGTGTCATCAAATGTAAAGTATAGCCTCATATGCTGTATATTATTATTCCACTCCAGATTTTGAGACATATCCAGGAGCAGCCTTATAATCCCAGGCACTTCTATCATATGTAACTTGCAGCAGCCTCAAATGCCAGGGTACTGTCTTTTCATGCCGCTGGCTGCCACTGCAAGCCCAGAAAGTAATCGTAAGAAAACTGCAACTTGATATTGCCCTGATATAGTGATTCCTACAATAAGGTAATGTATATCCTTTCAAGAAATATATCTAAAACATTGATCAACCAAGACAAAATCAAAACATTATTAAAAAAACATGCATTATACAATTGAGATGTTCCAATAGTATGAAAATACCAACCAATCACGATACGTATTACAGTGGACACATATACGACTTTACATATATCAATGTTTATACATAAATTATGGATTATCCTTTCAGGTCTGACACCATTTCATCTGTCAAGTTAATTGCCATAGTGAACAAACCAAGCCTTGTCCGACATGTTTCAATCGCTTAGAAATGTATGGGATCTTCCTCTGGGGCATGACAAAATTGTATATTGTGCAAAGAATAACAAGACCTACATAAATGGCAGATCACAGAACAATACAATACAGACTTCAAGTATTACAAAACAATGCCCTCAGATCGGTCTTGAATATCCCTCATTCCTCCCACATCACAGCCATCAGACGTGATGCACTTTGGCTCCCTGTGCGCGACAGTATCGCGTTATGATTGCTTGTCATAACGCATAAATGCCTATCTAACACGGCTCCAAAATACCTCATTGATAAATTCGCAAGGAATCAGTCAGACAGACACACCAGATCCCTCTACCTCAACCTTCTCAATATCCCTAAATATAAAATGAAAACTGCAGGAGGCTCCAGTTTCCCGGTACTTGCGGCCAAATGCTGGAACACACTGCCCACCCCTCCCACCCCAGCCATCAGAGTGGATTCCTCTTTCTGGGCCTTAGGAGCTAAATCCTGGCTCTTCGCTCAGCACTCAACCTAACTTAGCTATCAGCAAAAGCCCCGCCCTTCTCCTGCTTGCTACACTGTATATAATTGTATAGATTCCTCCTGCATTTACGAACTTAAGCATTCTTGTCCCGAGTCTGCTCTTTAACCCTAGCCAGCTGACTGCCTAGGCCCGCCTATATGGGGCCATTACGTGTCGGCTCTATTGTAAATTTGTACCTATGTAACTTTTTATACTGTACATTTTGCCTCATGCCTATAATCATGTACCGTGTTGTTTTGTCAAGTAAAAGCACCCAGATACACCTGGGTTAGGCGAGCTATATAAGTAAAATAAACTAATCATTAATCTCCAAATACACATGAATACCATTTCAAAAGAAAAAGCCAAGCAATTCTCGACTAACCTCCTGCGGTTGAAGGAGACCTAAATGAGATGTTTGACCATAAAGTTTCCAGAAACACACATATGTCCCTAAGTGACTCATCTGTAGACATTGACCTGATAGGGATGCAATTAATCATAATTTAACATTGATCATATGCCTGTATATAAGCTCTCTCAGTGAACTAAAAAGTGATGAAATTAGCCTAAACCATACTGTTTAGTAATAAGGCACATATTTGTTTGCAGAATTGGTGGCCACGAAGCAAGACACTCTTTACCGCGGATTGCAGGTAGCTGGTGTTTACTAAAAGAAAACCCAGTGGCCCACGGGGACGGTGTAAGGTGCCATACCTTAATGTTGTTAACATTAAAAACGGTTCATTGTTCTTCACTTACTTGCTGAATGAAGTGGAGAGCTACATGAAAAAACACAGCTACAACAAAAGTGGGAGGTGCTGCACCCAGGAGTCCACACACTAGTGCAGGAAGTAGTTGTAGCAGTACCTCACTCATTGCAGAATCTGGGGTTTTACTCTCTCCGTTTGTGAGCAACGTCCTTAGGTTTCCCTGTGGCAGATGTCCCCTTTCTTGAAGGTGCGGCTCATGTCACTGGTTTGAACACATCGCCTGAGAAGTGAAGGCAGCATAAAGGGTCTGTGATGGGATGTCATATGCCAGGGTGTAAAAGCTCTAGCTTTTTCATTATAGTTCTAAAGTGATGCAGCCAATTCTGTGAAGATAGTTATGATATTCAGACTACCCTTTCATTAATGCTCCATTTCAAAATGATGTATAGTGCACTCATACGCCTTTGCTGAGAAAGGCTACAGGTGCCCTCACTCCCATCGCCGTAGTGGCAAAGGGCAGGCTCAAATGTCGCGCATCCCTGACAGTTTATTTAAGACATCCGCTTCCCTTTGAACAACCTGGTGTATGTTTGCCTTTAGAAGGTGTGACCTTGAAGGAAACTGCAAGAGGTTGCCTGAGCTGGTTGAGGTAACTGAGGGTGCAGGGTTAATGTGGCATTGGGGCCGCTCAGTGGAAGAGGCGCGCAAGTGGGACCCCACAGAAATTGACTGGGAGAAGAAGGGCAGAGTCAAAAGACTGACATTGTGGTGGATGGCCTTCTGGATCTTTTTCCGCAAAGTTGGTCTTTTGTTTGCAGGGTTTGCCATTACCCATTTCTGTGCTCCTACAGAGCAGTTGTTCTATTGTCAGAGGGTGTGCATTTGCTTGATTTTAGAGAGTAACATAGGTAGGTAAGCAAAATTATCTGGAGCCCTTCTGTTGTACCTTTTTTCTCCCACTTCCTGTCCCGCTTTCCTCATCCTCTGTCTCTTTCAGTGTAGCCTTTTTATCGTTATTGTTTCAGCAGTGTGTAACTTTGTGACCTCATTATCTGTTGGTGAAGTGATAGTCTGGTCTGTAGTTTTTGTTGGAGTTAATTGGACTGTGCAGTGAATTTTCTCACAAGGTGGCACATACATCATACCAATGTATTTGGCACAATGTGCATGCTCCCGTCCATCAAACAGAGTATTATCTATCCTGAGGGTGTTCACAATCCCAGAAATGGATCATCCAATAAATGAATAGCTCCTCCCACTTCTTTCAGTGATTTAAAAAAAAAAGAATTATCAATTGGAAGCCTTGAATAGCCCGACTCTTAAAACATTGTAGCTAAGAGATGTTTGTCGAATCTTAATAATTCAAAGAATATAATCTAAACTGAAGTTTTCTTCTTGTTGTCTGCACCTTTCTTAAACGTTGTAAACTAATGAAATGTATATGAGAATTCAAATGAAAAGTTTATATATAAACTATCATTTAAAAAAAAAAAAAAAAAAGTCGGAAACACACTTTTTACCCCACAAATTGTATAACGAGTGACCTGTAAAGATTTAAGCCTTTGTGGTTTTGTGTGCACCGGTAATAGGTGGAGTGCCCTTATCGTCTTCTCCACCACAGCATCTAACGATGGGACGCTGATTGACATAAATCACTGTTTTAGTAGCAACAATCCTTCTGTGTCCTTCGGGAGCCATGTTACTGATGTGTTGTTGCTGTTTGGAAGCACAATGCAGCATGTAGCTCATTCTTGTGTTCAGAAAGTTCTCATTGAATACCCAATACATACATACAATCCTGAAGGCCTTAAATCGGCGGTATTCAAACTGTGGGGCGCAGGTGCATCCATGGGGGGCCCTGAGAGCTCAGCATGAAATATAAAAAAAAAAAGAATTTTAATTTGAAATGTTTTATTTTAGATAAAAATATTTAGAAATAGGCAGGGGTGGCTCACATGGTCGGGCTGAACTGTCTCTGGCAACAATGAAAAAGTGGCCCGCAGTTGTAAATGGACATTCATTCCTTTAGTCACAGACTGGGCCTCATTAAGACTATGGCGATACGGTAACAGCGGTGCCGGTAGTTACCGGCACCGTTGCTACCGTACCGCCATAGTAAGAGTTGTGCTTGCGGGTGCCTGACACCCCGCCAGGTGTGACCTGGCAGGCCGTGCGGCACTCGCGAGCACAGCTCGTCGGATGCACCGGCACCATTATTAACAGTGCCGGTGCATCCAAGCTCCCCATTCCCATTGAGCCCTATGGGGATCTACCGGTACCAGCACCCACGAAAGGGGATCCGCCTAACTCGCCATGATCCGGTAATTGCCCATTCGCGGGTGCCGGACCCGGATGCAACTCCGGCGGCAGCCGTGCCTTTTTTACCGGCACAGCTACTGCCAGGGTTGTAACGAGGCCCACTGTTTCAATAGTACCGAAGGGGGTGCTTTGTGTTAAAATGTAAGTAAATTGTGATATATTCAGCAATAATGGTCAAAATTACCAACTGCATAGTTAAGTAACTCATCAAACTGGTCCACATTGGCCAAAATGGTGGCCCACTTTGACTGGCCCACAATAGCATTTTTTTACATTTTTGGTACAGGCATTGCCCTATAGGCCAGTCCGAGCCTGGCAGCTCATCCATAATGGCGAGGGGGCGCCCACCCAGTGGCCCCTCACCCATTATGGAGGAGCTAAGGAGTCAGCCCAGTGAAAGAGTGAGCACTCCCTCAGCTGCTTTTTACAGCTGATGGCTGGCTGAACTGTCAAAGGGAAACAGTGTTTCCCTTTGACAGTTCAGTTTAGTTCCCCAGCCGCACATGCTCACTGAGCCATGCAAGTGCTGGGGCGTTTTGCTTCGCCAGCATTGCATAGCTCATTGGAAATGCTGGCTGGGGCACTGCATGTCTGTATGTCCGAGGGGGATCTCCTGCGCCTCCTCACACATACGGACAGAGCAGCCTGGAGGAGGGTGTTTCAGCACCCACACGCAGGCCAATGCAGAAGGTACGTTTTATGTTCATTGTTTTTATTTAAACATGTGTATGGATGCGTGAATGCTTATGTTATGACTGAGTGTATGGTGATGGATGCTCATGTGAATGATAGAGTGATTGCTGTATGAATGTGCAGCGCCTTGCATACACACATAATCATGTTGATTGTGTTGGGCCCAGTGGGGCCCAGGGGACAGGGATGGTATCTTTTTACTGGACATCTATAATAGATGTCCAGTAAAAAATGTCATGCCTGCCCCCTGGGCCCCCCAGCACCAATTGCAAACTGTTTGGCTATTTAGCAAATTTTGGTTAAAAGTATGCTCTACAATGCAACATTTTAACCCATTATTTAAAAAAAATTCACAGGGGGGAAACCCCCCGAACCCCCTTTATTGGTTCGGGCTCCACTATGCTCGGTCGCTATGGCATTTTTGGGGGAAATAGTTATGCCCCTCCACTTAAAAAAAAATCACCAGCTGCCACTCGTCTTCAGACTGTGTTGGGAACGGGATGGGGGGAACCCAGGGACTATGGTGGGAGCACAATGGGCGGGAACCATGGGATGGTGGTGGGAGCAGAGTGGGGAGAGCCCAGGGTGTGTGATAGGGTGGGGAAAGACCACAGACTGGGTAGGAGTGGGATGAGGGAGCCCAGCGACTGTGATGGGAGAAGGTGACGGCGCGCAATATATACTCTCCATTTTGCATTTCTGGGGAGTCCCGACCTGCCCAAATTTTGCTCGGGGGGGGGTGGGGGAGGGGCCCGGCCAAAAAAGTTTGAAGACCACTGCCTTAAATTCTCCTCTTTATTTGGAGAGTGCATCTTGCCATCATCAGTTTGCAAACATCCTATAGTGTTGGGCCCGTTCTATGTGTGCTTGTCAATTTAAGACCATCACTGAAGCAGAGTTTATGTGCTTAAGTTGATAGATTGTTCTGAAAGTAGTAATACAGCTTCCCCATACTGGTCATTTTATTAAGAAGGTGCAAAAGTGAATCCCGTTTCTTAAAATGTGTTATTTAAAAAAAATTATAATTTTAAAATGCTTTTCCACCTTTACTACAAATTTCTACAGCAAGCCCAACTTCCCTGAAAACCTGGTCACTTGGCAACAAAACAAACCCTGTCCCCGATGAACTGCTGTTCTGTCCGGATCACCTACTCTTCTTTGATGGAAATGACCAATGCTTAAATAAATGATACTCCTGAAATGTCCTTGATAGGAAGTTCTCATAGTGACCGATTAGTCTGAAGCAGTCCAAAAGAACCTCCGTCCCAATGTGCAAGTAATGGCTTTGGAGAATCAATCCGCGATTAACTTCAAGGTGAACATGGGACCACAACAAGATGACGTTTGGTCCTGCAAAGAAAAGGTTGATATTAGTACTAATGCAAGGCAAAAAGACAACACAGCCAGACCAAGCATTATCCAGGTACATAGTTGGAAATTGGGGGGTGCTCATACTTTTAGTCTGGAGCCTGTTTAGCTAAAGGCCAGAAACTACCAGGAGCTAATTTTGTCTCCTCAGCCAATGAGCACCATACAAACATACATGTGTCACAGTATAATGCTTCTATCATAGATTTTCTTCTCAGATGCATACAATTGCATATATTCCGTGCTTTGTGCGGCAATTGGTATGTTCACGAATAACAAACTTGTTAACATTTATAAAATGCACGTTCTGTGTATTCATAGCAAAAGCACACATTAAATGTTGGAAGTACTATCGGGGAGCTTTGAGTTAGAATCCGAGAACATTTGAGTATGTTAGGATCCCAGATGACCCTTGGCAATCCATTGGCAACAAGAACATCAGCAGAGCAACGAGGAAGATATTCAATTTGTTAGACTACAGACAGTCTCCTACGGCATCGGAGGCGGCAACCGAGAATTGAAATTGAGGCAATAACAAGCCAGACTGATCTGTCCCTTTTTAGATATGTGATAAATGGTTTGAATTCGGATCATGAATTTAATGTTTAACTCTGACATGTAACTTTAACAAAGCAGAAGGGGTCGACATGCCAGAGCATGAAGTCGCCTTCCTGAAATAATCCATCACCCCCGCAATTGTACTTTTTGTTTTAACCATCGACCCAGCCCTACGTCCCCTGACTTTATGGGCCCCGGTCAGGGGTCTGCGCAATCCATGCTTTAAAATTACTAATCACTATCTGTTTGAAATATATATGACACCTCAATTACTCATATTTATTATAATTTACACTATGCATGTTTCAACGTGATCTACATGACATTGGCCTAGAGTCATTCTCCCAGCAAAGGACTCACCAAAATCAATAATTCAGTATAATTTAATTTTCCATGGTGACATGCATAGTTCTTGACAAATACTTTAATGGGCTATTAATTCTTAAATACTGGTACAAAAAAGTAACTGGGATATTCATAATTGTCAATCCAATCTTGCTATCTCATTGCTGATAATTGGTTATAAGCCCGAGTGGGCTTTTCATATACATGTCTTATCGGTAGTCCGACTGTTTAGCTACACCTCAACGTGCATAACGCAATGCCAATATTGAACTTCCTATTTAGGGTAAGAACTTTCTCTCATGCTACTTCCTAATTCCACAGGGGGCATGTTTCAACTAATCAATATTTGATACCAACTTCCTCACTCAATATGTGACACAAGGTGATCTAATCTAAAATGTTTATCTCCTGAGGCATCAATTTTGTCCCAAGCACAGTAAAATGCTGCACGAACATAGCAATGATCACCCCCATTGGGCCACACCTGGTTACAAAAGGCTATCTACTGACTCCTGCACCCAAGTCACTTTTTTCCCCAGAAATTAAGTTGCTCAAATTAACGTTAGACTTTTTACATACAGATTCATCTATTTGCAGACCGTGATGTACCCAGAATGCACTGGGAACCTTCAAATTCATTGGTCAAATCATATTGTGAAATGTTATATTTGTGTGCACATGGCTACCCTCTGTAATGGTTCAGCCTTGAGAAAGACCCATGAGGGTTGAAACACTTGTTGGCTGACTTACATCATTTGTAATTAAACCTTCTTTGCTGTAATCATGATTTCTGTTCCCAATATTTTAAATAACTAGAGCAAGATATCTGTGTATAGCCTCTAAAAGTAATTGAGAGAGATTGTGCCTTAAATGTTATAGTGGAGAACATTAATTTGAATAAGATCGGATGGCTGATCAACATATTAATAAAGGAAATGATGCTGTATTCTAGTTAAAATAACTGCGTGCCTTTGTCAATTGAGCTATCCAAAGAGGGAGTAATGCATTGTGAGGAAAGAGGGAACAGAAATGATTTTTGATGTGCTCATGTCTCTAGAGGACTTGAACTACAGTAGAATACCCAAAACGGTAAATAGCCTAACCCTTTCGGTCCAATACATGTTAAAAAAACATTGTCAGAGGAGATTGAATAAGCTGGTTCCCTTAGTCATGTTGTGCTCTTGTGTCATAACAATCTGTTATACCAGTGGGAGTTGGATCATGTCATATACATTCCTTTCAAAGTATGTGCCCAGTTTTTGGTATTACAAAGAGGGAGAAAGGTATTAAGTTTCCCTTTTCCTGCTGCATCATCTACACCGCTGTCGCCTTGAAGTCCCCAAGCTACCTCACTGACAAACTCTGCATCTCCAGAGGTCTGCGATCCACCAGATGTAAGGACATGGGGGGGGGGAAGACTCTGGAGCCTAGATTTGCCCCCTCACTTCTACCTCAAGACCTTCCTATTAAAGGAATATCTCCTTCCTAACACCTAGGTCCACACACACTCCTCTCCCCACCTAACCTTACACTGAGTGATCTGCTCCACCCCTGTTTTCTCCCCTGGTTGCTTGTAAATCCCTTGGTGCTAAATTGACCGCCCTCCTCTGTTGTTAGTTCCCCACTCACTTGTATCTCTGCATCTCTGCTTCCCTCACTGTGTCGCTTCCCCTATGATTTGTAAAGCGCTCCGTTGCTCCGCAAAGCTAGGTCTGCACTCCATGAATAACCTAATCATTATAATTGGTCATTCTACAAGTAACTAATTGTTCATGGATATAATGTTTTCCCTCTGCTGTTAATACCTGCACTGTACTACACTGTGTATTTTGCTCATTTTTCATCACCTGGAGGTCATAGTATAATAGTTGGGAGCTGGTTATAGATGTTTCTTTTTACTGCGATAAACAGTGCAATACTATATTTGTATCCAATATAACATCTTTCTAATGTATTACCTTGAGGTTAGACAAGTAGACCTGCCTTAAATGCATTTGAAAGATCTGACGTGTATTTAATTTGCGACTACATTTTATTAGTGTGCATGTGTTCTGCTTGTAAAATATAGCTGTTGCCATGGCGGTTATAGATTAATGTATAATAGCCCGGTCCCCCTTAAGGTCTGAGTCACACTTTGAACACTCTACATTGCGTCCCTTGTATAATGTCCTTTTAAACTATTTATCTCTCCTAGTAATTGGATAGTCACCTAAATTGTAAATACTATATGCATGCAATGTAATGCTGGTATATTTTCATGTTGCTCAGACTTTAGCCTATGAAAGTGCCATTCACTCCACAGTGCTTTGAGGTCATAACCTTGGCAGTATGTGCTATACAATGATCAAGTAACATAACATATAAGTGCAACTTCGTCTCTCTCGTCTACCCGGGGCTGTCCTGGTATGGCTCTTGATGGGAAGATTTTTGTTAAAATCTCCTTGTGTCATACTGCACTCATTCTGCACACAGCCAATTCCTTGCTCTGACGCCTTTAGCAGGCTTGTCCTTACCAGAATCCCCTCTAGTCAGCAGCCAAGAGGTCGGGGGACAATATGAGTGTGTGGTTAGTAGCCCCCACAACTCCCAGGAACTCTGAGTATATCTCAAGGTGCATCCACAACATGACTTAATGTAATACCACTACCCCCACCAGACTAGCAATGACCTCTATGAAACTTCTGCTGACCAATAAGGGATGCTCTGGCCCCTTCTTTTGATTACATCTGGTGAAAGCACTAAAAACCATTAATTCACCCCAGCGATCACTATCCTCACTCTTATGTTTGTTTTAATTTCACTACATGTTGTGAGTTAAGTCTGTATGTTTTTGTCTCTGCGATTATTTTTTCCACTCTTCCCCCTTTCCTTTCTCTTCTTATGCCCCTTTTCTTTTTCGCCCCACAGACCACAGTCTGGTTGTCACCCCTGTTGTGGGACGGGGGACACAATTTTCCTCTAGACTGCTATGGTTCTGCTCTTTGAGACCACTAGGGTGGTGATGAGTGCAGTTTAAAAAACATAACATACAATGAAGACACTGGTGCCATATAATGCTGGAATGTAGCGCCCTCATTAAAGAGAATACAGGGCAACGGTATAGCCAGGTCAGTATCCCCTGGGCTTTGTGGGAGTGGACCCCATCGGCCGCGGCGGCCCCAGGGCACTTCCAGTGGTGTGGCAACTGACTGGGACTGCCGCCGCACAATCGCGTCCTCCCGGAGACTGCACAGTAACTGTACCGTGCGGTTCGAGTGGACTATTGCTCATGGTGCAATAACACAGCCCAAGCCTGATGCCTTCCACCCCCCAAGTATATAAGAACTGAAGGGTTGCAACCACCACGCGGCTTACCGCGCTACAGAGGCCTGGATCCCCTGCGCCTTGCTGTTTCCCTAGGGGCGGGCATCCCACCCAGCCAGGACTCTCAGGACTGCAATCCTTTGGTGGCATAGCCAACGGACCCCCGAGGCGACAAGCGGACCAATAGCAACTCCACCAAAGGCCCGGACATAAATGTAAAGTGGTCGCCAACCCTGTGACACGGCTGGGGATGAGGGGGTGGAGGTTAAACAACCACAGTTAACAACTGATCTGAACGGGGTCAATCCGGCCACAGCACCTAGTAGCATAAGGGGGCATGTGCCTGGAGTGCATTACCCACCGCCACACTCTCTAAAAACCCCCTTGAAACTAATGGTGCCCCAGGGTAAACCGTGTACATTATCTGAGTGAGGTTGGGAGAAGCCAAAACATTCAGCCGCGGAGGGCCCTGAAGAGGGAGGTGAACCATACAGATAAGCTGAAAGCAAGAAACCCTCAAGGCTTGATAACAAGGCCACAGCAAAACAGCATTAGAGGCGGTGGAACCATTGCAACAATGCCACATCTGGGCCAGATAATACATCCCTGATCGGCGAGGCCCCTGGGGTAGAATGGTGAACCCAAAATAAAAAAAAGCAAAGATGGAGCAATTTGCGTGCAATGATACGCCACAACCAGCCGCCACCCTCCAACAACCTCAGGGGACGACCCAGCTGGACGTGACCGCCCTCAACCAAACACTACCGGCCTTGAAGAACAGCACAGACAATTTGGGAGCAAAAATGTACGCCCTCAATTGCAAAGTGGACGTGCCAGCAATACAAATAGGCAAACTTTGTGGGCGTATGGCAGAAGCTGATCAGAGAATCGGGGAGGGCGAAGATAAAGTGTCCACCTTATAGCGCAAGGTGGCAGACCTACAACAGGCGGTGAAGAGAATATCAGCTAAGAATGAAGATCTAGATGCTCCAGTGACAAGATTTCCTTCCCCGCATATTGTCTTAACCAAAATTCTTCAGTGCTAAGCTAATCAGTGTGATGTACACAAAGTATCTTAACCTTAAATCCTCTGTGAAATTACAGGTACTCAAAAGGTGTTGAATATCTTGGGGACACATTCTCCACACAGGTCACAATTTCCCTCCCCTGTGTCCAATTGTAACCAGATTCTCTGAGTTTCTTTAGTTTTTATCAGGTTTAATCGAAAGTGCAAGAGTTACGCTCGCCATCTGGGGTTGGGAATTCTTCTGATTTAAAGCAACACATAATTTCTTGATTTCTCACAAACAGTAAAGTTTTTAAAGCATTTCATGTCACAGAACGAGGTTCTAGTTGAAATCTAGTCCATTCGCCTCAATGAACGTTTAACCTTGTTTGGATTTTCAACCAAAATGTCCTCTGTTGCCTCACAATCTGTTGAAATTCTTTGTACGTCCTGTTTCAAATTCGTCAAATAATCACTCTTCCGAGTCCATCACATCCCTTATGTCCTCATACAATGAGTTCCAATGGGCTACTACTATTGATCTATATAGTGAGAGTATTTTCGAGTCGTAATGTGCTCGTAGGGATTGCAACCCGAGTTCGTATCTTAAGTGAGTTATAGGCAAGGACGTAGGCAGAGATAGCACTTTCTTCCACACACTTCGTTCTGTGCGAGACCAATCAAACTTGCGAGCACTACAATTAATTTTCATGACATAGAGAATAGCCGGTACTACCTTCCCCTTGTAAAATGTAATCAAAGGAAAGAGAGAGAGAATTTTCAATATGTTTTCAGCAATTTTTTCATCTGACTTAATAATTGGGTTGTTTTACTCTCCATCTCAGAAGCCAAATCGTTTACTGATTGTGATACTCTCAATTGAATGTCCAGATATTTAAATTTTTTTATTAAAGGTGCTTGCCCATCTTCCAGCTAAATCTGTTTTTTTTATTTGATCGGCTACCAAATACTACTACATTCGATTTTGAGGGATTTATTACCAACTCATTCTCATTCTCACACAAATATCTCTCCATAGCCGATATTACATGTTGTAGGTCTATGGGAGTGTAGTCAAGCAAGGCTATATTGTCTGCATAGGCCAAACAATCGATTTTACATTTGCCTATGTTAGAACAGGCCAAAATGAAATTAAACAGAAATTTTGCAAGGTCCGCCATGTAAAGATTAAAGGGGCAGGGAGTGAGAATGCAACCCTGCCTCGCGCCCCTTTCTGTTGCTATATCGGATGATAACTGCCCTTGCATGTTTAATCACACTTGCATCGTTGTCCGTTCATGCAGGGCTATTATAATTGCTAACAACCCTTCAGGAATCCTCCAGCGTTTTAGCTTTTCCATAGTTTGCCCCTATTGACCAAGTCGAACGTTCTCCACAGATCAATTAGGGCCATGTAATTGGGTTTAGTTTTGGTCTTGATATTTTTCCCCTTGATAATACTAAAAAGGAGTCCATTTAGGGGCCGATTCATGGAACAAACGTGCGCTGAAAATCTTTGCGCAAGCAGGCGCAAGCGCAAAAAAGCAGGCGCACGCGTGCGATTCATGGAAGTCCCTGCGCGTGTTTACCTCGTGATGTGCGCCAAACCCGTGCATGGCGCACACGTCACTGCAACATCCCGAAAGGCGTGCGCGACGCGCACAGTGAAAGCGCACAACCTCGGCGCATACACCAGAAAGTGGGCAGAACACGGGGCGTAACGCGCGGAATGGGGAACAACGCGCGAAAATACTGCAGGGAAGCAGACGGAACGTCCACACGTACTCGAACCACACGTATTCATGGAATCGAATAGGGCAAAGCCACGCACAGCCAAAGACACGCACAAGCCGAAACACGTCCGCCACACGAAGGCAGGCGGTAGCGTCCCTGCGCATTACAAAAGTGGCAACATACAGCAATTGGGCCTGTGCGAGCGGGGCACGTGTATTTCGGGGGTGCGCGGGAAGTTACACACGCGATTGAGCGGGGTACGTGTATTTCGGGGGTGCGCGGGAAGTTACACACGCGATTGAGCGGGGTACGTGTATTTCGGGGGGTGCGCGGGAAGTTACACACGCGATTGAGCGGGGCACATGTATTTCGGGGTTGCGCGGGAAGTTACACACGCGATTGAGCGGGGTACGTGTATTTCGGGGTTGCGCGGGAAGTTACACACGCGATTGAGCGGGGTACGTGTATTTCGGGGGTGCGCGGGAAGTTACACACGCGATTGAGCGGGGTACGTGCATATCAGGGGTGCGCGGAAAGTATCACACGCGAATGTCCAGGCTACGTGTATTTCGGGGTGCGCGGGAAGTCTCACACGCGATTCCATCAGGGTACGTGTATTACGGGGGTGCGCGGGGAGCACCACACGTGAATTGCATGTGTGGGTCCTCCCAGGTGTTCCCTCTACACCCTCCACGGCCCCTGCAGGTGGCTCACACCACAGGGGCCTACCCTGCACATGTCCTGCAGGCACCCCATCCACCATGGCCATGCCCCCCAGCCAACCCACATGTCAACTTGCACTACTGCCCACCAACGCATGTCCCCCTGCACCCCCAGCCACCAGGGGCACCCTCCACCAAGCCCCCACCCATGTCTCTCACCCCCCATCCCCCAGCACTGTGGGGCACCTGCCAGCAGGCCCCCACCCATGTCCAACTCATGTTCCCCCACCCCCCAGCAGTGCAGGGGCACCCTCCCCCAGGCCCCCACCCATGTCTCCCACCCCCCCACCCCCCAGCACTGTGGGGCACCTGCCAGCAGGCTCCCACCCCCCCACCCCCGGCACTGTGGGGCACCTGCCAGCAGGCCCCCACCCATGTCCAACTCATGTTCCCCACCCCCCAGCAGTGCAGGGGCACCCTCCCCCAGGCCCCCACCCATGTCTCCCACCCCCCAGCACTGTGGGGCACCTGCCAGCAGGCTCCCACCCCCCCACCCCCCAGCACTGTGGGGCACCTGCCAGCAGGCCCCCACTCATGTCCAACTCTTGTACCCCTGCACCCCCACCCCCCAGCACTGTGGGGCACCTGCCAGCAGGCCCCCACCCATGTCTCCCACCACCCCACCCCCCAGCAGTGCAGGGTCACCCTCCACCAGGCCCCCACCCATGTCTCCCACCCCCCAGCAGTGCAGGGTCACCCTCCAACAGGCCCCCACCCATGTCTCCCCCCCCACCCCCCAGCACTGTGGGGCACCTGCCAGCAGGCCCCCACTCATGTCCAACTCATGTACCCCTGCACCCCCACCCCCCAGCACTGTGGGGCACCTGCCAGCAGGCCCCCACCCATGTCTCTCACCCACCCCCCCAGCAGTGCAGGGTCACCCTCCACCAGGCCCCCACCCATGTCTCTCACCCACCCCCCCAGCAGTGCAGGGTCACCCTCCACCAGGCCCCCACCCATGTCTCCCACCACCCACACCCCCCAGCAGTGCAGGGTCACCCTCCACCAGGCCCCCACCCATGTCTCCCACCACCCCCACCCCCCAGCACTGTGGGGCACCTGCCAGCAGGCCCCCACTCATGTCCAACTCATGTACCCCTGCACCCCCACCCCCCAGCACTGTGGGGCACCTGCCCGCAGGCCCCCACCCATGTCTCCCACCACCCCCACCCCCCAGCAGTGCAGGGTCACCCTCCACCAGGCCCCCACCCATGTCTCCCACCCCCCAGCACTGTGGGGCACCTGCCAGCAGGCCCCCACCCATGTCCAACTCATGTACCCCTACACCCCAACCCCCCAGCACTGTGGGGCACCTGCCAGCAGGCCCCCACCCATGTCTCCCACCACCCCCACCCCGCAGCACTGTGGGGCACCTGCCAGCAGGCCCCCACTCATGTCCAACTCATGTACCCCTGCACCCCCACCCCCCAGCACTGTGGGGCACCTGCCCGCAGGCCCCCACCCATGTCTCCCACCACCCCCACCCCCCAGCAGTGCAGGGTCACCCTCCACCAGGCCCCCACCCATGTCTCCCACCACCCACACCCCCCAGCAGTGCAGGGTCACCCTCCACCAGGCCCCCACCCATGTCTCCCACCACCCCCACCCCCCAGCACTGTGGGGCACCTGCCAGCAGGCCCCCACCCATGTCTCCCACCACCCCCACCCCCCAGCGGTGCAGGGTCACCCTCCACCAGGCCCCCACCCATGTCTCCCACCCCCCACCCCCAGCACTGTGGGGCACCTGCCAGCAGGCCCCCACCCATGTCCAACTCATGTACCCCTGCACCCCCACCCCCCAGCACTGTGGGGCACCTGCCAGCAGGCCCCCCACTCATGTCCAACTCATGTACCCCTACACCCCAACCCCCCAGCACTGTGGGGCACCCTCCACCAGGCCCCCACCCATGTCTCCCACCCCCCAGCAGTGCAGGGTCACCCTCCACCAGGCCCCCACCCATGTCTTCCACCCCCCCCACCCCCCAGCACTGTGGGGCACCTGCCAGCAGGCCCCCACTCATGTCCAACTCATGTACCCCTGCACCCCCACCCCCCAGCACTGTGGGGCACCTGCCAGCAGGCCCCCACCCATGTCTCCCACCCCCCAGCAGTGCAGGGTCACCCTCCACCAGGCCCCCACCCATGTCTCCCTCCACCAGGACCCCACCCATGTCTCCCACCCCCCCCCCCACCCCCCAGCACTGTGGGGCACCTGCCAGCAGGCCCCCACCCATGTCCAACTCGTGTTCCCCACCCCCCCACCCCCCAGCAGTGCAGGTGCACCCTCCACCAGGCCCCCACCCATGTCTCCCACCACCACCCCCCAGCAGTGGAGGGTCACCCTCCACCAGGCCCCCACCCATGTCTCCCACCCCCACCCCACCCCCCAGCACTGTGGGGCACCTGCCAGCAGGCCCCCACTCATGTCCAACTCATGTACCCCTGCACCCCAACCCCCCAGCACTGTGGGGCATCTGCCAGCAGGCCCCCACCCATGTCTCCCACCCCCCCACCCCCCAGCAGTGCAGGGTCACCCTCCACCAGGCCCCCACCCATGTCTCCCACCCCCCCACCTCCCAGCAGTGCAGGGTCACCCTCCACCAGGCCCCCACCCATGTCTCCCACCACCCCCACCCCCAGCACTGTGGGGCACCTGCCAGCAGGCCCTCACTCATGTCCAACTCATGTACCCCTGCACCCCCACCCCCCCAGCACTGTGGGGCACCTGCCAGCAGGCCCCCACCCATGTCTCCCACCACCCCCACCCCCAGCAGTGCAGGGTCACCCTCCACCAGGCCCCCACCCATGTCTCCCACCACCCCCACCCCCCAGCACTGTGGGGCACCTGCCAGCAGGCCCCCACCCATGTCTCCCACCACCCCCACCCCCCCCAGCAGTGCAGGGTCACCCTCCACCAGGCCCCCACCCATGTCTCCCACCCCCCCTCCCACCCCCCAGCACTGTGGGGCACCTGCCAGCAGGCCCCCACCCATGTCTCCCCCCACCCCCCAGCAGTGCAGGGTCACCCTCCACCAGGCCCCCACCCATGTCTCCCACCCCCCAGCACTGTGGGGCACCTGCCAGCAGGCCCCCACTCATGTCCAACTCATGTACCCCTGCACCCCCACCCCCCAGCACTGTGGGGCACCTGCCAGCAGGCCCCCACCCATGTCTCCCACCCCCCAGCACTGTGGGGCACCTGCCAGCAGGCCCTCACCCATGTCCAACTCATGTACCCCTGCACCCCCACCCCCCCAGCACTGTGGGGGGTGGGGGTGCTTGCGCTTGAGGGGCCTTCTGTCCAATGAAATTGCGTATGCGTGCAGACGCGCTTACGCGCTAAGGGCCTTTCCTCGAATTACACGCTGACGTGCCGAATTTTCACGTGCCAAATCACTCCGTATCAAGCTGGCCACGCGTAAGCACACGGAAGACCACGCTCCTGCCCAGAAGGCCGAACTACTGCCCCCCAGAGCCCCGAGCACGCTCCCACCTGCCATCTGCTGCTGCCCGACTGCCTGCTGCCCACGTGCCCTGCCATTTGCTGCCTGCACATCAGCCAGGTGTGCTGTTGCTGTGACCACCCCTGCTGGAACCGAAGACTCCCGACTGGGATTCCATCGCTGCCCAGCCCCAGGACCCAGTTGCCCACCCACTCCTGCCTCTGGGGTTGTCATGTCGGGGCAAACACCATCTGTCACCACTGACAACCCACGGCCAGAGAGGCAGAGGGGCACCAGCTTCAGTGCCACCGAAGTTGGTGTCCTGGTGGAGCAAGTCCTGGGGCAGTATGATGCCCTCTTCGGAGGTTCCCGCGCCGACAAGGAAGGACGGACGGACTCGGATCTGGACTGACATCGTGACTGCCATCAACGCGGAGGGGGTGGCAGTTCGCGACTTACAACATGTCAAGAAGCGCTGGGAGGACTTAAGGTCCAGGACCCTGAACAAGGCCTGGCGCCTCTTGAAGGCAGCGGATGCCAAGGGGCGCCGGGGCCACTTGTCGGAAGAACAGATGAGGGTCCTGGAACGCATATCCCCAGCGCTCCACGTCCAGGTCCTTGAGAGGCAGACCCGTCTGGAGTCGAGCGGTAAGTGTACATGCATCCTGATTGTGAGCTGTGCGTGTGGTGATTTTTCAGTAGTGTGCAGGTTGCACATCTGTTCGTATGGGGTCGAGTATGGGTGGGGGTGTACAGGCCGTGGGGCTAACACATGCGAGGGCTGGAATGTGAGACATGGATGGTGCTTGTGTGTGTAGGCTTGCATGCCAAATGCAGTTGTGTGGGCACACATGTTTGGATGAATGTGTATGTAAGTAGACATGTCCGTGATGTCACGCATGTATGTTGTTTTCATCTGCATGTATCAGCACTGTGTACATGTGCATGTGTGTGTATTTGACAAGGGTGCAACAGTGATGCAACATGGATGCATGTGACAGCGGTATGTGGAAGCCTGATCGGCAGATGTGACATAGATGCCCATCTGAACACTGCGACACTTGGCAGAGGTGTACACATGCATGCAAGTGTGGTGGTGTGTGTACATGTGTGGTGCACTTCCTGTGTTGCATGTGATGTCTGGCTCACCTTTGCCTGCTCATGCTGTTGTATGTGTATGGATGGTGCTGGCAGTTGCGATATGGCTGTGGTATGTACAACTGTCATGTGTGTATGTCCATTGTACAGTGCCCTGATGCCTGTGTTTTATTTCTCCCTGTCTGCAGCGTCAACTGATGAGGGCGGAGAAGGTGCTGTGGAGCACAGCGGCGGGGATCCCACCTCCAGCCGGAGACGCAAGGCCCGGCTCCCCTCCCATGTTGTCATCTCGTCGGGGAGTGAGGAGTCCGGTGCCGCGTCCCAGGCCGCAGCTGCCGGGGGGAGGTCCAAGAGGCGGAGGTTGGAGTTGGACTCCTCGGCAGCAGAAGGGGCAGCTGGACCCCACAGGGCCCAACGGGGGGAAGATGGCACGGAGTCATCCAGGTTGGTGGGGGGTTTGGTGGAGGAGGAGGCCGTGCAAGCAACAGAGACGGGGTCTGGAGGTGGGGATCCCACTGGTGCTAGTGGTGCAGTGCAGGACCAGGGACAGGAGGCAGCACAGGCCGCTGCGGAGGTGCCTGTGTGCAATCCTGTCCCTGCATCATCTTGCACCAGCAGGGATGACTACGTCCAGACCCGTTTTCAGGCTGGGGATGAGCTCACGACAACTGGCCTTCCTCTGCCTGCAGACGTGGCTGTCCGGGTCCGGGTTGAGCCTGTTCTGAGTGGTGTGGCGTTGGGTTGCGTCAACGGGCCATGCGAGGTGACCTGGAGTCTTTTCATGAGGAGACTGCATGTCATCTCGAATGGCTCGTTGACCACGTCAGCCTGCTGGGACAGGGTCACCCAGGCCGGATTCCTCCGTATGATGGGGCTTGCTACGACCCCCTCCTCAACTGAACCCCCTACGCGCCAGTCGTCCTCCGTGCCATCTTCCCACCCATCAGTCACCTGGGTGCCCTGTGGAGCTGCCTCTGACGGTGCGGCCAGGCTGGTGGAGGAGGCATCCCTGCCACAGTCGGGAGTCGGACGTCCAGCAGGGGTGGCCACATCAACAACTGCACCCCAGCCGGCGGAGGATGTGCAGGCAGCAGGAGGCAGTGCACGGGCAGAGGCACAGCAGCAGCAGCAACGTGGTGGGAGCCATGAAGGCTCGGGGCCTTCAACATTGGAGGGGCAGGCATCGGCCGTAGGGCAGGAGGACCCAGGACAGAGAGTGTCTTCCGTGTGGCAGCGGTTGGGCCACGCCATAGATGCGGAGCGGCAGCGGGCGGAAGAGGCACGGCTCACAATGGTCAGGGCGGAGAACTCCATGCAGAGGGCCCTGAGGCGGGCCGAGTGCCTCGAGGCAATCTGCAGGGGTTTGGAGGTGGACACGTCGACGGTCCTGCGGACCCTCGGGCCATGGAGGAGGACCGCCTCCGGGACATTGAGCAGGAGTTCGATGATGCCCTGGCCCAGGACATCCACAAGTGAGCCGTCAAACTAGCCCGCTGCCCTTGTACATAGTTATGTAGGTAGTGTTAGGTTTCATTTTTTTTGGGGATTTATTTTGGACCTTTTGGACATTGGCCACATTTTTGTATATAGTTTATTTTATTAGTTAGTGTAGTTAGATAGGTTTTCCTTTCTTTTGTTGGGAGAATGGACCCTGGCTTGTTCGTATGTACATAGTTCACTGTTGGAGTGTATTTTTCTTTCACATTTTAACCATGGAGCAATGGGCTTTCTTTTTTATTTCCCATTGGATTTTGTTTTGTGGACAGTGACTTTGGACACCATTACTTTGGAATTTGATTTTTGGTTTTGCTTTTTTTCACGGACATGCTTCTTTTTCATTTTTGTACATTCACATTTCTGTTTCTTTATTTTTGATTCTATTTATGTTTCCTTTAATACATATTATTTTTGGTGAACTTCAATGTGTGGTATCTCATTGGTTTCATGCATTTCATGATGAGTTTTGAGATTCACTGACACCCATTGGGTGTATGTGAGGGAAATGTGTTTGTTTCGGAACTTGCAATTGGTGTTCTGTGATGTAATTGCAAATTATGAGTGGGTGGATGCAATACTCGGGTGGGTGTTTTGCATTTGGAGGCTGACCATAGGGACCAGGGATCTAGATTGTGATGACATGTTGGCTGGGGGAACATGAGTTGGACATGGGTGGGGGCCTGCTGGCAGGTGCCCCACAGTGCCGGGGGGTGGGGAGTGGGAGACATGGGTGGGGGCCTGGTGGAGGGTAACCCTTCACTGCTGGGGGGTGGGGGTGGTGGGAGACATGGGTGGGGGCCTGCTGGCAGGTGCCCCACAGTGCTGGGGGGTGGGGGTGCAGGGGTACATGAGTTGGACATGAGTGGGGGCCTGCTGGCAGGTGCTCCACAGTGCTGGGGGGTGCAGGGGTACATGGGTACATGAGTTGGACATGAGTGGGGGCCTGCTGGCAGGTGCCCCACAGTGCTGGGGGGTGGGAGACATGGGTGGGGGCCTGGTGGAGGCTGCCCCTGCACTGCTGGGGGGTGGGGGTAGTGGGAGACATGGGTGGGGGCCTGGTGGCGGGTTCCCCTGCACTGCTGGGGGGTGGGGGGTGGTGGGAGACATGGGTGGGGGCCTGGTGGAGGGTGCCCCTGCACTGCGGGGGGGTGGGGGGGTGGGGAACATGAGTTGGACATGGGTGGGGGCCTGCTGGCAGGTGCCCCACAGTGCTGGGGGTGGGGGGGGTGGGAGACATGGGTGGGGGCCTGGTGGAGGGTGACCCTGCACTGCTGGGGGGTGGGGGTGGTGGGAGACATGGGTGGGGGCCTGGTGGAGGGTGACCCTGCACTGCTGGGGGGTGGGGGTGGTGGGAGACATGGGTGGGGGCCTGGTGGAGGGTGCCCCTGTACTGCTGGGGGTTGGGGGGGTGGGGAACATGAGTTGGACATGGGTGGGGGCCTGCTGGCAGGTGCCCCACAGTGCTGGGGGCTGGGGGGGTGGGAGACATGGGTGGGGGCCTGCTGGCAGGTGCCCCACAGTGCTGGGGGGTGGGGGGGGAGGTGGGAGACATGGGTGGGGGCCTGCTGGCAGGTGCCCCACAGTGCTGGGGGGTGGGGAACATGAGTTGGACATGGGTGGGGGCCTGGTGGTGGGTCCCCCTGCACTGCTAGGGGGTGGGGGTGGTGGGAGACATGGGTGGGGGCCTGGTGGAGGGTGACCCTGCACTGCTGGGGGGGTGGGGGTGGTGGGAGACATGGGTGGGGGCCTGCTGGCAAGTGCCCCACAGGGGTGGGGGGTGGGAGACATGGGTGGGGGCCTGGTAGAGGGTGACCCTGCACTGCTGGGGGGTGGGGGTGGTGGGAGACATGCGTGGGGGCCTGGTGGAGGCTGCCCCTGGTGGCTGGGGGGGTGGGGGTGCTGGGAGACAGGAGTGGGGGCCTGGTGGAGGCTGCCCCTGCACTGCTGGGGGGTGGAGGTAATAGGGGACATGGGTGGGGGCCTGATGGAGGCTGCCCCTGCACTGCTGGGGCGTGGGGGTGGTGGGAGAAACGAGTGGGGGGGCTGGTGGAGGCTGCCCTTGCACTGCTGGGGGGTGGGGGGTAATAGGGGACATGGGTGGGGGCCTGCTGGCAGGTGCCCCACAGTGCTGGGGGGTGGGGTGTGGGAGACATGGGTGGGGGCCTGCTAGCAGGTGCCCCTGCACTGCTGGGGGGTGGGGGGGTGGGAGACATGGGTGGGGGCCTGCTGGCAGGTGCCCCACAGTGCTGGGGGGGTGGGGAACATGAGTTGGACATGGGTGGGGGCCTGCTGGCAGGTGCCCCACAGTGCTGGGGGGTGGGGGTGCAGGGGTACATGAGTTGGACATGAGTGGGGGCCTGCTGGCAGGTGCCCCACAGTGCTGGGGGGTGGGGAACATGAGTTGGACATGGGTGGGGGCCTGCTGGCAGGTGCCCCACAGTGCTGAGGGGGGTGGGAGACATGGGTGGGGGCCTGGTGGTGGGTGCCCCTGGTGGCTGGGGGTGCAGGGGGGACATGCGTTGGTGGGCAGTAGTGCAAGTTGACATGTGGGTTGGCTGGGGGGCATGGCCATGGTGGATGGGGTGCCTGCAGGACATGTGCAGGGTAGGCCCCTGTGGTGTGAGCCACCTGCAGGGGCCGTGGAGGGTGTAGAGGGAACACCTGGGAGGACCCACACGTGCAATTCACGTGTGGTGCTCCCCGCGCACCCCTGTAATACACGTACCCTGCTGATGTTGCGTGTGAAACTTCCCCCGCACCCTGAAATACACGTACCCTGCTGGAATCGCGTGTGGAACTTCCCGCGCACCCCTGAAATATGCGTACGCTACTGAAATCACGTGTGGAACTTCCCGCGCACCCCTGAAATACACGTACCCTGCTGGAATCGCGTGTGGAACTTCCCGCGCACCCCTGAAATACACGTACCCTGCTGGAATCGCGTGTGGAACTTCCCGCGCACCCCTGAAATACGCATACCCTGCTCGCACGGGGCCAATCGCGTGTGGAACTTCCCGCGCACCCCTGAAATACACATACCCTGCTGATGTCGCGTGTGAAACTTCCCCCGCACTCTGTAATACACGTACCCTGATGAGATCGCGTGTGGAACTTCCCGCGCACCCCTGAAATAGGCGTACCCTGCTCGCACGGGGCCAATCGTGTGTGGAACTTCCTGCGCACCCCTGATATGCACGTACCCTGCTGATGTCGCGTGTGAAACTTCCCCCGCACCCTGAAATACACGTACCCTGCTGGAATCGCGTGTGGAACTTCCCGCGCACCCCTGAAATACGCGTACCCACGGGGCCAATCGCGTGTGGAACTTCCCGCGCACCCCTGAAATACACGTACCCTGCTGATGTCGCGTGTGAAACTTCCCCCGCACCCTGAAATACACGTACCCTGCTGAAATCGCGTGTGGAACTTCCCGCGCACCCCTGAAATACGCGTACCCTGCTGAAATCGCGTGTGGAACATCCCGCGCACCCCTGAAATACACGTACCCTGCTGGAATCGCGTGTGGAACTTCCCCCGCACTCCTGAAATACGCGTACCCTGCTCGCACGGGGCCAGTCACGTGAGGTACTTCCCGCGCACCCCAGTGATACACGTAGCCCGCTTGCCGTGCTGGTACAGGGTTAGCGCAGCCCTTTGTGCTGGATTGGGGATTTTGATGGCTTTTCCCTGCGCGAGAGGTGTTCTTGGGGGCGTAACTGGCACTGCTACAGGGTCGTTTCGCCACTGTGCGCCACGGCTGTTTTTGGTGGCTGGAATCCATGAATACGCTGTGCGCGGAAATGGATTTTAGCGCACGCAGCTGGCGCAGGGATTCGCACGCGCACACTGTGCGCCAGCCGCATGCGCCACTTGTGCGCTAAATTCTATGAATTACCCCCTTAATGTCATCACAACCCTTTACGGAACCCAATCTGCAGCTTAGACAAGATGCCCTTGGATTCCACCCACTTCTCTCGTTCTTTCAGAACAATACCTGAAAATATTTTGCTGTGGGAATCCAGAAGGGTGATAGTTGACAGGCTCAGCCCTAGCTCCCGTCTTATGAATGGGGATGATGATGGCCCATCTCCAGGACTCTGGGAGACTTTGGGTATGTATAATGTTTTTAAAGAGTCAATGTTTGACTACCCTATTACATTGATCTCCAAGATCATATTTGTGAGCCTGTTATGACCCGCCAATCGCAATCTACAAGATTTGTTAATTTAGACTTCCAATAGTATCCCTATCTATGTGACGATCCCATCTGACCTCCCTGTTCCAACACTAGTTCATTCGGTACATCACCAAAATACTCTAACCAGACCTTTTCTCATATTGTATTAGATTGCTGTGCTCCTTGCGAGGGTGTCAGATTATTTACTATAGCCCACAAATTCTTTGCTTGCATTGGTAACACAGCCTCTAACATCAGTTGACTATCCCGGGTATTGCGTATAAACCTATGTTCACGCGGCCAATAGTGCAAAGTTCGTTCTCCTTTTTATTTATTTTTACATTACATGAATCTAAGCTTCGTAAGATTTTAAGGCCCAGAGGCTCTTATTACACATCCTCTTTTTGAAATGGGTTTCCTCATCAAAATTATGCAAATGGTCATTGGGTATAGAAACCACTCTGGTCCTCGGTTATTCTATGCCCCATAAAAATTTGACAAAACCACCAGGAGAGAAAAGACTGCAGCTTTGATTCGGATCCATGCTGTATTCAGTTAAGAGCCATCTTTTGTAAAGCGGACCATTACCTTTGATATTCCCATCCCTTTAGAAGAAAATGCATTACTCGCTTTTGGCGTTCCTAACAAGAACCAAGCTTGTAGAGGACGATGGTCACTGGAACTCAGTGCTTCAACCTTAAAGTGTGTGCAGCACTGAAATAGTTCTGGAGAGACAACCAAATAATTGATGTTGCCTTCCCATTAGTCCCTGTTGCAACAGGCACTAGGTCTCCCACTATGTTTCCATTAATGATTTCCTAATTCCAATCACATATCTTCTTTTCAAGTGTCCCTGTTAGATCTACTTGTAGAAGTCCCATAGGGCGTTTTATGAGTAGAAATGCCGTGGGCATTTAGATCGCTCGCTATCAACACATGGTCACGAGCAAAAGAAATATTTATCTCGTTGAGAATGGCTGATAAATCTTCCAGGAATTACAACAAATAATCAAGGCCGCGTGTTCCAACTAATAAATGTAACCCCCTGCTGTCTTCTAAAGCAAATCTTCATTTACATTAAATTTCTGAAACACTTTGGGCAGGATTTCTGGCAACAGTGAAAATATCTTGGATTTGTCTTTAGCGACCAATTCTCTACTACCACCACTGAAATTAGCCTAATTTCACTCGTGAGATTTAATGCACATATTGGCTTCCTTCTGTACATATGAATGCGTGTCATGCCTTCTGTCACTTTTTACCTAAGTCTCCAGATGAGGCAAATGATCAAACACCTCTATTCCTACATATTTAAGTTCTCTAGCAGACATTAATAGAGCGTCCAGTCCTATATTCGTTTTTAGAATGATTTCCACAATGTGTGTCATTTTTTCATAGAGGAAGGATATACGCTCCATATGTTGACTAGAGAACAGATATAAATCTGGCACACTTTTAGTAATAGAATATTGCCTCTATTTAATGCTCTCTGACCTGCCTTCCAGTTCATTTGTCGTAACCAGACTTTTGGAGCTACAAATGGCTTTTTCACAAATGTTAGGAGTCCTGATTCATTTGTAGTTTTTTCAGTTTCCAGATCAGTTCTTGGCTTATCAGGTGGAATGGTCGTTTGAGCCATCTTCACGTTCAATTGCTTTTGTCTTTCCCATTGTTATCTGATTGGTCTCAAGAGGATGTCTTCTTAATGACAGCTTGTTGGCAGAAAGATGAGACTTCTGTTCTACATTTAGTTTTGGATGTCGATTTTCTCTTCCGTGATCTTGTTCAGCGCTTTAAAAAAATTTCTCTTACCCGACTTCTTCCGTTTCCCAGATTTGGTTTTTTCCTCTTTGCAATCCATGCTCTGACCTTCATCTTCTATAACCGGAGTCTTTTACAATTTTCTTTTTATTTATTTTCCCTTTTTGTTTCTTGTTCCTTGTCCTCTATTTCTTCTGTATTTACTTCTGTGTTGTTTGTCTTAGACTTAGAGCCTACTGGTAATTAGGGGTGTCACGGTATTAGTTTTATGACGGTACGATAACCTTCTTGCCAAATGACGGTATATCATGGTTATCGCGGTATAGCAGGTGGAGTTAAATAATCTTAACAAATATTTTCTAAAATGTCATACATTGACAGATTTAGCATTACAAACAAAACCAGGCACCCAGGGCCAGAATTGGGCTTTTCAACATACTTTCCACTGAAATGCCTTGCTTCCACCAAACACAAACACACGTGTGGAGAGGAGGAGGGGGGGGGCCCTGCTGCAACTGGCAAAGCAAACTGAATAGCTTTTCTTAAGTGGTCATTTAGGCTTTATGCTCCCCTACTGGCTACTGGTGAAGATGAACATGTTGCCATCTTGATAACCTGCAAGCCACCAATCAATGGAGGCTGATGGTAGTATACGCTTGTGCGCATATACACACACTGACACACACACACAGACGCACTCTCTTTAAGTTACAGCCTTTAGTTTGCTTGTGGGCCAAAAGGTGTTCAGTAATCACAGACATGTTACCCTTTGGTATGGCAGCAGGGAATACCCACAGAGATGAGTGAATTTCGCAGTATGACTTATTATATGTAAATTCAATGATAGAACCAGAGAAATCCCCCATTGCCATATGTTTAGAGAACATTATCCATTATAAATATATAAAACCCAAAGCCGCCAACCCAAAGTAAACCCTTTTCCTTCTTGGCACTGTATCTATTCTTCCTATTGCTAACATATTGATTTTGTGTCAGGCACGTGTGGTTTATGGAATGGCATTACTACTTGGCAGACGGCACATCCAACAGTGCAAGACCAAGACTGCGCAGCACTTGCTTACTGCAGCCTTTCCAAATCAGATTGAAAAGCACACTTTACGGTATGAACGGTATAACGGTATAAACAATGTGACGGTTATTATTGTTCAATTAAGTGGTTCACAGTATCTTTAACGGTATACCGTTATACCGTTACATCCCTACTGGTAATGAAGCTGATCCTCTATATAAACTACTTAGGATTAGCTCTTGTTCTTTTCCATTATTTTGCCGGTATTCAGGCTCATCCACCATTTGTGCCAGTCTTCTGAATTCCTCTAGTACTGACACAGAGAGAGGAGTGAAAAGGATATTGTGCAACCATTATCTATTTGAGCAGACAATTAGGTTCACCCGCTTAGATTTTATATTGACTTGTTCACACTTTAGTTCGTTCCACCTTTGCTCATTATATTCCTTAAAGGAGCTGAAGTCCGCCTTTAGTTCTCTTAGCTCTATCGCGTGTTCCCTACTAGTCTTTTTCAATGTTTCCATTGGATTCTTTCCAAATTATTCATGGCCCCACTTAAAACAACAAGAGAGGATTTGCAGCCCCCAACTTCCTTGGTTAACTCCATCAGGATGCCTGAGTATGTCTGTACTTCACCTTTCAGTGACTGAAACACATTGACCAATGAAATAGTGCTGATAAGGTAGAATCAGTTTCTAGATACATCTGCAGTTTTGTTTCATTTCGGAAGGGGGTCCGATCTCTTATGTTCGTGCTGCCACGATTTGGTTCAAATTGGAAACTCTTTGGAGTGTTGGGAGTAAAGTAATCTTGTGCACCTCATTACTACATACTAACCCCATGCAGGGATCTTTCTCCGTGCCCGGATCATGCCCCGGGTCCTCCATTTTTGCATGAGTATTGTCTTTGTCGCATCATTGTCAGATGTATGAAGTTGAGGCAAAGGACAAGTTATCTATTGTGCTTAAACTCTGCGATCTTTTTTTATTTTGTATCAAGTTTGTTCTTGTTCTTTTCATCGATGATGTGGATGTATTCCAAATTTTGTTTCGAAATGTCTCTCATGAAACGAATCAGAGCAGGGGCGGTCTCTATGGATGACTGTTTTCCGTATCTAGATTTATTTGAGCCTCTGTCAGAAGATTGTTTGACTCGCCCTCTGTCATCATCAGGGAGGAATCAGAAAATAGTGCATTTTTACAACGGAGGGGTGACCCACGCACACTAATAGGACAATATTCGCAGGTTTCAGTATACACCTGCGTGAGGTACACCCCGTTCGTATCGGACTTTTCCGCTGCTCCCTCCATTAGATCGGGTTCCCGGAGCAGACGGGCGGAGGGGGTTCAGTCACTCCCTCAACCACAGAGTCGACACCTTTGTGCTGCCCCGTAGTGTCAGCAGCTATGCTCAAAATTGCATCAGCCAACATCTCCAACTCAGCCAACACACTAGCAGCACTCCACTTTGCTGCTGAAGCACGTTATGAAGCAGAGATCTGCCTCCTTTAAAAAAAAAAAAAAACATTTTTTAAAATGATGCAGAAAGACTTGCTGGGCAGTCCCAACATGGCCAACACACTTGCAGCATTTCGCTATGTTTGACATAGTGCGCAAACTCATGAACACCTCCATTATAAACATACCTTTCTAGGGTGTGATATAGGGTGCAGCTCAAACTCCAAAGCATGCCACCAGTACCCCTCTAGATTTAAAAACATGAGAATTTGTTGGCCTCTTTGACCATGTAAAATACGATGGAGTGATGTAAGCAGCTGAAAAGGGGTCCTGTGGGACATGGCTACACCCCCCCCCACCCTCCAGGGGGGATTTGGGTGCTGCACAGAAGAGATGGAAGGGGGGGTTATAAGAAGCAGTGGGGACATTCCAAGGAGGTCATCCAGGGCTTCAGGTCCTCCTCGGGACAGGCTAGCAGCATTACTAGTGGTAGTAGTATGTTGCATACAGTGGACAGTCAGGCCACAAGAGTTCAGCAGAGGGAGGGTAGATGCATTGGGGAGAAGGTGTGGGAACATACTCATTTGTATTCCCGCTTGTTCTCTAAAACATGTGTTTAAGGCAAAATGAAACAACTGGAACAGAATTAATTTCTCTCAGAGACACCGGTTTTATTGTATAGCTGCAGCCATTTCCATCATGGTTGTAGAATTTTGCCATGGGAACCACTCTATGTCTGACTCTTCCCCAATCCAAAGGAGAGTTTTTATACATTTCATAGCTAGTGTAGTCTAACAAAAGGTGCTTGACCCTGGCTAAAGTTTTACTGCTGCCAAGGCATTAGCTTACTCTCTTGCAGCGGTTCCTATGCTCTCTAACAGCTCTGTAAGCAAAAGTGGCAGCTGAACCCATACATAGGTATTCACTTACATAGCAAGCAGTGATAATACAAGATAAGTCCCTGAAACAGAAAACTGTGAACATATGTCAGAAACCTGCATCCAAAAATGTTTAATACAAAGCTCACAAAGGTTTGATGTAAGTAAACAAGAAGTAGGGGACAGTTGGGTGTGATCCTGGGAGCCTTCGGCAGTAAAGAAAATACAGGGGAGGAAGTTCCTGCAGAAGAACGCAGGGGGAAGAGGCAGGACGCCATCCACATCAGCGAGCCACATTTGGCGAAGTGGGGCGGTTCCCCCCCGAAGACCGATATAAAGGGTAGCCGAGAGCGGTTTATAGTCCATGCATCAAAATCGATGCATCGGCCTACCAACGCATCGAAAAAGATGCATCGACTATAAAAGCGTCGACAGGCCATCTTTTAAAGTAAAAGTGCCTTTGCATCGAAACCAGTCCATCAAAAAAATATTAATGGACTGGTTTCAATGGAAATGCACTTTTACATGTAAAAGATAGCATTTTTTTGTAAACGTTAAAAGTGGGTAAAGGGTGGGACGCGCTTACCCATATTCACGGCCAGGGAGATATCCTGGACGGCTCCCTCTGATAAAAGGATGCAGAAGCCTTTAGGTGGATGCCCCATGCTGGGAAGACGAGGACCAACCAGGATCAAGTGGTTTAGCAGGACAGGATTGGTATACAGCAAGGGGGAAGTATTTTTGGATGGTTTGGGAAGAAGGGGCTCAAGGGGAGTGGGGATGTAGAGGGGGGAGCCTGCAGATGGTTTTTATTCCTGCAGCAGGAGCCCTATCTGTGGAAAGGAACGGAGGAAAGGAGGTGGTGCGACCAGGATGACGCAGATGGAAGGGATGGCATGACCAAGAGGTGAGCATGGGAGAGAATGGTCGGCAGCATGGATAAGGTTGGGGGTGGGGGCGAGATGGCTGATCCAGGGGCTTGGGAGGGCGGAGGAGCTGGGTTGAGGATGAATGTTGTGGTGGAGGAGCTGGTGCACTGGTACGTGCGGGGGGTATTGGACGAAACATAGGGGAGGTGCAAACTGACCTGATAGTGGAAGAAAACGGGGGGAGGGGGCAGGTGAAGAATGGGGAAGACAAGAAAGAGGACTGTAAGGGTGTGGAGAAGGGAAATAAGTTGCCATACATGGGCATAACTAAGCCTTTAGGGGTCGATCTAATGGTATCAACTAAGGAGAAAATATGGGGTGAGTAGTTTGTTGATGTTTTGTAAGCTGCTTCATAGAGAATAAGGGCAAAAGAAATGTCGGAGCAGGAGGAGAAGGAGCTGCCATCATGGCCTATGGTACCAGTGACGATTGAGAACTAAACCTCAGCATTTATTGTATATGCCAGTGTATATTAAGTATCCAGAGAGGAGTGTGGTTCTTTTGAAGTACATGGATGTCATTAGAATGGCTAGTGTGAGTTTTGGAGGGGTTTGCGTGGGTGTGATCAGACGAGGAATTTAGGGCAAGGATTGTAGGGGATCGATCCGTGTGTAGTGTGGGGGGAGATTGACATGGATTTTTGACTACAATGGATGTTGCCAAAGCGCCCGGCTCCAACATTGCATATAGCGAGTGGCCTGCCTGTGCCTTACCGGCCCTTACCTGGTCGCGACCCGCCCTGGACTGGGTGGGAGGCAGAAAGCAGGGGGCAGCCATCTACTTACTGCATGCTGGGCCTTCAGTAAGGAGGCTTGTTTCAGGGCGATTTGTAAATTCCAACAGAATAGCACCCTATTACTCAATGTTTAGAAGCAGGTGATGGGGGGGGTTAGGGGACAGGGTTACAGGGCTTGTGGGAAAAGGCCAATAAACTAGTTAATATAGAAAAGTTGGAAGAATGGCTGAGCCTCTGTCCAGAAAGAGCAGATGCAAAGAATTTTTGGGAAGGTTTTAGGCAAGGGTTTCGGTTGGATTATCTGGAGCATACAGTGTGAAGATGGGCATCGAAAGATCGACAAAGGAGTGACCTGAGATGATAGAAAAGAAACTGGCAAAAGAAATTGTGGAAGGGAGAGTGGTGCCTAAGTAGACGGAAGGGTAGTTTAGGCTGATTCATGATATGGCCAGAGGGGATGTCTGTGAATGACTATATTGCAGTGTCCTATGCAAGTGTGGGCCAGGCAATTGAGCTGGTATGGAAGAGTGGCCATGGAGCATTTATGGCCAAATGCGATATTAAATCTGCTTTCAAGGTGTTGCTGGTGCATCCAGAGGATTTCTTTTTATTGGGAATGTAATTTAAGGAGCAAATATTTTAGGGCAAGGCACTGCCCGTGGGTTTTGCGATAGCATTTGCTCTATTTGAACGATTTAGCTCATTCTTGCAAATGTTGTTTATCGTATAGGTCGGGTTCCCAAAAGGTTTTGTATTATTTGGATGTTTTTTTTGTTTATCGGTAGTGCGGGGAAATGAGAAAGTGCAAGGATATGTTGACGGTTTCCAAGTTTTAATGGGCCGTCTTGGGTACGTTATTAGGGATGGAATGGATGCGGTTGCAATGACATGTCGCTTGCCTGAGGACAAAGTGAGCAAGTTGGTGGGGATGTTGGCCGGTGTGTAGTAGCACAGAAGGTGGTGTTGAAAGTTATGCAGAAATTGCTTCGACACTTGACTTTTGCATGCAGTGTGATTGCTCGGGGGCACACGTTTTGCAGAAACCTGGTACGTTCCAAGTCAGGGCTTAAGCAACTGCATCACAGAATACGGTTGTCGGGCAGGGTGAATTTAAGATTTTCTATCGTACTTGGAGAATTTCAACTGTGTGTCCATGTGGCTCCCAGTTGGGCCAGTGTCTAGGGATGTGCAGATATTTACGGATGCATCAGGGGTGGGAACTTTTGGTGTGTACTGGGGAGGGAGATGGTGCGTGGGGGAGTGGCCACTGCAGTGTAGAAAAGGGCGCAGGAGTATTTTCTTTCTCCACTGGTGGTGGCATTGTAGGGGAACAGACTGAAGAATTAAAAAAATGTTTTAATGTGGACAATACAAGCGGTAGTGGAGGTTGTGCACAGGCAGTCTGCCAGTGTGTCCAGACTGTTGAAAGAGTTCGTACTGCAGTGCCTTCTGCATACTATTTTGTTTAAAGATTGGCATGTCCTAGGGAGGGATAACGACATTGCTATGCCTTGTCTTGATTTCAGTGGCAGAGGTTCCTACGGATTGGCACCAAAAGCAGATCAAGAAGGGCACCAGATCCCAATGGACTTGTGGAAGCTAAGAGATTGAGAACTCTGTCATTAGTGGAGAAATGCTTGGCTGCAAGTTCTACAGCGAATTACAGGAGAATTTGAAAAGGGGGAACTCGCAGCTGGCCAAGGGGACGCAGGAGAAGGGAGCGAGGACGTGGTGAATTACATCATGCATGTGACAAGGGTACTATAGCAGGCAAACTGTCAGGAATAGCATTTTTATGGAAAATGGTTTGAAGGTTTTGAGCCAAGTGGAGCCGAAATGGCGAAATGGATGCTTAAGGTATGGGGGAGGGAGAGGAGGCAGAAGGCTGTTAGAACAAAGGTGGTGATGGTGGAGTTAATATGGAGATTATGTGGGGTGCTGGAAGAGTCTGTTTGTCATGGGACGGAGAAATGTTCATGGCATGTTTTATGTGGTTTTTTGGTTCATTTAGGATGTCTAAATTGGTGGCAGGAGGTTAAGGAGGGGAAGATGCGTTTCTGTCTGACAATAGTTTAGAGATTGGGAATAAGAAGTCGTAAACTGACCAGCAGGGCAAGTGTTCTGGCTTCAACTAGAGGGGGGCTGGATAGATTTGTGTCCCGTTAAAGATGGAAAAGTGTGCCAAGAACAGTGTAAATGCATTGAGGGTCCGGTTTTCACACACAAGAATGAGGTGGTTATAACTGTAGGGCAGGTTTTGGGGGTAATGAGGAAAGCGCTTTGCAGGAATACCGGAAACCTTTTGGTACTCACTCCTTAGGAGCAGCACCAGAGGGGAAGAAACTGGGGACGAGTGAACGGGGCATTAAGAGATTGGGGTGCAGGGAAGTATAAGGCTTACATTAGGGACTTGGGTGAATGTCAGAAGTTGGGTATGAGGTATGGAAGTGTGGGGTTTATGACGCAGGTCTCACAATTTTCTTTTTTTTCACAGATGAGGGAGTTGAAAGGTTCCTCATATTTGGATTTGTGGCCACTCCTTGGTGAAATGGGCAGGGAAACAAGCGGGGAAACAAGCAGGGAAGAGGGTGTTTGGGGTGCAGTTACAATGATGTGTTGGTAAAATGGCCGGGTTTCGGCGGCTTAAAGTGGCAGCGTAAAGTGGGACCAATTGCTACTCATGTTGGCGGGGCTACAGAAAGATAATGGTGTGCCGGCGACAGTAGTTATTCATGCGGGAGAGAATGATCTTGGGAACGAGCCGGGTGGCACTAATAAAAAATGCTTTTGAGAGAGGACTGGCCAGAGGTTACACTATATTTGACAGAGCTATTGCCAAGTAGAGTGTGGAGAGGGGCGTTTAGAAAGGGGGCAGTAGAGAAAACAAGGAAGAAGATTAATGGGGAGATGGGAACGTTTTGTGCAGCGTAGGGTGTGGGCGCACGCTGAATACATCCAGAGATAAGAAATAAGGTGTTTGATTTGTTTAGAGAAGACGGCAATCAGCTATCCATGATGTGGAACGAATACTATATGTTGCACATTAGAATGGCAGTGGAAGAAGAGATGGCAGTGAGGGGGTGGGGCAGAAAGAACTCCACTGTGGAGGGTTTTCTGTGTGCCGGAGGTACAGCCCTTTGGAGGATGGTTGGTGGAAGCCGACAGGGTCACTAGCACGGTAAAGGAGGGGGTTAGTGCTGTTTTGGATGGACAGATTAGCCCGGGAGAACAAGAATGGGGAAGAGATATGGATATGAAAGAAGGGCGTGCGTTGGATCAGGGAGAGGCTGGGGAGAGAGACTGGAAGGCTGGTGAGGGGAGTTGTATGGGTAAGGGAGGTGGAGCCCCTAATGGGGAGTTTATGAATTAATTGTTTTGGTACATTGGTTAATGGTTTGTAGTGTGTAAGGCCGAGGAGCCAGGTTAACGTGGTGTGTAAACTGTGGCCTATCATATTAAAGCGACCTTTTCCACTATAAGCGAGTCTGGTGTTTGTGTGCAGTCTAGCCCAAAGGATGTACAACTGTTAAGGGGTTCATTTGACCTGTTTCATACGCCCTGGTTTTTATTCGGAAGTACGGCATCTCTCTGCGAGTGCACCAGTGGGCAGCTTTTAACTTTACAGACCATAATAATAATCTTCAAGTCAGGTGCTGTCCTCTAACTAATGTCTCTAACTGAATTAGAAGTGCATTTCTGTTCCCTTGCGCGCTTCTGAAAAATGTAGATCATAAAAGTTCAACTGTCGCCTCCCGCCTGTATAATGTCTACACTATTACACAAGATTTTATCCCATTTCCAGATGTCTGGTGATGGATATTGCTGGAAATGAGTGAACTTGCAGAATTGGTGACTCACGCTAGACATTGGGAATTGGTCAAGAACAAGATTCCATCTGGACATTCTTAACCGGAATTCCATTTGGAGGTTTACGTTCTGTAGAATTGAGCTACTCTTAAGGGTTTGAATACCGAGATATGGGCCTGTAAATCAGGGTTGTCCAACTATAGGGACGCAAACCTGATAGGTTTTCAGGATCTACCTCATTAATATTCATGTGTACAAATGTCATGCGTTTAGAATCATTGTATGCTTTCCACTCCACCCACCCACTTATTTGCACATGGGGTGATGGATTGCCAGTGGTGTGGGCGGGAATGGAGCCAGTATTCTGATCCTTTCCCTTCTCAGAATAGTCACCCTGACAGTAAAATGTGTGCAACGCATGAGATTATATACATGGACCGTTTCATTGTTTAGGTTTGGGGTCGTTGAGCAAAGGACGACATTCAGATGCAGTCTGTGAACACTTGCGCTGCTCAACTGCAAAAGATATGGAGTTCGGGAGACTCGCGTCAGTCAGGGGCAGAAAGATTTGTGAACTTGGACGGGTAGGGGTGTTTGGGCCTCGTCAGTTTTGTTCGGCGTGCAGCGCCCTCTTATTCCTGTCCAATTCCTCCCCTGGCCATTCAAAACCCCTTCCCAGGTTGTTTTTTATCTGCTTTTTCAAGCCTTACCAACAAACGTGCTAGAATTGTCTGGTGGTGTTTTTCGAAGCAGGAGTTAATTACTTTATTGGAGCTGTAAATATGCTACAGGTGTAATAAAAACGTCTTCACCAGGTTTGCTTTCAGTCACTCGATTTATAAGCACTATGCATGTCCTTCACTGAAATCCTGTTAAAAACATTAGTAAAGCCCAACAGTTTTGGTTTGTGTATACCTATTCGCCATTTACCAGGCAACGCAGTTTTATACCCAGGTACTTGCATAATTTTGCAGTTGCTACAATTGTTTGCCAGTTAATACCACTACGCTAGTGACGGGCAAATGGCATTCACAAAAGGCAAAATGTTTGCATTGCCAATGCTTGCATGTAAGGCCTGCAACTTTTTTTGTTTACCCAAATACATAATTCAAACTCCAGTTTGCACAAATGGTTAACCCCGTATTAACTAGTTTCTGTAAATTACTAAACGTGTTACCTACAGACCACCAAAGTTGTAATTGATCAGTCATCCCTCTCCTCGCCTGGAAAGGGACGCTTGCTCTTATAAACAGCTCATTCAAGAAGTTGCTCCTAGTGCACAACCAACCTCAATGCACAAGACTGCGACAAACTCTAATACACCGTCGCTGGCTACATCACTAATCTTCTGGCACAAGCGATCCATCACAACTAAATTAAGAAAAAACAGTCGGCCAGATCTCCAACATCTTCCAACTTCAGACAGCTAATCTGATTTTAATGGTGAGCCCGAGTCGCAAACCAAAAAATAAAAGCTGCAGGCAAGCGCTGTGAGTAAAATGCACCCGTTAAGAAGAAATAGTAGCAAACGCGCCCCTTCGTGAGAATGTAACTGAGGCCTGTGGGCTCATAGCGTCGACTTGTTAGGTTTCGGGGGAATGTGAGTAATGTACTCTTCCTTTCCTTTCCCTCGTGTGAATCTCGCGTGTCTAAATTAAACTTGTACAAACGCTGCTATCCTCTTTACGCTGGGCCTTCAAGTTTGGAGCCCACTGCGTTTGGTAAACTGCCCCTTCCAACATTAAATGAAACGCAGTTCCCTAGTTAAATGAAAATGTCTCGTCACTTTACGGGCGCGGGGGCGGGGCATGCTGCTTTCACGTACCCGACCCTTTTTCATTGTTGCACTAAACATATAACACAACTCTTGACCATAGCCACAGGGCGGTCTTCGATTGCTGAATTGCCGATGCCCCCTGCAGCTTGCGCGGTCACGGTGACACAAGCATTCTGTGTTCCAAAGGCAGACATTGGACGGATGACGCAACTCGTCGGTGGTTGTGTTACCCATTGAGAGGGAAAGTGCTCTCCGCGTGCCTCGTGCCTGGTCAGCGCCGGTTAACCTGCTCCAGAAAGATACAGTGTCCTCGGTGTTCATAGCGGAAGCTCTGATTTGTGGCTTCCCCTTCCCTTTTCCTGCCCGGAGTTGATTAGCAGTGAAGTGGACTTTTATACACTGTGACCTTTCTAGCGGTTTTAGAATTGTGAATCAAGTCCAAGACTATTTCCGGAATGCTTGCTTCCCCCTTTTTGAGGTCTGTGGTATTAAACTGCACGTTTCCATTGGCAGCTTAGCATCTCGGCACCCGCGTGCATTTGAAGTTAGGTTCAATGCATTTTTTTAACCGAGTAGTAGAAAAAACCCAAATCTCCTGCCACCATAATCCTAGAAGCAGGAGCTGTGGCTCGGTGGCTGTTGTGTGCTGCCATCCACAGGAGCTGGCTCCACGTGCTATCGAGGCTGGGCATGTTGCCATGATTGCATTTTGGACATGATTTATTTATTTATTCGGATTTGTAGAGCGCATGTCAGCCCAGGGGCATCGTGGCGCTTGTTACAGACATATCTTAGTTGCATATACACGAGTAATACATAAATTACAGGAGCAGGTATGACATTTGTACAAATTTACAGTGCAGTATATTTACATAGGTTAGCGAGTATCACATATTATTGTGCAAGGAAGGAGGTCTTAAGTTTCCTATGAAAAATCAGGAGTGAGTTCTCCGCTCTAATGTCTGCGGGTAGAGCGTTCCAGGACTTGGCAGCAATGTAGGGGAAGCTTAGGCCACCGGCTTTGGCTTTTTTGATGCGTGGGATATGGAGTAAGTTGGTGGATTGGGTCCTGATGGGACGTGAGGAGGAGGGTTTGGAGATGGTCTCTGATAGGTAGGACGGGGCGGAAAGAGAGAGGCATTTGTGTGTGAGGGTGAGGATTTTGAGTGTGATCTGCTCTTTGACCGGGAGCCACTGTGGTGAGTGTCTGGCCTGGGAGATATGCTCTCTTCTTGGGATGCTAAGAGCGGCCCGGAGAGCATTGTTCTGTGTGACTTGTAGTATGTTTAGGTTTTTTGCCAATATGCCTGCTAGGAGGGCATTACAGTAGTCCAGTTTGGCTCCAATGGTTGCTCTGGCTATTGAAAGGCAGTTAGGTTTTGAGAGGTATGGCTTGATGGCGTTTATAAGTTTGGTGGTATGCGCAGATGAGGAAGTGATTGCGTCATTGATAGTGTTGAGTCTAGGTAAACTCCCAGTGTCTTGACAGGGATGATGGAGTTGTCAATGGAGAAGTTGGCGTACAGTGTCTTGACAGGGATGATGGAGTTGTCGATGGAGAAGTTGGCGTACAGTTTGTCTAGGGTGGTCTGTTGACCTAGTATCATGATTTCAGTCTTGTCTCCATTAAGGCATAGGCCATTAACTGCTATCCAAGCCTGGATGATGGAGTAGATCGTGTGGAGTGCCTTGGCGTCTTCGTGGTATGATCCTGAGAGAGGTAGAAGTACTTGTGTGTCGTCCGCGTAGTTTGTGTACGTGATACCATGTGAGTCGAGTTTGTCAAAGAGAGGCTTAGTGAACAAGCTGTAAAGTGTGGGTGCAGTGCAGGATCCTTGAGGGACCCCGCAATGGATTTTAGTGGGTGTGGCGTTAGCAGTGTCCGAGACTTTCATGGCTCTTCCCTCGAGGAAGGTGGTGATCCAGAGAGCTGATTCTTTAGAGAAATTGGCTGAGTGTGTGAGGTGTGAGGTGAGGGTCTTGTGATCAACCAGATCAATGCAGCTGAGAGATCTAGGAGGAGCAGTAGGGCTGGCTTGCCCTTATCTATGATTTGGGTGTTCTGACTCTTCAGATCCACCAGGGCTGTTTCGGTGCCATGTCCTTTCCGGAAGCCTGATTGCCTGGTCCCTAGGATGGATTGGGTTTCCAGAAAGTGTTGGATTTGGCAATGTGCGGCTTTGTCCAGTAATTTCATGTCATGATGGCTGCTCCCGGGGAGCCAGGCCAGGCCCAGCGTCCCCGGAAGCCAGGCTCATAAAAGGCTTCAGTCCTGGCGCCATAGGCGCCAGGCTCATTTGGTCAAAAGATGTCATAATGCTTGGGTGGACTTACCTGAGGCAGACCATGCTGCTTACTCACCCAGAGCAATCCAGTCTGGCTGAGGTCTCCAGCCATTTAGGCTGGGAGGAACTATTTTTCCTCTTCAGGAACTCTTTTTCTTACCTGGGTGGGGCCGGAGGAAGGATACTCACCTGAAGCACTCCTCTGCTATTTAAACCACGCCCGAAGGAATTCACGTGCTTCGCGTTATTCTGCATCAGCAGCAGGACGCTCACCGAGTCGGCTCCTGCATCCTGGCTCCTGACACGCCCGCAGCTCCTGGAACACCTGAAGGACAAAAGGAGAGAAAAGACAAGCATCCAAAGCTTTACTCACCGGAATCCTGCACTCGGGAAACCTTCTTCCAACAATCCTGCAAAAGAAAAGCACAAGGTTAGCAGCACACCACAACGCTCGCCGCAGCGCCGCTTTCTCTTACCTTATCGTGGCCGCGCCACGTGCAGAAACGGCTACGAAGCTTGCAGCACCTCGGCACCTGCAAAAAGGGGAAAGACACGACTAGAAGCGCTCCGCTTCACCCGGTGCCACACCTATTCCACTTACCTTTACGAGGCCTTACCAAGAACAACAGCGGTTTCGACGCCGGCAGCGAATCGGCTCCTGCAAAAGGGGAGAAGGTGAGCATCGGACTTGATACAGGAGGGAATACTCACCCAAGGACTTACCAGATTTTGGTTGAACTCAATCTGCCATTCGGGTCAGAAGGGCCTTTCTGCCTTTTCTAGACCCCGGCCCCGAAGGGGAAAAGACATTTAATATAATCTAAAGACTACATACTTACGGCAATCCCGAAGTGGGATCGAACAGCCAGAGGAATCGCGCCCACTAAATACCCCAGTGAAGTAACTGGAATCAACGCGCCCCTGCACCAGAAGCAGGATGGAGGGCTCATCCTTACAGAAAATAAGGTGAGAGCCCACAAAAACCGAACTAGCGACAGGGGGATTTAGAAGGGGGACATAGGGGGGAGCAGATACTCTTTCCAGCAGATATTAACTCCCTCTTTTCCACCTACAGAAAAATTATCCTACGAGCCAGACAGACGAGATTCGGGGGAGGGCCAGTCCAGTCCATCTTCCGGGCCCTGCGCTTTACTGTAGAAGAATTGGTAGCAGTCCAGAACGGGTCAGCGCCTCTGTGGGAATCAGGTGAGCGTTACAGAACGCGAAGCCTAACAATAACCTCCTACCCAGGCGCTATGGAAACTTCTGAGACAGACCAACTGGCTCAGCTATTAGGGGAGCTACGGGCCGAAGTTCATGCTGCCCGCCAGGAGACAAACGCCCTCAGGAGGGAATTGATAGTGTCCAAGGAACGAACTGATGATCTTGCCAGACAGCTGTTACAGAGTCAAGCGGGGCAGACACCTTTACCCAATTCAGGGGGTAATTTCACCCCTGTGCCTGCAACTAATCCAGTTCAAATCAACCTACCCGGAAATGTGCCATTGGCACTACCTGAACGTTTTGCAGGAGATCCCAAACGATTCGCAGTATTTATGAATCCATGTCGATTACACTTTCTCTGCAGGCCTGGGGCCTTCCCGAATGACCAGACCAAGGTAGCCTTTGTACTTTCGTACCTCAGTGGCAGTGCAGCTGACTGGTCAATTCCATTGGTTACCCAAGATGATCCAATCCTTCGGAATTTTCAAGCCTTCCAGACTAATATGGAAAGACTGTTTGCAAGACACTCCCAGGGGGAGGCCCTGGACAATGAACTCCTATCATTACGACAAGGTAATCAGGACCTTTTGGCCTACATTGCAACCTTCAATAGGCTAGTTGTAGAAACAAGATGGCCCGAGGACAAAAGAATCACGCTATTCCATCAAGGTCTTCGTGGTGAACTTAAAGACGTCCTTGCCCAGGTTGCAAATCCACCCCAGGACTGTTCGGAATATATTGACTTGGTGGTCCAATTGGATCACAGGCTTCAAAATAGGAAAGCAGATCGATCCAGGTTTGAAACTCGGGTTTTCGCGAAAATCCAGAGTAACTCCAAAGGCCTCGACGCCACTGAACCTATGCAAATTGGGGTGGTAAAAGGCCCCTTGACCCAAAAGGAGCGTGACAGAAGACGGCAAATGCAACTGTGTCTCTACTGTGGGTCGTCGGGGCATTTTCTTCGAGATTGTCCGGTGAAACCTCCCAAGAAGACAGTAGGCGCCTCTGATAAAAATCCTGTAGAGTCTGAGCCGGGAAACGACCTCGCCCGACAAGCGTAGAGGTCCGCTTGCCGAGCTTGAAAACCAATTCTTTGACCTCGCACTTCATTATGCCAATGGTTCTCGTAAATCCGAAGCAGCCAGAACGATTGCATGCAATTCAGGCGTACATCGACAGTGGGGCTGTAGGAAACTACGTGGATCACGAGTTGGCTTCCAGGATGAATCTGCCTCTTTGCCCAAAAACCATCAAGGATGTCATCACCACAGTGGATGGAACCGAGATCGCCTCTGGGCCGGTAACCCACTCAACTACCGAAGTGACATTGTTAGGTCAAGATGGGCATCGGGAGGCAATAGTGTTTGACTTGATCAAGGCCCCGTAATTTCAAGTAATTCTGGGAATTCCTTGGCTGGAAACACACAATCCTCAAATTGATTGGCGAGCAAAGACGATAACTTTTCCAGAGTGTGCACAAACCTGCTACCTACGAGCTTCGGGCACTGGCCTAGCTACAGTAACGGCTGACTGCTTGCAATTACCGCCGGAATACCGAGAATTTCAGGACGTTTTTCAAAAGGAGCAAGCCAATACCCTACTGCCCCACAGGTCATATGATTGTCAGATAGATTTAATACCCGGAGCAACTCCTCCCTGCAGCAGGATTTATGCCCTCACCGAGCCCGAGAATCTTCATTTACGTCAGTATCTGGACCAGTACCTGGCCAATGGTTTTATTGGCCCGTCAAAGTCCCCTGCATACTCGGCATTATTCTTCGTACCAAAAAAAGAAGGTGACCTCAGAACCTGCATAGATTACCGTGCCTTGAATCGGATAACAGTCAAAAACAGATATCCACTACCTCTGATCCCAGAGCTTCTTGACCAGGTGAAGGACGCCTGCATATACACCAAGTTAGATCTCCGAGGGGCTTACCATTTGGTGCGGGTCAAGGAAGGCGACGAATGGAAGACGGCGTTCTGCACCAAATATGGGTTGTTTGAGTACCAAGTGATGCCTTTCGGACTGTGCAATGCACCGGCTGCCTTCCAATATTTTATGAATGATGTCCTCAGGGAGCTCATTGACCTTTGTGTTGTCGTGTACATAGACGACATTCTCGTATACTCCTCTTCGGAAGCTGATCATCGAAATCATGTCAGAGCAGTACTTAAAAAATAACGTCAACACAAATTATTTGCAAAACTTGAAAAATGTGTTTTCCATGCCACCGAAGTCGAATTTCTGGGTTTTATCCTGACACCTAAAGGAGTCCAAATGGACTCACGAAAAGTGGACGCTATCCTCAAATGGCCATCACCCAGTTCCGTAAAAGGTGTTCAGAGCATGTTAGGTTTCGCCAATTTTTATCGCCGATTCATTCCGGAGTTTTCACGAGTGGTGCAACCCATCACGGCACTCTTAAGAAAGAATAAATGTTTTGAATGGTCCAAAGAAGCTGAGCAAGCCTTTCAAGGACTAAAAGAGAAGTTTACTTCTGCACCTATATTGAAACACCCACGTCCGGACCTCCCTTACATCGTCGAAACTGACGCGTCCAGCTTAGCTATGGGAGCCGTTCTCTCTCAAAGAGACCCAGAAACCAACCAATTACATCCCGTAGCGTTCTGGTCCCGGAAATTCTCGGCCCCCTAGATAAACTACACCATCACTGACCAGGAACTGCTGGCAATTAAATCCGCTGTTAAGGCCTGGCGGCATTATCCCCTTGGAGCAAGACACACCATCACAGTGATTACTGATCATAGGAATTTACAGTATCTGAAAACCGCCAGGGCACAATCATCTCGACAGCTCCGTTGGGCCCTGTTCTTTGCCGAATTCGACTTTGTAATCACTTACCGCCCTGGCTGTAAGAATGGTAAAGCAGATGCCCTTTCTCGAATTGGAATGGGGGACGTTATCGGTAACACTTAACCGGTACCAATAATTCCTGAGCAAAGAATCTTAGGCATGACTTCTTCGCAATCACTTGAAGACATTCGGGACAGAGTTAAACAACTCTTAAATTCAACTGATTTGCAGAACTGGATACAAAAAGGAACTGATTTTACCTTAACCAATGGCCTACCCTATTTCCGAGGTCGACTGTTTCTTCCACACTCTGAACTCCAAAAGCAAGTTATTACCTGCTATCACGACTCATTGATAGAAGGACATCCTGGCATAGCCAAAACAGAAGAAAAAGTGAAAAGACAATTCTGGTGGCCTTCGTGGAGAAAAGATATAAAAGAATTTTTGATGGACCTGTGGTGTGTGCGCACAAAACAAGGGTCAAAAGAAAACACTGGCTGGTTTTCTTCAACCGTTAGGCATTCCACCATCTCCCTGGCACACCCTTTCTATAGATTTTATCACTGACTTACCCCCCTGCTCCGGGTACAACACCATCCTCGTTATTGTAGATCTATTTTCCAAAATGGCACATTTCATTCCGTTAAAAGGTTTACCTTCAGCTTCAGTACTAGCCAGAGAATTCCTTGAAAATATTGTCCGGTTACACGGATTCCCGTCGGTGCTCATCTCCGACAGAGGGAGTCAATTTATTTCCCATTTCTGGCGTAGTTGCTGTCAGTTGGCCCAAATTGATGTAAGACTCTCAACCAGCCACCACCCCCAAACCGATGGTCAAACTGAGAGAACGAACCAGACTCTCGAACAATATTTACGATGCATGCTACAACAGTCAGAAAGCAACTGGAAAGACATTCTTTGGATAGCTGAATATGCATACAACAATTCAGTTCACTCAGGAACGGGGCAGAGTCCCTTCTACACAGTATATGGAATCCACCCTCGAACCTCCAACCTCGATCCTCCTCACGATCTCGGAACACCTGCCGTAGATCAGCTGCACACTACTATTACCCAAGCCTTCAAGGAAGCAACGGCACACTTACAGCAAGCCAAGGAAAGATACAAGAGAGGTGCAGATCAACACCGGAGCGAGACACCTCAATACCAGGTTGGGGACCAAGTCTGGTTGTCCACCAAACACTTATCACTCAAAGGACCTCGCACTTTTAATCCAAAGTATCTGGGGCCATATCCTATTACTGCTATAATTAATGCGGTGGCTGTTAAACTAGAATTACCAACTCATATGCAAATACATCCAGTGTTTCATGTATCACGTTTAAAACCTATGCAACCTGGAACCAGACTAACTAAACCTCCGGGACCCATTCAAGTGGATGGAGAACCTGAATTCGAAGTAAAGAACATTTTGGACTCTAAGGTCATTAGGTCAAAGCTGTTCTAACTAATTGACTGGAAAGGTTATGGTCCTCAGGAGAGATCATGGGAACCCTGTGACCACGTTCATGCTCCTCGGCTGATTAAGAAATTTCATCAGACCTTTCCAAATAAACCAAAACCCCCTGGGAAGACAATCTTGGGAGGGGCCTTGAGGGGGGGTGCTGTCATGATGACTGCTCCCGGGGAGCCAGGCCAGGCCCAGCGTCCCCGGAAGCAGACCTATCACCCACATCACCGGATCCAGCAGACCGCTACTGGGGCCCTTTGGACCACGGCCTGGCGCCTTTGGCGCCAGGCTCATAAAAGGCTTCAGTCCTGGCGCCATAGGCGCCAGGCTTATTTGGTCAAAAGATGTCATAATGCTTGGGTGGACTTACCTGAGGCAGACCATGCTGCTTACTCACCCAGAGCAATCCAGTCTGGCTGAGGTCTCCAGCCATTTAGGCTGGGAGGAACTATTTTTCCTCTTCAGGAACTATTTTTCCTCTTCAGGAACTCTTTTTCTTACCTGGGTGGGGCCGGAGGAAGGATACTCACCTGAAGCACTCCTCTGCTATTTAAACCACGCCCGAAGGAATTCACGTGCTTCGCGTTATTCTGCATCAGCAGCAGGACGCTCACAGAGTTGGCTCCTGCATCCTGGCTCCTGACATGCCCGCAGCTCCTGGAACACCTGAAAGACAAAAGGAGAGAAAAGACAAGCATCCAAAGCTTTACTCACTGGAATCCTGCACTCGGGAAACCTTCTTCCGACAATCCTGCAAAAGAAAAGCACAAGGTTAGCAGCGCACCACAACGCTCGCCGCAGCGCCGCTTTCTCTTACCTTATCGTGGCCGCGCCACGTGCAGAAATGTCTACGAAGCTTGCAGCACCTCGGCACCTGCAAAAAGGGGAAAGCCACGACTAGAAGCGCTCCGCTTCACCCGGTGCCACACCTATTCCACTTACCTTTACGAGGCCTTACCACGAACAAGAGCGGTTTCGACGCCGGCAGCGAATCGGCTCCTGCAAAAGGGGAGAAGGTGAGCATCGGACTTGATACAGGAGGGAATACTCACCTAAGGACTTACCAGATTTTGGTTGAACTCAATCCGCCATTCGGGTCAGAAGGGCCTTTCTGCCTTTTCTAGACCCGGGCCCCGAAGGGGAAAAGACATTTAATATAATCTAAAGACTACATACTTACGGCAATCCCGAAGTGGGATCGAACAGCCAGAGGAATCGCGCCCACTAAATACCCCAGTGAAGTAACTGGAATCAACGCGCACCTGCACCAGAAGCAGGATGGAGGGCTCATCCTTACAGAAAATAAGGTGAGAGCCTACAAAAACTGAACTAGCGACAGGGGGTTTTAGAAGGGGGATATAGGGGGGAGCAGATACTCTTTCCAGCAGATATTAACTCCCTCTTTGCCACCTACAGAAAAATTATCCTACGAGCCAGACAGACGAGATTCGGGGGAGGGCCAGTCCAGTCCATCTTCCGGGCCCTGCGCTTTACTGTAGAAGAATTGGTAGCAGTCCAGAACGGGTCAGCGCCTCTGTGGGAATCAGGTGAGCGTTACATTTCAAGAGGAATGGCACTGTAGTTATCGGTCTGTACTTGTTGGGTTGTAGGGGGTCGAGGGTAGGTTTTTTTTTTTTTTTTTTTTTAGGAGGGTGCGGTCCCAGACCTCTTTGAGGCTAGCTGGGATAATGCCTGATTTAAAGGACGCATTGATGAAGGCCGTAAAGAGCGGCGCAAAGCAGTCTGCACAGTCTTTGATGAGCTTGGGCGGGCTTATATCGCCTTTACAAGGGGAGGGTTTGAAGTTGATAACTTCTGGTTCAGTGACGTCCCTGAAGGAGAAGTCGGGTATGGTGGGCTTAGACAAGGCGGGTGTGGAGTTGGTAGGCTTGGTTCCTGTCTGTTGAGGTAATGCTTTGCAATGGTCTTTGATTTTCTTTTGGAGAAGGTACATTTTGTGTATCATGGCAGCTTGGATACTAGCACACCAGGCTTCATCTTTGATTATTTCATCAGATGTATTGGGGGGGGGGAGGGATGAGCTCTTTAAAAATGGCGAAGATTTCTTTAGAGTGCGATTTGGCATTAGAGATTTGTGTGTTGAAGGCATTGGCTTTGGCAGCAGTGATAGCTGTTTTGTATTGGTGGGAGATTAAGTTGAATTTGTTTTTGGCACTGCTGCAGGGGTTGGTTTGCCAGTTTTATTTTAGTGCTTCTCTTTTGCGGGAGCGCATTGAGTGCAGTTCTTCAGTGAACCAAGAGTTGGTGTGTAGTGATTTCCTTTCTTTTTTCCATTCGAGTGGTGCTATTTCATTAATAGCTTTAGTGATTAAATCTTTGTAGATGTCTGCTAGGATATTGGGGTCATTAGCGAAAGGGGTTGCTAGTTCGGGGGTGTTGAGGGAAGGGCGCAGGTTATCCTCTTTAAGCTTTTTAGAGCTTCTGACTTGTGCAGCGATAGCATGGGTCAGAGTTTTGTGGTTTTTAGTGATCGGAACAGTGAATTCGATACAGTTGTGGTTGGTCCAGGGCAGTGAGGTGTTAGAGGTGATAGTAGCGAGGCAATTATGGTCCGCGATCCAATCTAGAATGCGGCCTTTGGAGTGAGATGGACTTTCTATTTTCTGGGTGAAGCCTAAGTCACTAAGTTCCTTGGTGAGGGTGACCGCAGGTTTGTCTTTACCATCATTGAATCCCAGATTGAGGTCACCTAGTAGAACGGTTTTAGTGGAGCTTTTGATATTATTACTGAGAATGTGGAGGATGTTTTCCTGAGAGTCTAGGGTGAGGCCTGGGGGACGGTATAGTAAGTGAATGTTGATGGTACTGTTGGGTGACAGTGTGAGTTTGGCCGATAAGAGGTCAGAGTTGCTGGTCGAGGAGTGACTGACAAGTCGGAGCTGGAGGTTATCCTTGTAGATGAAGGCTACTCCGCCTCCTATTCATTCAGGTCTGTCTTGTCTGAGTATGGTGAAGCCTGGTGGTAGTGTAACTGCAATGGCGATTCCTGATGCTTCATGTAACCATGTTTCTGTGATGGCTAATAGGGCAATGTTGTTATTGGTTAAGAGGTCATGAATATCTGATGCATGAGCTGGGAGGGAGCGGACATTGATGAGGGCACATTTGATGTGAGGTGTGTGTAGTTTGTTAGTGGAGGCGTGGGTGTTGGATTTGTCTGATATGTTATGTTTGGTGACATTGTGGGGTATGGTTTGGTTAGTGGGTGGTTGTTTGTAGGTATGTGGAAGTTCAGTGCGAGGGATGCGTTTGGAAGTGGTGCGGGAGCTCCATCTATAGTTTCTGTGTTCTATGGGAGGGGGTTGTGTGCTGATTTCTGCAGTCAGTGTGCGAGCTCTAAGTCTTTCTAGTCTATATATTATTGTGATGCAGGGTTCAGGTGATATTATGATTTAGTGATGCACCTTATCCATAGCCCAAATGCATCCACCCACCCACTACCTGCTTAACGCTAAGGAATCCTCAGCCTTCATGGAGTGATGCTTCAGAAAGTATTCCTCTCAGGCACCTACTCCTGGGTGTTTCAGCTTCCTCAACTCCCTATAGCTCTATTTTCTCAAATATGTAATTAATCTATTCTATCCTATCCTGGAACCCTCTCTCCTGCCCCTTGGCGGAAACATCCCACAACATGCGTCGCCCCTGGTTGTAGCACCCATCGCCACATTCAGCCTACTACCGTCCCTGACCCTGCAAAGACCTTCTGAGGACTCCCTGAAATAAAGAGGCAGTACCAGTTTTCAAAGGTGGAAGTCACATGCCACAGCAAGCTTTATTGCATCAAGCCAGGAGTTCTCTTACAGGGGATCAGTTTCTCCACCACACCTCAGGATTATTCTACGCTGGGTGTGGCTTCTTAAGCACCCTCCCTCCAAGCACCCTCTGTCAGTGTCAAGAGGACCCTGACGGGTAGTAGGCCCGTCCCTCCATAAATATTCCCTCTCTACCCATGGCCATTTCTTTGTTTCCTTTTTACTTTTGTTTTCGTTACTTCATTTCTTTTTCAATTTATGTACTTGCTTCCATTTCATTTCCATTCAATTGTACTAACATTCTATTTCTATTGCTTGGTGTTCATGAGCTTTACTTCAATTCCGTTTTTTCTATTCATTTGTTCTTTCTAATATTCTAATTCTATTTCTTAGTTTTTTTTCTTCCCCATTCTACGCTTCTTCATTATTCTCTTACTTCGAATTCCAAATCCTTTCTTCCTTCCTGACCCGGCCCCCCCCCCGGTTAACCCCCCTTCATTCCTGAGTGTCTTCTTCCTCCCCCATTGCTTCTGCCCCTCTTTTGTTTTATACCATTTTTGCCGCCCCTTGTTTTCCATACTCAGTTCTATCTATTTCCCAAGTTGCCGGACACCCCCTGCCCCCGGTTCTTTGCCATCATCCCCCAGCAAGTTTTTTCCCAACCGGCTAATTCCTTCAAGACCTGACAACCTTTAACCCCCCCCAGATGACTTTCTGTCCCCCACTCTCCACATTCCCCAGATAATTCCCCTTCCCCCACTTCTTTCCTTACCCAACTCCTTCCTTACCCCCCTCCTTATCCATTCCCCAAATTCTTCCTTTACCCAAACCTTCCTGTAACCACATTCTTCTCGTTCCCCCACAACTTCCCCTCACTTTGCCCCCAGTTTCCATTCTCTCTTCCCTTCCCCACACCCTAACATTTGGAGTTGGAAGGACTTCGAAGCCCCCTGACCCCTCCCCCTTTTTAGGGCCTCCCCTGGGTCTAGTACTCCTGGGTGCCGATACCTCTAAGCTATTGGGTGCACAGTCCCATTCGGGATCTGTCAGTGCTTGTTCTCGGGATCACCATGTAACATCTCATTGCAAGACAGTAACCTGACCATGGATCGGCAGTGGGACTGGTGGATGGGTTTCCTCTAGGCTAGGAGAAGGAGCAGGACCAAGAGGGTGCATCTGAGAGGTCAGCGGCCTTCTATAGCCCCTCCCTCTCCTAGTCCCCCTCCCTCCGTCACCCCTATGGATGGGGGCGCCCATCACCTTGTCCTTCCTTCATTTCCCCCTTTTGTTGGCTGGGTGAGCGTCTCCACTAAGGGTGGCACCCACCATTTGCCATCCGCAGGATGGCGCGTTCGCCCGTCATTCCTTCTATTTATTACACGCATTCCCCTTTTTGCTATTGTGACCAATGGACCATGTCTTCCTACTTCATCTATCGCACGTGTGTGTCTTGTGTTTTGATGTTTCTTTTGCCTTAGTAATTTTGTATGTTCTATACTTGTACCTCTGCAAGTGGAAGAAGTAAATGTGTGCTCACTCATTCACAATTTGTTTTCCTACTAACATTTTAAAGGCCTAGCCTGATGTGCAGAGTAAGCAATCGTGAGGTTCACTTTATGCAATGTGATGCGAAAGATGTAAGAATAGATGATAAAAAGTGTTTTCTTTTGCTTTTAACAGCAAACCCGAACCTTACTACAACTACAAAATGGGTGCTTAAAATCCAGACTTTAAGCCTTGGTCCCGCCTGCTGTTTGCAGTCCTTTCTACTAGGTGCTCTTCAGCCATACTCCAGAGTCGGTGTCTGGCTAACATGGCAGGTAAGCAAAACGTATGCACATAGATGACATTGAAAATAATCTAAAATGTCAGGTCTTCTAGTGTTATTGTTTGTTTTAATACTTATGGTTCAGGTTTGTTTTAATGTGTCCCCATGTGTGTCTTTTGTTGTTGGCTTGTGTGCCGCATGCCAGCTTAGTACCTACAGGCTGTGAAGGAGACTTGCCCTGAGGCGCACTGAATTTAGCATCTACTGGCATGATGTTGAAAGTCATCCACCCTTCTCTGAACCACACCTGGTTATGCAGTTTGTTGTCATAATGGCTTTTCATAAACGAGTGATTCCAAACCGCCTATTCTCGGGAGGTTCATGGCCGCTTCTAGTGTTGTGGATGTTCTTGTTCAAAGTATAAGCCTGGCCAAGACTGTTTGCACAGAAGCAAGGATATGTTTTCACGCACCCTACATTTGGAACAACGTAACAAGTGTTTTATTTTTTTTATCAAAATGGTGGGAGGGAGTTTGAGGGTCTCGCCTAACACTGTACAGAACAACCTCTCCTTGAGTGTATTGATGTAATCTCTGGTTTCAGACACAAGTCTGTGGATTCCAACAAAAAGTCCTCTGCATCTCGCCCTCTTCTCCAGGGGAAACCCCCTTCATCTAGGTCTCTGGCCCCTGTCTGTGCCTGCATGTTAGTTTTCCGCTGTGACGAGAGCTGCAGCTAGGTAAAGGCTGGTCACTTGAGCTTCTCTATAGGCACAGCCTAGGAGCCTCCATCCCCTTCCATGTAATTGGGTCCTACTCTGGTTCGAATGTCCCCATCCACTTCTAGCTCCTCAGTAAGTCACAACTGTCTTGCGCCTGAGAGAACCTTTCCTGCATCGCCTGGTATCTCTTCTCCCTTTCTCTTTTTCACCTCCTCGACACTGCCAGACTCTTCCTCATCCCTTCCAGTGTCACCCTTACTGGCCTTGGGGTTTCGACTCTAGCACCTCTATCCCCTCGATGATCTTGGGGCCTGATGTTTCGTCTCCTTCACTGTACTTTCCTCCTCTTCTCCCACCCCTGCCAGCCTTTTCTTTCTGTATATTCTCCGCTCTTCCTCTCTTTTAATATCTACTAGCTCCGTCTTAAAGCACTTTTGTACTTCTCTCGTACTATCTCCAGCAGCTGCCTCTTCAATATGTCTGATGTGCCTCCTCATCACCCCTTTAGCCCTCCTCTCCTTTTCTGCTGTTTGACTCTCTACTTCACCACTACTGTCCGTTGCTGATCTCCTTCCATGCAACCGCCTTGTTATATACTACCTCCTCTCTTGCCACTTTTCTCCAGCCTCCTTCCTCCTACTCATTCTACTCTCACCAGCTTGCCCACCGCTCTTTCTCTGCCTCCAGACACCCACTTGTCCAACTCCGAAACTCTATCTCACTGTTGTGCTCTGAGCTGTCTTTTATACGGCTGGGGATGAAAGCCTATGCACTGATTGGCTGGTTCTGGGCATACAACGTGGTAGGAAGAGTGTTGTCCTGCCCCTCTGCAGGAAGTCATTAATTAAGCCATCCACCGTCGTGGAGGGTATTCGACTGGTCTCTCTGTATTTTAACTTTCTTGGCGTGATGGGGAGGCTGTAAAGTAGTTTTCCTTAATTGGCCTGGAGGGTAGGGGCTGCGTTTCTGTCCTATGGGTGAGAGGTGCAAGTTCTCCATTGCTGCCCTGTTTGGGGGGTGCAAAATACCTACATCGGGTGCTCAGTCTTCCTGCCCCTGGAACGGTAATTGCGTTTTCCCTAGTCAAGTCTAGGTTTTCCCCATGTGGAAGAATGGATCCTTGGGAGACTTCCTCTTCCATGTGGTTTGCCAGCCGCGTTTGCACAGCTTTGACTTGGGACATCCCGTCAATTACTACGGCTGGCTTTAGGGATCTGGACTGGATTCCTCTGTTGGATGTCTGAGCAGTTGTGCAGGTGGGTAGAGCGTTCCTATTCAGAATATGCATGTTTCTGGCTATATCTCTAATGATCAAGCCGTTTTTTTCTTCAAAATTATAATTCACTTTATAAATGCTTAACATTTGACTCCAGACTATCGAAGCTTTCAAGATACTTGCTTTCTTGTGGCTGGTTTGCTATTTATAATTTCTAATTCAAAAGAATAATCATCTTGAAAACGGCTTTTGGATTGGTCAAATGAGACTGCCATTGCTCTGAATGACCAGGATGTTGGCAGGTTTAGGTTACTGCCTTAGTAATGTTAGATTTTTTTTAATACCCTAATCTTCCACTGTTGCACTGCCCACCAAACGTTTCCTTTCCACCACTACCTCCTTTTTAGGTGCCATATGCTTGTCGACGAAGTTCAAAAGCTGTATAACCAGCATGCTATTCTTGCATTTTCTCAGCCAACACGGTTTGCACTATGTTAAGACCTATGGGGCTCCAGACAAATAAACTCTTGTTAACGTGACTGAATGATAGCAGCATGTACTGAACAAGCATGTGTCTACCCGATTGATCTCTGCACTTGTCTAGACCTTGCTCTTATGACAGAAAAACCTATTTCTCCAGATCTCTCTGCTGTAGAGCCGTAGTGTGTCCAGAAAAGCCCCTTTGTGCTGGAGCAATCATGCTCCTGGTAAGAGTTCACAGGCTCAGAATAAGTGAGTTCGTCCAGAGCACCTGCAGTAGAGCAAGCATGTCCAACCACGGCTCATTGCGCTGCAGAGAACACGTCTGTTCATTAGTCAGCTCATGAGCAATAGTGTGTCTTATCAAAACTCAAATCTAGTGCACGCACAGACCGAGCCTTAGCTTGTGATTCGATTAATTGTGTTTTTTTTTTAATTTTTTTTTTTTTTTTACAGAGCCAGTTAATAATTTCCCTCCATTGCCAAAGTTCATTCGCCTGAAACCGTGCTTCTACCAGAACTTTGAAGATGAAATCCCCATAGAGCACCGAGGGTTGGTCATAAAGATTTATCGAATATGGATCTGTAAGTACATTCTATCCTCTTACAAGAAGTGAGTGCACTGAGAGATCGGGTGAAGGGCTGATTGCAATCCTCTGCTTCTTGCCTTATTCCTTAGAAGATCAAATGTAAGGAGGGAGCCCAGGAGCATCCTGTAAAACGGGGCTGATGTCTTGTGGTATCCATCATACTGGGCATATACATCACCAGTTGGCTAGCTCAGGATGTGGGCAGCTGCTGCAGAGACATTTGTCCTAGCTGATGAGCACAGATTTGAATCTTTTGTGCTGGGTAATGGCACCTGTTATTCACTCCCAGAGGCAACCTGTTTGTAAAGTGTATTATATAAATGCCCTAATTATTCCATACTGACTTTGTTCAACCGTTTTTAAACCCCTTTGGATAATGCGGTGCTAGAATTTAAGCTGTGACATTTTTTTTATTTGAGCAACATTAAAACATAAGATGCTTTTAATTGAATCTTTTAGTTATACTAATATTTTCAGCTGTGTTCCTTTTTTAAATTTTAAATGTGAAGAGACTCCACTCATTTTAGATAGTTGTTCTAAAACAATATGCATAGTACTGCTATGCATGTCCCACCCTTCCTTAACAGCTTGGACATAATCACAAAACCATTCTGTTGCAACCACACACTTGCTATTTTGATGTTAAGAAAATGAGGCTAAGTGCATAGCATGCAATTCTTCGCATTACCGATTTAGGCGACCTCTTATTTAAATCTTTATATATCAGTGATCTCTTGATAATACTATGGGCCTCATTACAAGTATTGCGGTAAGTAATCCCAGTTTCCGCCATGTCGGTGCCACAGTTTCCTGCAACCCGCGATGCCGGAATCACTGGATGATTACGTGTTGTCGTGCATGCCGGATACGGCGGTACCGGCATCACGGAAACACCCTCAAAATACCCCAAAACTGTCAACACAGTCGTCCTCGGTGCCTGTACCTCCGATTCCGGCGACACGGTCCCAGACACACCAGAAACAGCGGTCCCGCAATTACCGGAAATAAAGTGATCGCCGGATTAAGAAATCGGCTGGAAGCCATTAAAAAAACACAATCCATTGCAATCCTCAAAGCAGAGGTGACATCAACCTCTCCTGACCAGACAAACTCCACTGTGAGCATGACATCTAGAGTCTGTGAAAGCAGAAGCCACGCTTCTCGGAGACCGAGCTGAACATGCGACTGAGGGTACCCAAACTCCTCTCGGCCCAGTGGCGACAGGGCATGGCCACAGGTGGCGGGAGCGCATCCCCAATACACCTGCATCCCTGGGAGGAGACATGCAGCAGTGTGCTGCACCTAGAGCCCATTGAAGGAGTCAATGCGGTGGAGGCCGAAGCGGGACACCTGAAGAGGCCGATGAGTGCCCGTAACCCCAATGTAATGTCAACCTCCCTTTCCACCCTGCACCCATTACTGTACCAACCTATGACATGAATGGCAATGACCTTGTCCACAACACCAAAATAAACCTTATCTACTCCCACCCCCCCCGAAACCAACGACCTGTGTGCATAAACAGACATACACCCTAGCCACCAAAATGTGATCCATACCACCAATAGACGTAGAACACAGTACAGGCACCCTGTATTGCCAACTGAACATGCGTGTGCTCCCACACAGACGCACATCACCTTCCCACAGCGTACTGCATGTGTGCCCGTTGTGCTTCCCCTGGCACAAACTCACAGCCGTGCTAAGCCCCAACTCCACCCACAAATGACCACTGTTACAAAGGCAACATGTGACCCCCCTCGTCCCAGCCAGCCCGAGCGCTGTGCATAAATGCACAACTGTCCCCATAACTGGTACATGCAGCAGGCCCATGCTGACCCCATCCATACCAGACCCCTCCCCACCCCAACATTCCACAGCGTGAAGTCCCTCCCCCCCCACCCCCCATACCGTACCCAGCAATTGGCAGTACACCACAACAGTATCCCCAGCACACTACTCCTCACACATCTTGCTGGTCAGTACGCATGACACAAGCATGTATGCACCATGCCATGTACCCCACCATGCCCCTGACGCAGCACGTCCACGACCAACATAAAGCACGTATGTCTGCCTCATCAATCCACCTGCCTTTCTGACTCCCTCAGACACATCATCTGACAGTGAAGTGGCCCAGCCGCTGCCGCCGCAGGACAGCACGGACCACCACCACCCAGGACACCACAGCCTCCACTGGCACAACTGCCACTGCCAGCACTGCTGCGCCCATCCAGGCAGCACCTACCATCCTAGCTATGCCCATCCCGGAAGCACCTATCATCTCTGCTGCCCCGATCCAGGCAGCACCTACCATGCCAGCTGCACCCATCCCAGCCGCCCCAGCTGCTGTAGTACCACCACCAGCAGAGCAACCGCATGCATGTGCACATCTGTCTAGTGCAGAGGACATAGCTGATGATGGTGGAGTGGACACAGGGGAGACCATCGACCACAGCACCTATGAGTTATTGGTATTCAGACCCAATGAGAACACAACGCCCACCCTTCCCCAGTGTCAGGGAAATGGATGGCAGACACCCACGCATCAAGGAATGACGGGATTCCTTGACTGTCCTAGTACAGCGGCATCCCCAAGAGGCGCAGTTTATGCAGGTGTGTGTCCAGGCCAGTGGGCATCAAAATGCACGTGCCCTTGGCCGTTGCACTACTGCCATTGTACAGATGGCCAGGAGGGTACACTAGACAATGCCCTGTGCCTTCAGGCATTCCTCGAAAGACGGCCCACAAACAGGCCCACACACCATCCACAAGTTCCACGCCTGCTAGTTCTGTGCCCAACAGTCCAAGGCAACGTTCAATGCGGATGTCCAGCTCTGCCCACAGTCGCACGCCAGATACAAAAAGGGGGATGCAAATAGGCCCAGTACAGAAATGTGGCCTGTATGTGACTTCTACAAGGACTACTTGTACAACATGACGGGAGTTGGAGAGGGCTAGTGTTGGTAGTTGGTGTAGTTCCACATGTGTTATTCATATCATTAAATACATTATACTTGGTGTTGCATTGGAATCATGACTGGACATTCATTTTTAGTGTGACTGAGTGTAATTTCATGTATAGTCCTGAATGCGTTAGCTGTCCTAGACCATGTGCTTGTGTGGTGCTCTAAAAAATAGTGGCTAATCAGTGCATTGCATGCCTCACGGCCATCCACGGCATCCCTGCAATGTGCCAATGGCAGTTCCTCATCACCGTCAATCTCATCCTCTGGTGCATGTCCATGTCCGGGGGCAGTGGTATGTTGCGCCTGATACACATGTTGTGCAACATGGCACAGGCCAGTTCTATCTTGCCCAGCTTCACATGGCGGTACATCAGTGCCCCCCTGATCTGCTCAGGCAGCGGAACCTTGCCTTTAACGGGCCAAATGTCTGCTCAATCGTACAAGTCCTGGTGTGAGCACTGTTGTATCCCTGCTCGTGCTGGTTCTGAGGTTGCCTAACTGGGGACAAAGACATGGCATCAAGGGGTATCCAGCATCACCTGCACGAGAGCGACATAAAGGAGCAAAAACCATTGTGGGGCCTGTATCATGTTGGTACAGTCTGTAAATTGTTAACTAACTAATGTGATTTTTCACATGCAAATTGCTGAAGACGTTGCATCTGTCATAGTTGAGCATGTTAACGTGCGGATTGTCCGTGGGGATTGGTGTCAATGCATTGTAAGGACATTTTTGCGTAGATTCAGGGTGATCTTATGGATTTACATCTGAAGTCATCAATGTCAACGTATTGACACCTGCAAATGCCAAATTAACTTCTCCAGGTGCAAGTGTGCCAGTCCCATTACCAGGTGGCATGTTTCTGGGCCTGCTATATAGGAATCTGCCTGACACAGCCGGTGTGCCCGACGAGTCAGACCCTGCCGGGGACTGCAGCCCTGGTAGGCAGAGCTGTCCCAGGTAATAAAGTTTATATACGTGAAAAAATTAATTTGACAATAAATTGGGATTGAGTACATGCGTGAAGGCATACTTGCATTTTGATGTACAGGATGTGCTGCATTGTAGTGGTTGCAGAGCATCAAAGAATCTTGGAAAATGAAGGATGTGGATGTATACACAGAGGGGTATCGTAGGACGATTTGATGACTGCCTAATGATTGCCAACCAGCCAATATGTGTGGTAGATATGTGGTTTGCAGTCGCTTTTCCATGGCCTATTACACCCACCTTGACCTATGACACTTTCATTACGACACACACAAATCGGACTAATGTGTGTTTTTATTTTGTTTCGATTTGCATGTCCTTTGATGGTCCCCTCACCCATCCATTGATATGGCAGGCTATGTTATTGCCGTTTTGGTTGCATTCATATGTGTATGTGCACTTGAAACAGGCAGAGCACCTGGATACATGGTGTGTGGTACACTAGTGGTTTTGAGGTGGGGTAGTTGTGTTGCATGAGAATGTGTAGTCTGTGCTGCAGGTGGTGTGGGTTGTGCTCAGTGTGTTTTTACAGGGATTTTGGGCATTGGTGTGATGCATTCTGGTACTTGTAGTCCATTTAATGTTGCACTCCAGCTTTGATGTAATTATGCATGTGCATGCTTTGTCTGGCCATTTCACACACGCCAGTCAAGCCCTTCAACTTGGGCATACTATTTGTGTGTCAGACATTGCATTGCACACATGCAGTGCATATAGTTGTCCCCCGCATCCCAATTCCACAATCAACATGCTTTGGTAATTTCACTCACCCAACAACCAGGCACGCTCTCCGCTGTGCTGTGCCATGTACCCTGGCAGCGTGGTGTTCCTCAGCACCATGGAATCGTGGGTTGATCCCGGAAATCTTGCACAGCAATGGGTGATGAGGTGGCGTGCATCACACACCATCTGCACATTGAGTGAGTGGTATAGTTTACTGTTCCTGTACACTGTTTCAACAGCATGCCTGGCCACCAGTTCCACATGTGTGCAGCCCAATGCACCAATCACATTTGGCATGCCGGAAAGGGCATGGAATGCAATTTTTCGTGGCATTGACCTGGTCAGGTGTTCTTTATTTTATTCTTAAAGTCATAATGTAAAACGTGAGGACACAGATCGGGGTAAATTATAGCCCAATGTTCCACAGAACCTTCATACAACGGAAATTCCGCGAATTCTCCGATATGGGCTAGTACAGTATCTTTCCCGATCCAAAATGGCGACCGGGACACTCGCACTGCGTCTGGAGCGTCGTGACATCATCACGTCGCGTCGTGACACTCCTGACGCATTATTTAGAGCAGCCATTTTGAGAGATGCATCGGACAATCGTATCCGATGCATCTCTCAAAAATCGAGCCGCAAACGAGGAATAAACGAGCACATTACAACTCAGGTGAGCGCCACAATGCCAGTGCATGGTATACTTTAGTTAAATAATATGAACATGAAATATTTTTAAAAATCTGTTATCCGTGAAAAGGGTCCTGTTACTTTGTAGAGATCCTGTAATATACTGTCAAACCAGTGACACCTAATCATGCAGACACTAAAGCACGGCATATTCTAGTCATATAACAGGAAGATGCGATATTGAAAAGGTCTCATTCATTCAAAACGGTCTTGTTACTTTATAGAGACCCTATGGTACACTGCTAAAGCAGTGACACCTGGCTATGCAGACATCCAAGAAATGAATTCAAGGAGTACAAACACATAAGGAAGCATAGCACAAGTAAGTGATAATGCTAATCTTAAGTAACAGCATTTGGCATTAGGTGTATTAAGGGCAAACAAAAATTAAGGTTATTTCTCTTGTTACCCCCCCCCTTTTTTTCTAGCTTAACTACAGAATTGGCAATACAAACAGTGTTTTTTACAGACATAAGCAATTCCCTCCTGAAGAACCATGCAAAACAAAGTATGGGGAAACACATGTAGAGGGTGCTAGTCCAAACAATCAGCAATAGAATTGCATGCAAACAAAACCTATGTATCTCTTTCTACTCTAAGAGCAAACAAATGGGAATGAAAATGAATCTATAATTTTTAAGAATCTGCAAATAGAAAAAAGTATAAAAAAGGAATGAAGTAATTCTGAAACTTTTCTTGAATACAATTTATATTTGGAGCGCAAAAGTGGAGTCTCTGTGTTTTTTTTTTCCTTCTACATGTTATTTCTGACACTGGTCAGTCGCAATGTCTCAAGCTCTACATGCAGCAAACAAATAGTCCAACGAAAAACATATTAAAAAATATCCAAAAACCAAGGTAGCTCGCCACAGTTGCGACAGACTGAACCTTCCCCAAAATCATTTTAACCCCGAATTGAGGTGGGGGCATTAAGAACAAAAGTATTTGCCAAGGACCGCTGTTTTGAAATTACTGCCAAACTTGCAATGGCTCCTATAGTCTTGCCACAAATGAATGAGATAGGCAGGGAATGCCCGGTGGCCTTCCTCTGTCCTCATCTTAGAGTGTAGATGGCATTGGCGGGCCACTGTTGAGACAGTGTTCAGCCGTATTGGGGGCTTTGAGGAAACGGACGCCATCTGACAGTTTCCTCTTCTAAAATCCAAATTCGCTACAAGCGGCTCATTACCATGAAGGGCAGATGGACTGTATCCATTGTATAGGAAGTGAGTCTTGGTAGGTTTTCACCCTGTTGTCAATCTTTGTGTTCAACCTTACTCGCTCATGTCCAGGCAGCGGGTAGAAAGGAAAGGGATCTGGCAGCGTGCAAACATGTAGACGTTGAGAGAGTGCTTCCACCAGAGATGCAGGTAGGCAGACCAACGGGACTGCCATGACATGTCCCCCTAACCTCAAAATGTTGATGGTGGTCAAATCAAGCAATTTCATACACTGCACACAAGAAAAACATAAGGTTTCTGAGTATGTAAGAGGAGTTCTGAGGCTTTAAGAGGGGACACCTCTGAAGGAGATAGATCCCAACCAGTCGGACAACTAGGGATCAACAATGCAAATATCTAACCAAACCACAGGGTTTAGTGGGGCAATTAAGAGGGCCAACATGCAGTTAGCCCTATTGCGCAAGCCATATTCTGCTTTTATCCTAATTGTCAGGTAGCAATTCTCTGCTGTCAGCCCAGTTGTCAAATAGCCATATTCTGCATTTAGACTAATTGTGTCGGGTAGCAATTCTCTGCTGTCAGCCCAAAGAACATTTACAAAATATAATATCACAATACAATTCACATAATATATGAAACAAAATTCTAATTTCACCAATTACAAAGTCACAAAATAACAGATACTGTGATTTTGTAACTGGTGAATTGGAATTAAGTCCTTGAAGGGATCCTCAGTTGCTTATTACAAGTTTACCAGGTACCAAATCACGAATGCTACAATACTCCTCAACACACATGTACAAACCTATTCTTTGACTTTATTTACCGTTTGGTATTGAATGTTGCATATTAGGTTTGCAGTTGTTAAGTATTAAACCCTACCCAATTGATCATTATACTGCTACTTTATACTACAATATAAAACATTTTAAATAGAGATAACATACAAACATTTTAAATTTCATAAAACTGTACAGATAAAATTGATTGGTGGCATCCCTTCGTGACCGAATGGTCAGTTGTCAATGGGCAGGCATTCTGCTTTTAGCATAATTGTGTCAGGTAGCAATTCTCTGCTGTTAGCCCAATAGTGCGCTGTAGCCACAATCTGCATTAGCAATTGCAGGGACATCCCATGCACTGCATTTAGATTTTGAAGTTTAGCCATGCAGCACTTTTAGATAAATTTGTTGAAGATTACCCACGCGTCACACTTAGACTATGAAATTAACCATGTGTATCACTATATAGAATTGTGTAGATTAGCGACATGGAAGAATGTATCGAGTAGCCAATGTACTAACCACCCAACTACTGCTTCCTCAAACTCACTACCAAACACTATACACGCCCACTGGGATAGCCAACTATACACTAACACACATGCAACACAAGTCTACAGCAAGAAACCTGGGCATTGGACCATACCGGTATGGATACAACAAGGCAGTGCGCACCACCTGAAATATATATATATATCATCCTTGCGTCCCATCCCCTTTCCTCCATACTGCATGGACGTCCCTCGTGAGGGAAGGGAGACGGAACCTTTTTCACCAAAAAAATCTACTTCCCTCTAAATTCAGAGGCGCGACCCTGGGAGCATGCGCTGCCCTGACTCCGCCCTCTGGCGCCACACCTCGGTCCCCTTTTCCGCACCGACGGGAACGGGCCGAATTCACCAGCGCTCCTGGGTTTGGCTTCAGCCATGTAATTCCACGCGCAAATTCTTCTTCTATATCTTCTTTTGTCTTTTTGTTCAATAGGTACTTGGTCCTCAGACGCCACAGCTCCTCCCCGGCGCATGTCGACTTCGACAGGGTTCAGCAGGTGCCCATCCTGCAACAGGCCTTGTCCAACTTCAGACCCCCACGCCCTCTGCCTACGTTGCCTTGGCCCAGACCACAGTTGGCAAGCCTGTTCGGAGTGCGGCTCGCTGTCCTCGAAAGCGCTGCAGAACAGACTAGCCAGTTGGAGGGAGCTCTTTCAGCGGTCTCCTTCTGAGGACCACAAAAAATTCGGGAGACGTTCCAGGCCAGAGGTAGGGCCTATATTTTCATCCGCACCTCGCAAGGGAAACTCCTTCCCAGGGACTTGCCTACACGGGAGGGACCGGTCAGGTCCTTTTGCCAACTCGCGCACCAAGGCAGTCGCAGCTACCGGCCTTCGGGCTGAGGGGTCCTCGGATCCTCCCGGTGCCATGGTTGAGGGGCCGCTAGGCTCCATTACCAGGCTTACGCCCGAGGGGCCTCCGCCCTTGTACCAGCATCATGGCCGAAGGGCTACGCCATGTTACCGGCAGTACGTCTGAGGGGGCGCCTGAACGCAGCTCTAACGACCCCCGGGTCGAGGTTGGTACACCTACCGGGCACATGCCCGAGGAGCGGGGCAAGTCGCGCGCGCCTCACACATAAGAGACTTAGCAGAGGCTGGCCCAAGCGAGCCGAGCAACACGTCGCAGCCACGTGGTAGGCGGCTCAACAAAATGGCTGATGTGCCAGAAAAGGACACCCGTTTGATGCCTCTGCATGACTTCGGCAAAGAACGGGTATCAAGGTGGGACTGGCACACGGCCTACCCTTCTTATGCGCAAGGCTGTTTTCCTTTGCGTCCGTATGTACAGGGTCGGCAGCAGCCTCAGTTGCCTCTAGTACCCCCTTCAGTGCCCTCCTCCTCTTCGGCCAGCGAGGACCGGATTGTTGAGAGGTTCCTCGGCCTCATGAAGTCTCCAGATATGGGGGCTATCATCAAGAATGCAGTCAGGGAAGTCCTTCCCGCTATGCTAGTGGCACCACAGACTCCTCCGCCGACGCCTCTGGCCCCGGCAGAGCTGCCTCCTCCGGCTCCTCAGCCTACTCCACAGGCGGTTCCATACCAGCCTCCGCCTCTTCCTCAGCCTCCGGCGGTGGTCCCCGTGCCCAAGCCTCTGGCTCTGGATACTACTCCTCCTCCTCCTCCTCCACAGGATCCCCCAGACCCTCAGGATACTGATGAGGGGGAGGATCCTGACACACCATCATCGTCCAGGGCCTTCCACGAACGTATCGGGGGGGCCTGGCGGAATACCTGGGCCTCCCACAGCCCCAGGTCAAACAGTCGGCAGAGGTCGTCCTCGCTGAAGTCCTCACGAGGCGCCCTTCTGCCAGAACCGGAATTCCACTGCGAAACCGATGTAGTCTCCGTCGCCAAGAAGGGTTGGCTCAAACCACACTCTGTCCAGCCAGTCAGCCGCCGCCTGGACGCCAAGTATAGGCAGATGGAGGGGGACCCACTCTTGCTCTCCTCCCATCTTCAGCCACACTCCTCAGTGATCGCTGCGGCATCACTGTACTCCAAACCTCGGTCGTCCTCTTCGACTGCGCTGTTAGGAAGATCAAACCTTGGAGGCATACGGTAAGAAGCTGTATTCCAATGCTTCCATGCACCTGCGACAGGCCAACGCTGACGCCATGCTGGCAGCCGCTAATGAGAGATTATGCCGGGAAATTGCTGACTTCCTCCCGGAACTCCCCACCCACAGCCAATCACGTTTCAAGGCGGGGCTAGCCAAGGCCAAGCTCGTGGCGCAGGATTTCATGGAGTCCACGCTGGCACACATCGATACCTCTGGGCGTGCCATCTGTATTGCCACGGACATGAGAAGGATGGCCTGGCTCCGGGCAACCAAGTTTAACCTGGATGTCCAGGAACGTATTCTAGATATGCCCTTCGAGGACAGTGACCTCTTCCACTCCAGCACAGACGAAGAGCTGGACAAGAAGAATAGCTCTCAGACGGCCAAGTCTTCATCCATTCTGACAAAGCATACTCCCAGTCTCAGCAACGCTCGGATAAGGATCCCTCATCTGGAGGCTTCCGCGGCTTCCAGGAATGGAGATCCAGGCAGCCGGAACGCTCGCCGACCCCTAGTCTGCACAAGCATCAAAATGTGGGGTGGGGGGCCAAGGGCTTTTTCCAGTCCCCCTACTCCGGCTCTGCCTCTGAGGGTAAAAAGTCATGACAGACCCACTCTGGTCCACTTGTCGCCAGTGGGGGGCAGGCTTGCTCTTCACGCACACTTATGGTGACAGAACTTTGCAGACCCCTGGATCCTGTCAGTAGTATCCTCAGGGTACTGTCTACCTATTTCTGCCTCTCCTCCCTCCTCTGCAAGTTGCGACAGCAACTCTTTTGGCGGAGATTCGGTCACTCATCCTGAGCCAGGCCGTAGAGGAAGTCCCAGCGTCCGAGCTGGGATCAGGCTTCTACTCCCAGGATCTTCGCCGTTCAGAAAAAGAACCAGGCTGGCCTGAGAGTTGTACTGGAGCTTTCCTCCCTCAACCTCTCCTTGCCTCTCTAGAGGTTCAAGATGGTGACGCCAGCTTTTATTGCGGAGACACTATGCAAGGGGGACTGGATGCTCCCTGGATCTGAGGGACGCCTATCTGCACGTCCCGATCTGGCAACCCCATCGGTCTTTCCTCTGGTTCAGGATCATGGGATGCCATTTTCAGTACAAGGTCCTCCCTTTTGGCCTCCACTCGGCCCCCAGGGTCTTTACCAGACTCATGAATGCGGTGACAGCCCTCCTCCGGGCTCAGGGTCTCCATATATACACCCCTTCCTAGACGACTGGCTCGTCAGGGCTACATCTCAGGAAGCAGTTCATCTCTCCTCCCATGCACTGATGAACACGCTACACGACCTGGGCTTTTCGCTCCATCTCAAGAAGTCACAATTGCAACCCACGCAGTCGTTGACCTTCCTGGGCCTCATCTGGGACACGCGTTCCGCGAGGGTCTTCCCCTCGGAGGACAGGATCTCGGCCGTTGTTAGGCAGAAACCTGTGCCTTCCCGCCCACTCCACTGATTCTCGGAGTACTTTGCAAGTTCAAGGAGTCTCGCCAGCTCAACCTCATTCTGATAACTCTGTGGTGACCAGCACGGCCATGGTTTTCGGAGCAGCTCTGCCTCTCGGCGGTCCCGCTAATCCACCTCCCGACGGGCCCAGCATACCTGACACAGCAGGGGGGAAGGGTCCTCCACCCTGCCTCCCAGAAGCTGGCCCTCACAGCGTGGTTCCGGAGCAGGTGACGCTCAGCTGAAGGAGCCCCTGAGGGACCCTCAAATGTGGAAACAAGGCAAAGTCACCACACACGAATAGATACGCCAAACACGAGGTTCTGTTCCCAAAATCTAGGGTTTATTGCAATACAAAATAGTCCCAATTGGCCAAGTGGTCTCAAGCCCCGCGACGTGTGTCTAAACAGACCTCCGGGGACGCAAGCAACGAACGACGTACATCAGTTAAATATATACAAAAGGAGCACCTTACTATCACCAAGACACAGTATGACACATTTGATACCGCCCCCAATTAATTTCCCTTTGAATTAGAGGCGATGATTGAGCAGTGTGACAAATATGACACCTTAGATCACCATATTTAGTAACAGGTTGCAATCTCCAGTTTTACAGACATCATTCTTTGTTTGCGAGAACACAGCGTTTCTGTTTCTCATAGGCAAGCTGTGCGTAGGAGACTGGCGCATACCAGGCCTCACAATCTCTAAGTTTCGATTCTCGCTCTGGAGGTCAGCCCGCTCTCCAGGGCCTCACTGGGCTTAGGAGGGGGGGCCGTAAAGAAGAACATAATTCAACTCTTTAAATGCTAGTTCCGTACATTGCTATTCTTTCAAGAGACTTGCTGGCATTCATGTACTCATTAAATGCCTTGCTCCCTGTCTTCAAGGATATATGAGGGAGGGAATCGGGCATTTCTGTCTGGCTCTCCAGTGTAATGTTTCAACATGTTTTCGTAGCCTTGGACCATTGAAGCGAAAAAATATCTACAGCAAAGCAGTTTTACATGAGGCAAAGAGGCAACGTTAAAGAGAACAGAGAGAAAACAAAATGGCGATTCTAGTCATCCTAAAATGGCCGCACTCTAGTTGGGCCAATAGCTACGTAATAACTAATGAGCATGTATTCTTAACACTTTAAATGAGGCGATTGGTCTTCGGCCAACCAATTATCCTACATCTCCTTCCACTCAAGGGGTGTTCAGTTTTCCTGGACTGACAAACCCTCCTCTTGGCCGTATGCCAAATGCCTCATCCATACATTGCATCCTCCTCCAAACAAGTACCTAGATCAGATTCGGAATCTGATTCGAATTCTGACTCGTATATGCTTGTTGTCTCCTCCTTATTATCAATGTCGATTGCCATGAACTCTTTGATCGTTCTAGATTCATCACCTGTGTGGGTGTCTGGCCTGATTATATTCTTGTGTGTTACCATCTGCACACATTCTTCACTGATTGCAGCGCACACTATGGGAAGACCGTGTATGCAACAACAGCATGTCACAAATATTCCCAATATTGCTACTAAGATTGCAAACAGTTTCCATCCCCAGGACCGCAACACTCCCCAGAACCAGGAGCTTATGTTCAATTCCCAGCCTCCTTCAGGGGGGTGGAGATCTGAGCTTAACGCATGCAATTTTCTTATCGCCTCGAAAATCGTGGGGGAGGAATCACTTACGAATACGCAACAAGCTGATCCCACAATTTTGCAAACACTGCTGCGATCAACTAAGATTATATCAAGGGTCATTCTATTTTGTAGTGTCATTAATCTAATTCCTTTTTCTTCAAGAGTCATATTATGGGGTCGGTTCATGGAATTAATGTGCGCCGAAAATTCCCGCGCAGAGGTGCCAAAACGTGCGAATCGCAGGAAAAGTGCAAAAATCGCAGTGCAAGTGCGAAAATCGCAGGAAAACCAGCGCACAGCGATTCATGGAAGTCCGTGCGCGAGAAAAACATAGGATGTGCGCTAAAAATGTGCGCCGCGCACGCCAACGCACAGGTCATCCAACAGCGTGCGCCACGGCCACTGCGAAATCGCACATAGCGCAGCGCACATCACAAAAGTAGGCAGAACACGGGGCGTAACACTCGGAATGGGGAACAACGCGTGAAAATATGGGCGTCACGGGGGAAGTACAGGAGGCAAGTGCGCGGAACGGCCACACGCTCGCCTACAACCCGTATTCATGGAATCGAATAGGGAAACCAGCGCACGGTCAAAGACGCGCACAGGGCCAAACAAGTACGCCACAAGAAAGCAGGCGGTAGCGCCCCTGCGACTGAAAAAAATGTGCACCAAAATGTGCGCTAACAAAAAGCACCCATATACAGCCATGATGAATGGCCCATACAGTGGCCCTCTAGGACAAATGAGGTGCAAAGGGGCACCGACAAACACGGACACCCGCTGTGTGAAAAATAGCGTGTGCGCGTGTTCCTGGGTGCGCGGGAAGTTCCACACGCGAGTAGCCTGGGTACGTGCACTTCGGGGTGCACGGGAAGTTCCACACGCGATTAGCCTGGGTACGTGTACTACGGGGTGCGCGGGAAGTTCCACACGCGATTGGCCTGGGTAGGTGGGAAGTTCCACACGCGATTGGCCTGGGTACGTGTACTTCGGGGTGCGCGGGAAGTTCCACACGCGATTGGCCTGGGTACGTGTATTCCGATGTGCGCGAAAGATTCACACGCGATTTCTGCAGGGTACGTGTATTTCGGTGGTGGCGGGGAATGCTACACGTGATTTGGCCATGTGGGTCCCCCCAGGTGTTCCCTCTACACCCTCCATGGCCCCTGCAGGCAGCCCACACCACAGGGTACTACCCTGCACCCCTGCTCATGTCCCACAGGCAACCCATCCACCATGGCCATGCCCACCAGCCAACCCACATGTCACCTTGCACTACTGATCACCAACACGTCTCCCACCACCCCCAGCCACCAGGGGCAGCCTCCACCAGGCCCCCACTCATGTCCCCTGTTACCCCCACCCCCCAGTAGTGCAGGGGCAGCCTCCACCAGGCCCCCACTCATGTCTACCCCCACCCCCCAGCCACCAGGGGCAGCCTCCACCAGGCCCCCACTCATGTCTCCCACCACCCCCACCCCCCAGCCACCAGGGGCAGCCTCCACCAGGCCCCCACTCATGTCTCCCACCACCCCCACCCCCCAGCAGTGCAGGGGCAGCCTCCACAGGCCCCCACTCATGTCCCCTATTACCCCCACCCCCCAGCCACCAGGGGCACCCTCCACCAGGCCCCCACTCATGTCACCCACCGACCCCCACCGCCCCCAGCAGTGCAGGGGCAGCCTCCACCAGGCCCCCACTCATGTCTCCCACCACCCCCACCCCCCAGCAGTGCAGGGGCAGCCTCCACCAGGCCCCCACTCATGTCTCCCACCCCCCAGCCACCAGGGGCAGCCTCCACCAGGCCCCCACTCATGTCTACCACCACGCCCACCCCCCAGCAGTGCAGGGGCAGCCTCCACCAGGCCCCCACTCATGTCTCCCACCACCCCCACCCCCCAGCAGTGCAGGGGCAGCCTCCACCAGGCCCCCACTCATGTCTACCCCCACCCCCCAGCCACCAGGGGCACCCTCCACCAGGCCCCCACTCATGTCCAACTCATGTCTCCCACCACCCTCACCCCCAGCCACCAGGGGCAGCCTCCACCAGGCCCCCACTCATGTCTCCCACTGCCCCCACCCCCCCAGCCACCAGGGGCAGCCTCCACCAGGCCCCCACTCATGTCTCCCACCACCCCCACCCCCCAGCAGTGCAGGGGCAGCCTCCACCAGGCCCCCACTCATGTCTACCACCACCCCCAGCCACCAGGGGCAGCCTCCACCAGGCCCCGACTCATGTCTACCACCACCCCACCCCCCAGCCACCAGGGGCAGCCTCCACCAGGCCCCCACTCATGTCTCCCTCCACCCCCACCCCCCAGCCACCAGGGGCAGCCTCCACCAGGCCCCCACTCATGTCTCCCCCCACCCACCAGGGGCAGCCTCCGCCAGGCCCCCACTCATGTCTCCCACCACCCCCACCCCCCAGCAGTGCAGGGGCAGCCTCCACCAGGCCCCCACTCATGTCTCCCACCACCCCACCCCCCAGCAGTGCAGGGGCAGCCTCCACCAGGCCCCCACTCATGTCTCCCACCACCCCCACCCCCCCAGCCGTGCGATTTGCCTGGGTACGTGTACTTCGGGGTGTGCGTGAACTTCCACACGCGATTAGCATGGGTACGTGTACTTCGGGGTGCGCAGGAAGTCCCACACGCGATTGGCCTGGGTATGTGTACTTCGGGGTGCGCGTGAACTTCCACACGCGATTGGGCCTGTGAGAGTGGGGTACATGTATTCCAGGGGTGGGCGGAAATATTTACCCGCGACTGTGCCTGTGAGAGCGTGCTACGTGTATTCCTGGGGTGGGCGGGAAGATTCACGCGTTCGCCTACGGCGTGCCGAAAAATAAATGGTCCAATCCTGAGACACGTACGCCAGCATGAAGCAGGCGTACGTCGACCCACGCAGCATAAAAGTGCACGCAAACAACAAACAAGCTCATACGCCAGGATGAATATACCATTCCTAGCAGCAGTGGCCGTGGGTTACCAAAGGAGGAGGAGGAGGAGGATAGTGAGGGCCCGAATTTTCACTCCCAGAACCAGCCTTTTTGGGATGCCTGATGACCAGGTGTATGGGAGGTACAGGTTTCCCCCACACATAATACTGGACCTGGTCAGTGAGTGGGAGGATGACCTCACATCACCCACCCTGTTCTCCCAAGCACTCAGCCCCCTGGAGAAGGTCCTCAATGTACTGCACTTCTTGGCCACAGGATCATTTCAGCGGACTAGTGCCATAGTGGGTGGGGTGTCACAGGCCACGCAGTCACGCTGCCTACACCAGGTCTTGAACATCATCACTGCTCGCCCATCAGTCCGTAGGCACATATACCTGCCCAGGACACCTGCAGAAAGGCAGGCTGCCACCCTCGATTTCTACGGTGTGGCACAATTCCCAAAAGTGCTAGGTGCCATTGACTGCACCCATGTGGCACTACGTCCCTCCAGGGCATCTGAGCACATCTATAGGAACCACAAGCACTGGCATTCCATCAACGTGCAGGTAGTATGTAATGCTAAGGGAATCATCACCTCACTATATGCCAACTATCCAGGGTCCACCCACGACAGCTTCATTTACCGAATGTCTACCCTAAGCCGGGACCTAGAAGCTGGGCGGCATGGCGATACATGGCTGCTTGGTGAGTATGAATGCCACTGCACATGCATGCATGTCAGATGCAGAGTTGTGTCACTACCCCACTAATGATACCCATCACCTCCTCACCAGGGGGCAGTGCCTACCCTCTGAGCACCCACATGATGACGCCAATTCGGAACCCCATCACGCCTCCAGAGGTAAGATACAACACAGCCCATATTGCAACCCGGGGCATAGTGGAGCGCACATTCGGAGTGCTCAAGTTACGCTTTCGCTCCCTTGACTGTTCTGGCGGGCAGCTGTTATATGCGCCCCCAGTAGTGTGCAGGATCATAGTGGCAGCATGTGTCCTGCACAATGTTGCAACACGCCGGGGCCTGGCCGTGGACATGGTGGTGCCCCCACATCCCCAACCACATGCACGCCCGCTGCGCATGGGAGGGGAGAGGGCACGGGGTGAGGCAGCCCGTACGCAGCTGGTGGCTAATTACTTCACATAGAAATCACACCCCAGTGGAGTGCACACAGGCCTGGCACATACCATCTGATAAGCAATGATGACTCGACCCGACAATTAAGACGAACAAAGGGACTGTGAATTGTCAGAACCATAGCAGCCTGAGATTGTTCATGTGGAAGTGTCACAATGTGTGCATCCCTACCTACACAAACACCACCAATGCAGTGTCATGAAAAGACACTTCCATGCTGCAGAAATGAATACCCACTTGCAAAATACTACATGAAAACAGTGCCATGTCACCCACCCCCTCCCCGGCACGGCCACACAACACACCATGGCATGTCATGCAATGTGAGAGGAAAGAAATTATTCCCCACAACATGCCTCAAGTGTCAGCAGCTAGAGTGTCCCTAATGGAAACATGTCCACACATGAAATGCTCACAGTAATGCAGGACCTACAACCCACATTACCAAATACTTACCAAGAATACCAATCCCCTACACAACCTCCAACCTACCTTAAACATGACATTACAGACTTAAAAATTAGCTAGCCTCACCACCTGATGATGAAAGCCCTCCGAACACTTCCAAGTATACAGTGTTAGCGCCACGCAAGAGTGTAGGTGCACTGCTTACAACATGGACTCCAGTTCCAAGGTGGACTGCATTGTGAAGACATGAGGAATGGACCTGCAAATATGGAGGATGAGATGGATGCAGAGGCACATATCAATACACCACGCAGTGTACAATACAACAACAATATGCACTATGAATGTATACACAGTATTGACTGCAGACTGCCCACACAGCTCATGGGAGTCCAATGTCACCATGTACGTCAATGTCACTTGGGCACACCCTTTGCAAGCCCATGGAAACGGGAAGCAGGAGGGGTGTGTGTGACAAAAACCCAAGCATCTGAACCAAATCCATGACAAGCCTGCATGTGCCCAGCCACAATGCAGCGTATGCCCACGGGAGCCACACAAGGCAACACACTGTCCCAAAAAAATATAATAAAAAAAATAAAAATAAAAAATGGCCATTAATGGGCCCGGGGGGGGGGGGGGTTGGGGAGGCCACCAAGGAGGACCGAGGACAGGGTGCACACCAAAACCCACCTGTGTGGATCTTGCGAAAAAAAAACACCTCCATGGGCTCATGGCCTACACGGCTACCCTATTGGGGGAGTATCACTTCTGTCGCTATCCTCACCCTCTGCAGCTGCATCCGGAGGTGGTGGCACTATGGGAGGCAGCCCACGCAAAGCCCTAGTCTGTTCCTCCATGGCTGCAAGCATGCGGGTGTGGTAGGTCTCGTTCTGGAGGATAAGTGTGCGGAGGTCCCCATGCAACAACTCGCGGGATGCCTGGACCTCCGCCCTAGTTGCCTGCATCTCAGCTGAGAGCGTACGGGTGAGACGCTCCAGCTGCTTTTCTGTCCTTCGGTTTGTTGAAGCCTCAAGCTCAACAAGAATCGTCCTGAGGTCAAGGAGTTCCAGCCTCAGGCCTTCCCTGTGGCCCTGGGACTCTATGGAGATGGCTTCCTGCAGAGTCGCCAGTGCCGCCCGCCTGTCACTGTCGGACGCCAACATGTCCTCCCTGTGTGACTGGCAGATGGAGTCGGTTGCCTGCTGTAGTCGCTCCATCAGCCTTTTCGGGGGGGACAATGGAAGTGGCCACCCTATCCATGGCCTGAGCCATCATCTCTGATGATGCTGCCTGTTGGGTTGCCATACCGTAAATGGATTGCTCCCATGAGGTATTGCCAGGTGGCGTACGGCCACCACGTTGGCGGGCACCACTCCTGTCTGGGGCAAGGCGAACTGCGCCTTGCTGTGCCGGCACTGCCTGAGGCTGCAGGACTGCATTCCCCCTCTGATCTGCTGGCCCAGGAACAGGATCAGATGTAGCGGAGTGTGACCCTGCATCCGTAACCACCAAAGGCGTACCTGCCAACACTGACATCCCCATTGAGGGTTCTAACCCTGGTGCAGGTGGGTCGGACAGAACAGAATCCCTCCCAGGAACACTCACCTGCGACGGCACGTAGGTCTCATCATCCGAATCAACACCTGAGTACAGCTCGGGGGAGGTGCAGCCAGAGACACCCCTTGAGAGCACGACCTGCAGCAGTTGTGGGTTCTCACCCACCACCACACCACGTCCCTCACTGGTGGTCGGTCGGCCCTCGGACCCCTCCTGGGTCTGCACCATCTTCACAACCCCAGCAGTATCAAGTGCGTCTTCCCCTGCAAAGACATGAATGAAAACAAATGGAAACAGGCATTAGCACTATGGCACACAATTAGGGCTGAGAGGCTACAGAAACAGTACTTGATTGACACATGTCCCACATGACTAAAACACTCCCATGCATGCACCGTCACTGCGTGTGATGGGGAGGCAGATGGCACACATTGATGACACCAAGATGGAAGATGAACACATTTGCTGCATGCTGCCTAGCAGTGACATCACACATTGGCCAGTGATTGGCAGGTCAAATACACATGCCATCACACAGATGGCATGTACCCTAGCCATGAAGTGAAGAGGGAGAGGAGGTCACCAATTGTTCACTCAGTCCAGTTTGTTCATATAATTGATTATTTTCATTGTAATGGTTCAAATGTTTAACCTGCAGCTGCCAGTCAAAAATGGTCCTATAGCACAGGGACATGTCCAAACTACTCATGTCCACGAAACTGAGCCAGTCCACTGTACCATAGCCATGTCAGACATGTGACAATAGGACTGAGAAATCCTGAGTAAAAGTGGTGATATGCAAACAATCTGCCTGAATAAACAGAGGTAAATAAGCAATAGTGTTGTGGCAAGATGACACTCCAAGGGCAACTGGCGTGGTGTTGGGCTGGATGTCTAATGTTGGGCGAAGGGATGCTGCTATACCCAAATGCTGTTGCCAAGAATGTATAGGAAGAGGCACATGGGTGAGCCGAACCACTCAGGCACACACACCCTCCCCTGGCACCCAAACAGAAGCCCTCCCACACACACACCATGCACATGGATGACACACACATGCATGTGCACTCACCAGACAATGCCTCGTAATCTGCCACTTCTCCCACGCCTTGGATCTGTTCCTCCGTGACGTAGGTCCCAGCAACCTGCTCATGTGGAGTGAGTTCTATGTCGTCTGCTGGAGACCCACCTCCAGTCACTAGAGTTGCGGCATGACTTGAGGCCAGCTTATTCTTTGCCCTGCGCTTCAGGTCATTCCAGCGCTTGTAGCATTCCTTAGCTGTGCGCCTCACGATTCCAAGGGCACTTATGATGTCTGCAATGGTCTGCCAGTGTGCCCGACGTTGTGCAGGTGTGGTCTTGGATCCTGCAACAATCACCATTTCGCGGTCATGTGCGGACACATACTCTACAAGTGCATTCAGTTCGGCCTCATTGACGCTGGGCTTCCTTGACGGGCCGGACTGTGTAGCCGTGTCTGGGGCATCAGCCTCTACTGGACGAGCACTCTTCCTCTTCCGCTTGGAAGGTGGTGGGGATCCCGAGCGTCCTGCGACGCTCTGGACACTAGGGGCAGGAGCGTGGGATTGCACACTCAGCATGGGAGTTGGTGCAGGCATTATCTCAAGTGTGATGGTGTCAGGGGGAATGTCAGCATGATGGACTTGGACCGACACTGTCCTGGATGGGTGTGTGAGAGGTGGGGTGGATGGAGCCGCAGCTGCCCCTGCAGCCTCCCCAGCCTGCCTACGCGGGGCAGCAGATGACCTAGCTGCCCCTGAACCACTTGGCCTGATGACGCCAACGTTCACCGGCGCACGTGGCCTAGACCTGCTGACCTGGAAGTCAGCCATGGAGTCACCCTGTGCCAGGTCTGGTTCCACAGCGGGCTGGTCCAACAAGGGCTGAGCATGGAAGGTGTCAGCCACGGTAACCTCAACCAGGTGGGGGGGGCATGGGTGTCCCCGACTGCCCCTCCACACATGGGGGGCTAGGGGCACCCTGCAAGTCACGGCCACGTCCCCGACCGGATCCACCATGGCCACCACTTGGGGCTCGGCCACCTTTGCCACCCTTACGGCTTGTTCGCCTCCCAGCCATGGCACTGATGTTATTGTGCGTATGGGAGTCGATGTGAACTATTGTCCTGGGGAATTGGGGGTAAAAGGGGTTGTGTACCAGATGGTAATCGTACCCTAGTGCTCTAGCAAGGCTGTATGTCACCCCTGGGGAAAGATGACGGGTCACGCAACGCACAGGCACCCCAAAAAAGCGAAGTAAGGTGCACGCAACCCCTCCTAGACCACGTGCGTGGAAAAATAAACCTGCACTACGCTGTGGCACCCAGGAACACAAGAATGAACGTATGCGTGTCGCACGCAGCCTAAAATGACCTCTGAAGGGGTATGCGACACACGGGGCAAGCACAGATGTTAAATACGTGCGCGACTCACCGTCCGCCAGGAACAAAAGCGTGAAAAATATGCGCGTGTGCGCGTTGGCAACACCCCCGCCAAAAGAAAAATTGTATGCTGTCTGAGGAGACATGACAACAGTAGTAGGGAACGCTGTTTGAGGAAACCGGCCCAGGAAAAAGAGGAAAAGAGAAAAAGCTGTCGGAGGTAACGGAGTACGAACTGGAAATGCCGTGAAGTAAATCGCGTGTGAACCGACAAGAAGTACAGATTTCACCCACTCGCTCTCCACGAAAAGCACGTACAAAGAAATGGCGTTCTACACGTACCTTTTATACACACGTCACAGACGCGCATACGCAATGAGGCCATTTCCACCAATTACGCGCTTTGACACTCGGACGTGTATCTCTTCATTTTTACACACGCCATTCTCTACGGCCATGCGCGTGACGTCACAGCTGCGCATGGTGGCCTTTGGGCCAATGAAATCGCATATGCGAGCACACGTGGTAAAACTGCACGTCCGAGTGTCATCGCGTGTAATCGGAGGGAAGTGAGCGTACACGCGATTGGCCTGGGTACGTGTATTTCTGGGGTGCGCAGGAAGTTCCACACGCAATTGGTGGAAATCCACGTGTGCTCTGTCATCACGTGTAATGAGGGAAACACCCGCGCGCCTCACGTCACAGACGCGCTCACGCGCTAAGGGCCTTTGGTCCAATGAAATGGCATATGCTTGCTGATGTGCTTACGCGCTAAGGGCCTTTCCTCGATTTACACGCAGACGTGCAGGATTTTCACGTGCCAAATCACTCCGTATCAAGCTGGCCACAGGTAAGCACTTGGAAGACCACGCTCCTGCCCAAAAGGCTGAATTACTGCCCCCCAGATCCCCGAGCAGCCTCCCACGAGCCATCTGCTGCTGCCTGCTGCCACCGTGCCCTGTCATTTGGTGCCTGCACAGCAGCCATCTGCAGGGGTCCATTTGCTGTGTCCACCCCTGCTGGAACAGAAGACTCCCGACTGGGATACCATCGCTCCACAGCCCAGCCCCAGGACCCAGTTGCCCACCCACTCCTGCCTCTGGGGTTGCCATGTCGGGCACTGCAACATCTGGCACCACTGGCAACCCCTGGCCAGAGAGGCAGAGGGGCACCAGCTTCACTGCCACCGAAGTTGGTGTCCTGGTGGAGCAAGTCCTGGGGCAGTATGATGCCCTCTTCGTAAGTAAGCGCGCCAACAAGGAAGGACGGACTCGGATCTGGACGGACATTGTGACTGCCATCGGCGCGGAGGGGGTGGCAGTCCGTGACTACCAACATGTCAAGAAGCGCTGGGATGACTGCAGGTCCAGGACCCTCTTGAAGGCCCGGCGCCTCGTGGAGGGGGGCCGGGGCCGCATGAGTACCATCCAGATGAGGGTCCTGGAACGCGTAGGCCCAGCGCTCCACGCCCAGATCCTTGAGAGGCAGACCCGTCTGGAGTTGAGCGGTAAGTGGCCAAGCATTGCTGTGTGAGACAGGGCATGTCGCAGTGTGCTGGTTGTCTGATACTTGCCTGTATGTGTGACATAGGCCATGTATGCATGTGTGTGTGTGCAGGGACGTCATGCATGCGAGACCAGTAATGTGTGAACCACACGGTTGGTGCATGTGTTCAAATGCAACATGGGTTGCCCTATGCGGAATGGCCACATGAAAGCATGCCAGTCTCTGTTCCTGGACATGGGTTAGGGATGGGTGCTGATGCCATGTACATGTATGCTGTCCATGTCTGTGTGTCTGACCTGCGTGTCTGTGACTTGTGAATGCCAGGGATGCATGACACATGTCTGTCACAATGTTCAGGTTCACTGATGCAGCCTAGTCATCCTTGTATCCACTGTGTCTGTGGTGTACGAGGCCAGATGGATGAAACTAGGGTGAAGTGTGTGCATGAGATAGGCATGGCACATGATGCATGTGAGTTCCAAAAAAACAGTGTATGTTTCAAGAATCACTTGGACATGTATGCTAATGTCCATAGCATGCGCCATGCCTGTTACCGCATGTGTTTTACCTGCACTGAGCCATGTGTTGTGGAGGGACATGATGGAAGTGATCTTTGACAGTGCCACTCATCTGCTATTGCTTCCTGTCTAGGGGACCATTGTACAGTACCCTGATGCTTGTGTTCTATGTCTCCCTCTACACAGCGCCACGTGAAGAAGAGGGCGGAGACGGCTCTGTGGAGCAAAGCGGCGGGATGCCCCCACAGCTGCAGCGGAAGGGGTGGGTGAGCCCCCACAGGGGCTTGCAACGGCGGAAGACGGGGTGAAGCCATCCAGGTTGGTGGTTTCCACAGAGGAGGAGGAGGCCGCTACTGAGGCGCACATGGGGCCTGGTGGGGGCATCCCTGCTGGTGCAAGTGTTGCAGTCCAGGGGCAGGGGCAGGAGGCAGCACAGGTCGCCGTGGAGGGGCCTGTGCATGTCACTGGCCCTGACACTGTGAGTGCACCACCATGCACCAGCAGGGATGCCCCATCCCAGGCCCGTCCGCAGGTAGGGGGGATGTCCATGTCCTCTGACTCCCCTCCACCTGCGTACGAGGGGACCCCTGGCCGTATGGAGAAGGTCCTGATTGGTGTCGCGTTGCGCACAGGTGCAATTCGTGATGAGGTGCGTGCTTCCCGGGAGGAGCATGCACGTCATCACGGAGAGCACTGTGCCAACGTGGCCCAGTTGGGAACAACCATGGTCGGGGGTTTCCTACATGTGTCGGCCAATCTGGCGACCCTCTCCTCCTCTGTGGAGACTATGCACCAGTCGTTCTCCATGCCGTCTTCTGGCCCAGATGCCACCAGGGCCCCCTGTGGACCTGCCCCGACCAATGCATCCGGCTCGGTGGGAATCCCATCCCTGCCACAGTCGGGAGTCGGAGGTCCAGCAGGGGTGGACACACCAGCAACTGGACCCCAGCAGATGGAGGATGTGACGGCATCATTGGGCAGGGCACGTGCACGACGGCGTCGGTGGATACCATCAGCCTGGATGCCGTCGTGCTGGCACAGGCAGTTGCGTCGGAGGCAGCGGCAGGCTCGACGTGGGAGGCATCATGGCTCGGGGCCATCAACATCAGGGGTGCAGGCATCGGCCGGAGGGCAGGAGAACCCTGGATTGGGAGTGGCTTCCGTGTGGGAGCGGTTGGTCCAGCAGATCGGTGCGGAGCGGCAGCGGGCAGAGGAGGAACGGCTCACAATGGTCAGGGCGGAGAACTCCATGCTGAGGCGGGCTGAGTGCCTCGAGGGTCTTCGCAGGGAGTTGGAGCTGGACACTGCTTTATACCTGCGAGACCTCGGGCCAGGGAACATGCCCGCCTCCAAGCCATTGAACAGGAGTTCGATGATGCCCTGGCCCATGACAACATCCAGTGAGCCGTTGGACTAGCCCGCTGCCCATGTAAATAGTTATGTAGTTAGTGTTAGGTTTCCTTTGTTTTTGCATTTTCTTTGGACCTTTTGGACAATGGGCCACATTTTTGTATACAGTTATTTTTTATTAGGTAGTGTTGTTAGATAGGTTTCATTTCTTTTGTTGGGATCATGGACCCTGGCTTGTTCACCTGTACATAGTTCACTGTTGGATTTTCTTTTCTTTTTACAATTTACCCATGGAGCAATGGCTTTCAATTACAATTTCCCATTGGATTTTCTTTTCTGGACTGTGACTTTGGACACCATTCCTTTTTGGATTCTGATTTTTGGTTTTGCATTTTTTCATGGACATGCTTCTTTTTACTTGTTTTACATTCCCATTTCTGTTAGTTTATTTTTGATTCAATTCATGTTTTCTTTAATACATATTTTTTGATCAAACTTCAATATGTAGTATCATCTCATTGGTTTCATGAATATCATGATATGGGTTTTGAGATTCACTGACACCCATTGGGTGTATGTGAGGGACATGTGTTCGTTTCCAAACTTGCAATTGCAGTTCTATCATGTTATTGCCATTTCTGAGTGGGTGGATGTAATACTCGGGTGGGTGTTTTGTATTTGGAGGCTGACCATAGGGACCGGGGATCTAGATTGTGATGACATGTTGGCTGGGGAACATGAGTTGGACATGAGTGGGGGCCTGCTGGCAGGTGCCCCACAGTGCTGGGGGGTGGGGGTGCAGGGGAACATGAGTTGGACATGAGTGGGGGCCAGCTGGCAGGTGCCCCACAGTGCTGGGGGGTGGGGGTGCAGGGGAACATGAGTTGGACATGAGTGGGGGCCTGCTGGCAGGTGCCCCACAGTGCTGGGGGGTGGGGGTGCAGGGGAATATGAGTTGGACATGAGTGGGGGCCTGCTGGCAGGTGCCCCACAGTGCTGGGGGGTGGGGGTGCAGGGGAACATGAGTGGAGGCTGCCCCTGCACTGCTGGGGGGTAGGGGGGTGGGACGATATGAGTGGGGGCCTGGCGGAGGCTGCCCCTGCTCTGCTGGGGGGTGGGGGTAATAGGGGACATGAGTGGGGGCCTGGTGGAGGGTGCCCCTGACTGCTGGGGGGGTGGGGGTGCTGGGAGACATGCATTGTTGATCAGTAGTGCAAGGTGACATGTGGGTTGGCTGGGGGGCATGCCCATGGTGGATGGGCTGCCTGCGGGACATGTGCAGGGTAGTCCCCCGTGGTGTGGGCTGCCTGCAGGGGCCGTGGAGGTTGTAGAGCGAACACCTGGGAGGACCCACATGGCCAATTCACGTGTAGTACTCCCCAGAACCCCTGAAATACACGTACCCTGCTGAAATCGCGTGTGGAACTTCCCGCGCACCCCTGAAATACACGTACCCTGCTGAAATCGCGTGTGGAACTTCCCGCTCACCCCTGAAATACACGTACCCTGCTGAAATCGCGTTTGGAACTTCCCGCGCACCCCTGAAATACACGTACCCTGCTCGCACGGGGCCAATCGCGTGTGGAACTTCCCGCACACCCCTGAAATACACGTACCCTGCTGAAATCGCGTGTGGAACGTCACACGCACCCCTGTTATACACGTACCCTGCTGGAATCGCGTGTGGAACTTCCCACGCACCCCTGAAATACACGTACCCTGCTGAAATCGCATGTGGAACTTCCCGCGCACCCCTGAAATACACGTACCCTGCTGAAATCGCGTGTGGAACTTCCTGCGCACCCCTGAAATACACGTACCCTGCTTGCACGGGGCCAATCGTGTGTGGAACTTCCCGCGCACCCCTGCAATACACGTACCCTGCTGAAATCGCGTGTGGAACTTCCCGCGCACCCCTGGAATACACGTACCCTGCTCGCACGGGGCCAATCGCGTGTGGAACTTCCCGCGCACCCCTGAAATACACATACCCTGCTGAAATCGCGTGTGGAACTTCACGCACACCCCTGTAATACACAAACCCTGCTGGAATCGCGTGTGATACTTCCCGCGCCCCCCCTGAAATACACATACCCTGCTGAAATAGCGTGTGGAACTTCCCGCGCACCCCTGGAATACACGTACCCTGCTCGCACGGGGCCAATCGCGTGTGGAACTTCCCGCGCATCCCTGAAATACACGTACCCTGCTGAAATCGCGTGTGGAACTTCACACGCACCCCTGTAATACACGTACCCTGCTGGAATCGCGTGTGATACTTCCCGCGCACCCCTGAAATACACGTACCCTGCTGAAATCACGTGTGGAACTTCACGCGCACCCCTGTAATACACGTACCCTGCTGGAATCGCGTGTGATACTTCCCGCGCACCCCTGTAATACACGTACGCTGCTGATTTTGCGTGTGATACTTCCCGCGCACCCATGATGCACACGTACACAGGACAATCGCGTGTGGAACTTCCCGCGAACCACTGAAATACACGTTCCCCGCTTGGCGTTTGCTGTTTGCCAGCCCTGTGAACTGGTCCAGGGTTAGCGCAGCCCTTTGCGATTATTTGGGGATTTTGAAGGCTTTTCCTTGCCCGAGGGCGTTCTTGGGGACGTAACTGGCGCTGCTGTAGGGTCGCTGCGCCACGGCCGGTTTTGGATGCGAAAATCCATGAATACGCTGTGCGCGGAAATCGATTTTAGCGCACTTGTCTGGCGCAGACATTCGCACAGGCACGCTGTGCGCCAGTCACGTGCACCACTTTTGTGCGAATTTCTATGAATTACCCTGTATATCAGTAGTTCCATTTATTGTTTCTTCTAATATCCTTGACCGTCGTCTTATGTTATAAGAGTTTATCGCCTGGCCCCAAAACGGTATGAATGATTTTGCTATGTCCTCTACAATCAACCCGTCTTCAATATTACGGCGAGGTCGTGACCTAGTCAATTTGGTTATGTCTGATGTTTTTAAAAGGAACACCCCAGGGAACAGAAATCCCAAATAACACGTACCTCCCCAGTTCCTAGGTAACCAAGGATATGCTTTTTCTCCACATATGAAATACACAGGATCTCCCACATATATTGGTTCCACTTCTTTATCAAGGAATGCTATATTCCTGCATCTGGTAAATGTTCCTACCTGGAAAGAACCCTTTTTCTTTAGACAGAATGGGACAGAATGAGGGTTATAATTCACTGTATATGAAGGGGGTTCCGCATCCTTATTCCCATGTGGGTTCATGTGGAACATAATCACAGAAGTTTTATAAGGTACCGACAGTCTATCCTGTGGCATTATTGCTGGTGTAATTAATCGTCTTTTTTGGAACATGGAGCAACCCGCCGGTTTCATAATTACTTCCTCGAATTCATTCATATTTGTTTTATCTAGTTGACCAGTTTCACTTTCGTTCCATTTCCCGTAATATAGGGCACTCAGAGAAGCATAACATGCAGAAGTTAAGGGGAGGGGCTGTACATTCCATCCTATTCCCTGACCACCATGCTGCGGCAGGTGGGCACAAACCCAACAATTATTTTTTCTTAGGATTGAGTGTGTCATATTCATTATTAACAGCAAAGTGTTGTTCCCATATCCTTCCCTATGTTTCTCTTCCATTGGGGACAAGGTATCAGAAATCACATGGACTGGGCTTTCTGTTGTGGAAATGTTCATCATGGCCAAAAGTACTTCAAGAGGGTGCATTTCCTCTAGGTACCATAACACAGATATGGTCAATACTGGGGCTATTATACTCATTATGCACATGACTATAGTTAGAACCAGCATACAATTTGTGTTACCATGTCCTTTTTTGGCTTTCTTATGCATTACGTTTAACTCTCCATCGGTATCGGTGCAGGAGGGGGCATTCGCTGATTTCGACATTCTTCTCTCGTCCTTCTTCCGCTGTGCTCGTCGTGAATATTGTTTGCTCTTGTGCTTCTCCGGATGTTGAAATAGTTCAATCAATGTCTACAATCTTTTTATGCCAGTTTTCTGTCTGCCTGGATTGCCTATTCATCTGGCAAGGCCTCCGTGCATTTTGCACATTGCTCTAGAATTTCAGAGCAGCTTCCTTTGTACCACGTGCGCCCCGCTTGTTCACTCTGGTTCCTGACACGTGGATTCAGCACCGAGGAGTTGCGTTTTCGTGAGCTGTCTAATTTGCACAACTCTTACGCCACCCTCCTCTAGGCCTCCGGTTCCCACTTCATCCGAAAATAGGAAACAGACAGGAAATTCACAAAGAGATGAAAATGTGATTGCTCCTTCTTTCTGCTCCGCAGGTTGTACCGATTTGCTCCTGGTACCGGGTGGTCAACAAAATAGTGCGGATGCACTTCCAGTTTCAAGCTCTGAGTCAGCCTGGGGCACAATGGCAGATGATGATGATGATGATGAGTGCCCAGGCGACAATGCAGGCTGTGGCACAACAGGAGATGGTGGGTGCCACAGATTTATGCGCTCGATGTTCACAAGCAGTGATGCGCAATCTGCTGGATAACGTTGAGGCACTCTTTGTCCTTCCGCTCTTATCGCAATCTCGTCAGGCTCTGTGCTTCGATCAGGCAGCTTTCGTGGCACAGGACTGGCAATGGCATTTTTAGTTTCTGGAACCGTTGCTGTCTCTTTCTTGTCTTTGTCTCGATGAGTTGACGTGCCGAATGGCGATGGCACTTTCTTGGTGCCTTGCGTCCATTCACGCGTAGTGCTGTCTGCGTGGTTAAGAGAACTTCGTAGGGCCCGCGCCACCTAGCTTTAATGCATGTCCTGGGCCCATATCGTACCGGTAATGCCTCCTGCACCTGCTGATGAATCAAACTTAGTTTTTTTACTAACAAATTACAATAAATGCTGAGTACAAGGTCTTTAACCTTCGTCTTTCTCCCTGGCTGTGGTGCGTACCACACATTCATTTGTTTCCCCACTTTTTTTTATTATAATGAGTGTAGAGACCCAGTTCTGGTCCATACTAACATTCACATGCCCTACCCCAACCTAATTTTCTAAATGCACTTCCCGCTGGGGTGACTATTCCTTTCCCATATTGTGCTGTATTGACAATATCCTGTTCACCCAACTACTCGATTCTGCACAGCCCTTGGCCCATCCCTGTATTTCGTCGGGAGTGCCCCCACCTGTATTTCTTTAACCATCATAATTCTATTATTTATTATGCAGGGCAATTCCTCCGATCGTACTGTCACCATTTCTGTATTTAAATCAGTGGTAGTTTGTTTCAATGTCTGCAAATGCGTTTCCTTCTCCCACATTACAGGTCACTTTTTATGTGCCTCGCATTTCATTATTGCCACGTGTTTTGGACATGTAAGTGCAGACAGTAATCGCACAATCAAAGGGCCATGTTGTATTCTAGCCCTATGCGATGTTAAGAACACTCTCTCGGCTCATAATCGGCCAAAGTTATGGACTACGCCAAAGGCATACTGGCTATCAGTATAAATATTTACACTTAAATTCTCTGAACTTTCACAGGCTCTTGTTAAGGCAATTATCTCTGCTGCTTGGGCAGACTTATAAGGAATTCTATTATTCTCCACAACACTTTTTAATGTGGTGACAGCGTATGCAGCAGTTGATATGCCGTCAGGTAATTTAAAACAGAAGCCGTCACAAAACAGTTCCCCTTCTGGTTCTTTCAGGGGTGTATTACTTAAATCAATTCTCCCCTTTGTTTCTTCCTCTGTAACCATTAAACAATCGTGGGGAGGCAATTCAGTCCCATAAATGTTTTCTCCGGGTATGGGCATTAGTTCTGCTGAATTCAAAAGCGCTACACCTCATTATTTGGATGTGGGGCGCGAATAAGACAATTTCATATCTAGTCAATCTAGCAGAGGTGAGGTGTTGCGTTTGTGTTCTATTGAGTAGAACATCTATGGCATGTGGCACCATCAAAATTAAGGTGTGCCCCAATACCATTCCTTTTGTTTGTTTCCCTGACGCAGCAGCCGCTGCAACATCTCGCAAACATCGGGGTAGAGCGCCTAGAATGTCAGAAAGCATTTAATTCGCTAAAAACCATTTTGAGTTCTGCTCTAGTTTTGAGTGCACCGAATGATGGAAGGGTTTTTAGGCTATTAATGCATGAGAAATGAAGGATGCGCATTATCTGTTTTAACACAGGAACAAGGTGGAAGAAATAGGCCACGTTTTAACCTTACCGTTGGCTAATCAAACTTACTCTGGGTGTTTGATTTTGCAAAATCAACTCTCAACCAATATCAGGATTACTTAGGAATCGGGGCACGACTCACCTGATCAATCAATTTGTCTTCTTCAAGACACAATTCGTCCGTATACTGACGCAACCAATGACGGTGTGTCTGCGTATCTCGGCTCTGCCTCGTTTTCGGGACCCTCGCCCCCTTGTCCGCTGGCCAGGGATGTCGATCAGCAATCAGCGGTGCGCAGATCTGCAAAAGGAGTCTCATCGCTTTCACAGGGGCCCCTGTACACCTCTCAATCCCGGCTTGCTATTCGTTCAAGAGACTCGCTGGCATTCATGTACTAATTAAATGCCTTGCTCCCTGTCTTCAAGGATATATGAGGGAGGGAATCGGGCATTTCTGTCTGGCTCTACAGTGTAATGTTTCAACATGTTTTCGTAGCCTTGGACCTTTGAAGCGAAATAATATCTACAGCAAAGCAGTTTTACATGAGTCAAAGAGGCAACGTTAAAGAGAACAGAGAGAAAACAAAATGGCGAATCTAGTCCTCTTAAAATGGCCACGCTCTAGTTGGGCCAATAGCTACGTAATAACTAATGAGCATGTATTCTTAACACTTAAATGAGGCGATTGGTCTTCGGCCAACCAATTATCCTACATCTCCTTCCACTCAAGGAGTGTCCAGTTTTCCTGGACTGACACAGCCACCTTAACCTATCCCAAGCCAACATGGAAATCCTACAGGGGGCTAGGAGCAAGGCTACCAGGGCCCAGTCTAAGGGTAAATGGACCAGCTTCTGACACTGGGTTCACTACAAGGACATCGACCCTCTGGCTTGCTCATTGGACGACGTGCTGTCATTCTCAGCTCACCTCGCCAACAATGGCGTGCAGGTGGACACCTGCCACACATACCTCTCAGCCATTGGGGCCTACAAGAACTCTGTGGAAGGGGTCGTCTTCTTCTCCTCCTCCAACCCGATCGTCAGGAGACATTTGGCAGGGCTCGCTAGGCTCTACCCGCCCATCAGGAAGCCACACTCTGTGTGGGATTTGAATCTGGTCTTGGGCGCCCTCGCGCACAAGCCTTTTGAGCCTATGGCGACGGCAGACATCAGGGTGGTCACCATAAAGACAGCCCTGTTAGTCGGCCTCACATCGGCGTGCAGGGTCAGCGAGATCCAGGCCCTAGTCGCCTCAGAGCCGTACACCACCTTTCACAAGTACAAGGTGGTCCTGTGGACCCATCTGGCATTTTTACCTAAGGTGCCATCAGCCTTTCACTTAAACGAAGAGATCTTCCTTCCTACATTCTTTGCGGACCCGAAAGACGAGCCTCCGAGTTCTGCACTTCCTGGATGTCAGGCGTACCCTGAAATTGTACCTGGACAGGACCAAGGGCTTCCGCAAGTCAGATGCCCTATTTATCTCCGGGTTAACAGGCCTCCAAACCTCCATCTCCCGCTGGATGGTCTCGGCCATCAAGGAAGCATACAAGGGCCAGCATAGACCCCTTCCGGCGAACATGCATGCCCACGCGGTCAGGGCCAAGGCAACGGCCATCGCCTTTCAGCGCCATGTCCCCTGGCAGGTCATTAGCAGGGAGGCCACATGGGCCTCTCCCTCGGCTTTCTGCAAGCATTACTGTTTGGATGCTGGCTCCAGATCAGATGCGGCTTTCGGACAGGTGGTTCTCCGGAACCTGTTTGCTTAAGGAGGGTCTCCTCTCCACCCTGGGGCTACATTCTGTTGTAATCGCCCATGCAGTATGGAGGAAAGGGGACGGGACGTAAGAGTAATTATAAGTTACTCACTGTAGTGACTAACATACTCTTTGACCACAGGCCCCTTTCCTCCATACGTCCCACCACCCTCCCCCCGCCCCTCTAATAATCTGGTGTCATTAGGTAATGGTAATTCTATTGTCGACGCGTCTTTGGAGACTGAGGTGTGGCGCCGGAGGGCGGAGTCAGGGCAGCGCATGCTCCCAGGGCCGCGCCTCTGCACGCCACTAAATTTAGAGGGAAGTAGATTTTTCTGGGGAAAAAGGATCCATCTCCCGTCCCTAGCGAGGGACACCCATGCAGTATGTAGGAAAGGGGACTATGGACTAAGAGTACATAAAACACACAGACGCACTCCTACATAACATGGAAACAACCCAGGCAATATACCTTACCAATACAGATGCAATAAGCCAGTGCACGCAGCAAACCATCTGCAAGCCAACACAGACACCAGTTTCTCCTCCTTCTCGACCGATCCTTTCACTCTTCCTCACTAACCTACCCTGTCCTGTTTCTTGCAGAGCGACGTGAGCGTCTGGCGACTGCCCTAGGGTGGTAGCGGTGCATGGTACATTCCATAGTGTGGAAGTTGGGAAGTGGAATTGGTGCATGTGGCAAGAGGGCAAAATGCTCTTTTAGCCCAGCTCCTTCATTGGAGTACATTGTGGGCCGTTGCCCAGATCCTGGCCAGGGACAGGAGAAGCTGAAGGAGCAAGAACTTGATTACTAGTCTTATTGGGGATCTACTGCAGTCTAGGGTAATCCAGAGAACCTAAGCGGGGAGTAGACCTAAGCCTGTTGTGGGCTGCGGCCTAAAGAGGGAACATTTGGCTAGTGGGTAAAATGTAACTTCAGTCTGAAAAACGCCCTAGCGGGGTGCAGGGCAGAAATTATTGCTGGCAATTGATTTTGGTATTCTCTGGGGCAAGGGGGAGTTTTTCCAGCAGTCCTCTCTGGAGGCCAGGAATAATTTAGTAGCAGCCAAGGATACTCTGTGATCTATAGATAGTGAGTAGGGGTACTTTCCTGAAACTATGGATTTTGTAAAATGGGGACTGGGCATTTGGACTGGGAAACTGGGTCCACATTCCATAAGACGTTACACCTCCATCTAGCCAGAGTTGGACAAAGCTGTTGACTTCTTGGGTTCTAGTATTTCCATTGTCCCGTTCTAGTATTTCTATTGTCCCTAAATGAATTCACCGATCTCTTTGTATGTGTGAAAAATATACCAAATTCACCACTTGTGTGTCAAGTGCTCTGTTGGTCTCCAGTCTGGCAACGATGAGCATCCTGCAGCTGATGTTTTGCCACTTTCAACAGAAAAATGCCAGAAAAGCCCAGAGCAAAACTATCTCTTCTGCTCATTCATAAAACTGAGTTGGATGGACAGCGAATACTCAATGTTTTTGCTTTCTGATCGGGACAGTGCGGTGCGACACAAATTAGAAACACATTTTAGAAACCTGCTAACTTCTATGTAAGTTTTGTATATATTCATGTTTGCACATTCATTTGTATATAACCATGTATGTATATTACCTGTATGTATATAAGCTTAAGTTGCGCCCAGATGCCCTCGGGCCGGATGGTGCGCGTTACGAATAAACAAAATACAAAATAAAATAAAAACGCAGCCCTTCATCCATCCACAGTCAATAAAATTAGCACAATTTTTGGTAATAAGAACAAAGATTATTACAGCACTTACAAGCTGTCTGCAAGACTCACTATTTAAATGTCCAGATTAGAGCATTAAAAAATGCAGGTATTTTCTACATGCCCACAGAATAGAAATTTCGAACTGCTGAAGCTAGGACCTTGTGTATCTGTGCTGCTGCCTGCCAGTATGGTTGGAGTATCTATGAGTAAGAGTACCGATTTAGTTAGAGGCCAGCTGTTGCAGTTCTGCAAAGACAGACAAGTCCCAATTATATTTTTGAAGTTCTTGATAGTTTCTTGGCTTTTGCAATGGGATGCCTCCAGGGCTGTCAGTTATTGGTGCTCCTGCCTCTTTGTTTAATTATTCTGTGCATTGCTAAACATTTTGCCAATGTTTACTTCAGAGCAAAGGCATCCATTTGGTGTAAAGGGAGGTCTTCCTGACTGTTGGAGGATCATCGAAAAATGTGTGTTCTCCTTTCCTCTGAAAAAAGCGTTATGTGTTTTGGGGAGGGGCATTGTGCAGGGTGGCGCCTTCAGAATTGGTGGCACATTTGTAAGTACATTTGTCTATGGGGTGTGCACTGTACCCCATTCTGTATCTGAATGTGGTCATCCCTGCTACCTCTCCACTCCTGGGCTACTGTAATCTTCCCGGCTTGGCCTGCTTGCAGCTGCTATGTCCCTCGACATCCCAAGGTGCTCTTCACCATGGGCGCATCTGATGAGGTCAACTGTGTCTATATGGAGGACTGGCGTTGGCTCATCTCCCCCTAGCAGGTGCCGTAGAGACATTTGCATTAAAAAATAAAAATAAAACACTGGCAGGGAGGTGTAACACAGCTGAAATTGCTGACCAGTTTTTATTTGAGTCCCTATACACTTACTATGCTCTGGTTATGATGAGCTTAAACACAGCGTAGTACTTCACTGTGCACCAGGCACCATTTTGGGGATGGCATGGAGTACCACACTGCAAGACAGTAGAAAATGCAACATATTGGGGATGGCTAAAATCTTGCACCTAGATATTAGTTTTCATGTAGCAACACAAAGAAGTGCCATTGTTTTCGTTTAGGGTATCTCATTAGCAAAGGTTCTGATCGAATATAAAGTAAAATATTCACCGTTCAGGTGAGAATTTGCTTTACATTTTTTGAAATCCTTTATAGTTCACATCTAGTGTTTCTCAAATTCCACAGGCCAGAATACCACCTACCTTGCATATAGACACCTACTTGATATCACTAACTCAAGATTGAACTCTTTCACTGCTTTCTAGGTTCTCTGTTAAAATGTACTCTTTATAGGAATTTTGAAAAGGGGGGAGGGACCATACATCACTTAGATTATCTGAATCCTTTGAGACAGCCACTGTGTCCTCATGGATTCCTTGACGGCTGCACTAGTAATCTATACTGCGCCACATGAGGAGAGACTACTGTCTTGTGCATTATTTTGTTCACTTGAGGCCATTAGTATAAGGTTTATCATGTAAACCACAACACAAACACAGTGGTGGGAAACTGGCCCATAGTGCAGTGCTTCATTGTCTTCTGCTTCAAAGAAATATTGAGATGCATAAGCTAGAATTTGCTCTCTGGACGCAGCAAAGAAAAACCCGAACACGAACCTTGCAAATCGGGACAAAACTGACAAATGACCTATTCAGTGAGTTTTACCAACTTTCACTATATTCCTGTGCACAACTCCATAATCAAGAAACTTAAGAGCTCTGGCTCAGTCTGGTCAGTCGTTCCTTTAGGTGACATAAAATGGAACCAAGAACAATCAGAACTCCACATCCCGATGGACAACAACACAGCAAAGTTCCAGTCGCATCCTGGTATTTAAGTGGTTGCCTTTTACTAAACTCCAACGGCACTAGTAGTAATACCTAGCTAACCAACTTACCTCTAAATCTTCTTACACCTTTACAGTACATGCATAGACCACCTCGCACATGGCAATTGCCTACTCATACCGCTTTAACACTGATGGAGAAATGCCAGAGTTTGCATCTTTAGCTCTATCTAGCTGGTAAGATAGATCCGTGGTTGAGCGCATGCTCGCTGCTGCAAAGTATGTGTGATCTGCAGGTCGTGGTGCAAGTCCCGGCAAGGCCCACTCAGCCTTTAATCCTTCCGAGATCGATAAAGGAGTATCAACTTCGATTGGGATGTTTAATGTATGTAAATATGTTCTATGCACAGCGCTTTGTCGTAAACGCTATATAGATAACAAATGATTATCATTTTCCCAGTGTCTCAGCATTGTCACCTAATTGATTTTGGGTTCTCCCCTCCGGATAAGCACATGCCCAACCACATTGACTCATCCTGGCACTAAGGCACTTCACACCTGCACTCAACACCTCAAGTTGTGAATCCGCTCAGTCTACTCCATTAAGACCAAACACCTCCTCTTTTCTTGCAGATCCATTTCAACAAGGCCACCAGGAATGCACTATACAGTACCAATTTACATGGCGTTAAAACTGATGCCAGTAGTTAAGTTGGTTTCTCTCTGTGCTCATCGTGTGAGAGGAACTGTCCCACAGCTACGCAACAGGGTTTCATGCAGCAATTCCCTGGCTGATTTAGTAGTAGTGATGACTGAGCAGCGAAGGGCAATTCTTAGGAGGGGAGAGGGATGGTTCAAGATGCTGTTAAACACATAGCATTCAACAAGGCAATGCCCAATCAAAGATATTACCAGTAGCATTTTACAGGTAAGTGAACTACTTGAGAGAGTTTTCAGAACATCATGGCCCTACTAGTAAGGGTCTCTGGCAATATCCAATTTCTACCAGCTACTGCTATCTTCTGACCTAAATTCAGTTGTTGTACCTTTTTTTTTTAAAAAAAATTATTTTATTTTTTTTCAATTTTTTAATAAGGTTTTTTTATTTATTTGCTCAACCAGGAGTCAGGCTCTCCTATGAATAAATTATAGGGACGGACAACCTTCTGGTTGGTTGAGTGGGATTCTCTTGATCTGGTATCCAACAAATGTAGGTAGGGACTAATTCCATAGGTCTGTTGTCATGCAAGCATGGTTGGTCATAACCTCTGGGTGTGAAAGCTGTCTAACTTCGCAGTCAAAGGTCAACCGTGGCAATCCTGATATGTGGGGGTGGGGGAGGATTTTTCAGAATGCGAAAAAAGGTTCTGTGGGCAAGCAGGACCATTGACTCCCCACTGATGACCAGAGCAAAAGTACTAACTGCCGAAACTGGGCTAAGGTGCATCTGTGCTGCTTCCTGTCAGTATGGTTCGGGTACTGAAGAGTTGTAATTGGGGGCCAGCTGTTGTAATTCAGCAAAGACTGACAAGTCCCAATGATGGCAATGATTGCTTGGCTTCTGTAATGACAGGCCTGCAGGGGCCACATGTGCTCAGACTGCCTGGTGCTTCTGCCTCTTCATGTCGAGTCTTTGTAGAGGCGCCCAAAGAATAGTTTGTGGGAAACTGGTGATCCATGAGATTTGCCACCAGACTGTGCATGCTCAGTTTGGTCTAGAGTCCACCTTTTCTTTGGTTCCACCTGGTCACTGGAAAGTTTGGTGTCTGCAAACGCTGACTGCATTTTGCTGTCAGAACAGTTTGGCAAGATGCAGCAGCAAAGTTGCCTCATTCCTCTTTCGTTCAGCTACTTCTCAGTTCCTGAACAGTCTGGCAGAATGCACCCCCAAACTTCTGTTTTATTACTTCGACCAGGTACTAACGCAGTCTTCTAGTTGAAATAGGAAAACTGGGAGCAGAGTGCAAACCCTGCTTCCAATCATGAAATGATGGCCGAACATGGCAGAGGTGCAATATGCACTTCAGTGCCTTGAACAAGACCATATTGGTTGAAACATGTGTCGGCTCTAAACCACTCACAATGTTCAGGGCTTACCAATAAAGATGACTGAACCAATAGCAAGACAGGCACTAGAAATTTCTCAAAACACACCTAGTGGCATGCACATGGCTGAAGAAACCTATCTCCAGTCTATATACAATCATGAGTATTACCCTTCAAACTTTCGCTAGCCAACTAATTCTTGACAGTGCATTTCTAATTTTCTAGGCTACTTCCTGGGCTTTCACTTCAGGTCGCCAGACAACACGCAGGAATCCAGACCCCATTCAAGTATTCGGTCAGATCTGGTGGTGGCTCTGCTGTACTTTCTCTTCCATGACTGGAAGCAGCCGTGGCCATATGTGGCAAGAACTGCATCTTATTTGTTCACAACAAACAAATCGGAGTGATTCAGTATTGGAATTTACCACTGGTGCGCCCTCTACAGCAACTCTGAATACAGTAAGCCGTGTCCCACTAATCATACATGGATACAGGTCTACCACCATGTCTGCTAGGTTGCATCCTTCTAGCACAAGACCACAAGCAACACAGACCTGTTTCAGCCTCATTGGGCATCTGGAGACGATGGTCTGGAGGGTTGCCCAGAGCAATGCCAGAATTTGATTATTTTGAAACCTTCCAGTCAAAAACCTTCAGTTTGCTAATGTCACCCTGAGTGGGATGGGCTTGCCCAGACATGGTTTCCCAGCCGGTTGTGAGGCTTGGATGTGTCCTGGGGTTTCTTCTGGGTTAATGCAAAAGGGATGTGACCAGCAGTTCAGGCTGGAATGGCCCAATTAGGGTGGGATCAAGCCTGATTAGCATATGATCTTTCCCGGTCTGTAATGGCATGGAAGGCTGAAAAACGACAGTCTGGGGGGTTGTGCAGAGCAATGCCAGTGGTCGATTAATGAAACGCCTTCCAGCCATCAAAATTCAGGTGTGCCAAATCTATTTGGACCACAGGTGACCTAACATCCTGTATGCCTCTTCAGGGAGTAAGAAATGCCACACATGCAGAGATGGAGAGCCCCCATTTTGGTGCCCAACAGAAGGAGTAGGGACAGAGAAAATAGTCTTTCTCTAAGGCCAAGCACCTCGAGGAATGTTGGTGGCAATGTGGATTCAAGAGGCTCGATTGTAAGCGAACATAACTCCAGGGACTTTGAAGGGTACGTGCTAGTTAATTGATCTACTAGCGGATGGCATCTGAGGGAGTCTTAAAATAATTAATCATATGTGCACCACCTTGGAGAAAGACCGATGGTGAGGTAATGGTTCAGGGAAAGGGATATGATGTTCTGATGTGCCAGATAGTTGGAGTAGAATAGAGTGGGATGTACGCATTGAAAGCACAAATAAAGGTGGTGTCATAGCGTGAACAATAGTTCTGAGTTGTTCGAATCCAGAAAATTACTTGAAAAGAAACTGCGATTAGGATGATCCATTCCAAAGCACACAGTAACCCAATAAATGTAGCATCATGAATATGCTAGAAGTCATTGAGCAAAGTATAAATCTCCTGAATGCCAGCTTTGAGAAATGACTGAATTTGAAGGTGAGTAAAGCTACTGGAGTCACAAGTGAGATCTGACACGTAGCTGAGCCCAGTCTGGTACAGAGCTTCTATCCTGATGAAGAAACAATTTTTAACTGATATTATCTTAGGATCATACTGAATAGAAATTGGGAAAATGTCACAGGTTTGCTAAACCTTGAAGTGGAGAACAGCCCACCTAGAATTAGAGGGAAACTGTGACGAATCTGAAACTTTCCCCTTGGTGCCAGGGAGGCACTTTCGCAGTACAATAATCCCCGTGGGGGTGGAGCACTGAGGGAGGATCACTTGGGAGGGGAAGCCCTCTATGGAATTATGGACGATTATTCTCACGGGATGCAGCATTCTTTTGCCGTTGATAAACCCAGTCCCTTTTACAATACCAAATTCCCCCCGAGCCTCGTCCTGTAGGGAGAACTGATATACTCTGTTGCAGGGTTTACGATCTTGATACACTTGACCCATCTAGAATATTCAAGAATTCTAAGCATCTCAATTCAGTGAGGAAAACTAGTACTGGGACGAAGATCACTCCAAGGAAGCAAAGTGAGCGGTCTAGTTTATCTCTGGATGTCAATTGCCGGAATGGAGGCAGCTGGTCGATGCAGGTGTTAAAAAGGAACTCAGCCGTCGAACAGCAGAGAGAGACAAGCATGAGATAGACGAGCCTCCTGAGAACGAGACCCGGGAGAACGATCCGTCGAAGAGGCATAGCGGGTTGCCTGCATCGGGCAGACCGAGGGAAGCCGAACAGGAAGCCACGGAGCAAGGTAGAGGAAAGGGTGACAAAGGGCCAAGTTGGAAGGACCAAGTGGGTTGTTGTCGCTACTTACCTCGAAGTTATCCAGGCTCCGGTGAACCACTTGAAGGCAGGACATGCCGCCTGGAGTGGAGAGCTGCCGCCCGAGGCGCTTCAGACCCTGCCGCTCTCCAGGAAGCTGCGAGCAACACAGAAACTGGAGAAACGCCAGTACTGCTCAAGAAGAAGCGAACAGGTACACATGTTTACCAGAAGGTGGTGGTTGTGCGGGGAAGCTTGAGAGTGAATCTAAGATGAGGGTCTGGGGCCCAAAACTAAATCAGACATTTTCTCACTTGCCAGGAGAGTAAACCAAGGGGGAGTAACGCCGCTGTGCGGGTCTGGGACCTTCACCCAAAAGGAGAGGGTCTAGGATACTAAAGTGAATCAAAGACAGTCACTTAGTTGGCAGGAGAGTGAGCCAAGGCAACATGACGCTGCTGTGCAAGTCTAGGACCCACACCCAAAATTGAGGGACTGGGACCTGAAAGTGAATCAACTACAGTTGCTCACTTGGCTGGAGAGTGAACACAAAGGAGAGTGACACTGCTGTGCGAGTCTGTGACCTGTATCCAAGAGAGTGGGTCTGGGACCCAAAACTGAATCAAAGAAAGTTATCCACTTGGCAGTAGAGTGAACCAAGGGGTTTAACGCTGCTGTGCAAATCTGGGCAGCGCACCCATATCAGAAACCAAGGTATAAAAGTTCAAAGGGTCTGGGTCCCTGTGAAAGAGACATTTTTTGAGGATCACCTGGTTTCGCAAGGGAAGACGCCAAACCACCTTTTTGAATCTGAGACTTGCACCCACGTAGACTAATACATCTAGGGAAAAGGAGTACCAGCCCACTCTTGGAATTTTGTGATTTTGAGCATTTCTTTTCAACACTTTACTTCCAGTAAATCTGGGAACGTTTCTGTTCATTGAGAACACCAGGAACACTTGTTTCTTAAAAGAATACCCTTGTACAATTATCTTAGATTGTGAGTGTTGGGGACAGGGTTAGGTTTTTGACACAACGTTTATGTTGTGTCAAAACAGCACTATATATAAATGCAAAATTATTTTTATTATGTAACATAAGGTGTCCTAATAATCCAATTCCTTGTTCAGAGATGTGCATTCATTTGCTGGCCAATCTTCACAATAAATGTCTATTGGTTCCCACTTTTACAGCAATAACAACTAGCATAATCATTTAGACTTTTTTGAGAGGGGGTTTATAATTTGCCCACCTCTTCCTCTTCCATTTTCTTTATTTGATATTTTTCATTTTCCATGTTTGAGAATCATAGTTCCCCCCCCTTGAACATCTTTCTACATATAGTGATCAACAATGTAAATCAACATTAAAGGAGCATAAAATGCCTCTTGCTCCTTTAGTCAGTTACATACTTTACAAGTCAAAAATCTGGGGAGAACAAGGCAGTATAGTGAATTTTCTGATGCTCTGGCCGGCCTACACAGTAGGGAGAGTGGGGTCGGGGTGCCATATCTTTCATTACATCTCTCCTCTTTCCCCTCTACGTCTGGTGCTCTTTGTCTATACCTTTCGCTATGGAAAGGACACCATCTAGGTTCTGCCTTAAGTTTAGGGTCAGATACCTGTGGAAAGACGAGCACAGTGTTTGTAATTCTTGTCTACACCTAGATCACAACGAGAAGCGGTGTGCGGCCTGTAGACTCAGCGGTGGGCCGCGTACGGCATGTCGCAGGCTGAATCCTCTTCCCCCACTGCTACACCCGCCGAAAGTGACGGGGGCACTGATGATAAGACATCCGTATCTGTTATCATCAACCTTGAGGCAGACGCTTCTAAGTCTGCCACGCCTGTCCCGACCCATCTAGGCCTAACGTAAGTCTCGCTTTGGGGACCACACCCGGCGACAAGGGCGTACAGAAACCACACACTAAGCACACAACCCCATCACTGGTTTCAATGGTTCCGCCGAAACGGGTGAAAGCGCCAACAGGACCGCCGATAAATTCGACGGAATCCTCTGATCTGGTAGATCAGCAGCCTTCCCCGCATCCGCAGCAGCGTCTTGCGATTGGACACTCCAAAGTTAAGGGCGCTACCTCTAAATTTGGTTTGGACGCCGAAGCGCGATCATCCAACACTCCAGCGCCCCCAGGCCCCGGTAGGCCCGAAACCTACTCCTAGGCCCCATATCCTTTCCGCAAGCGAAGAATCTACCGCTGACCCATTCACTCACGCCGATTCGGCGGAGATTGAGGAAAGTCTTGCAAGGATTACTTCGGCGGTTGGCTGACGCCTCATAAACCATCGAAATGCATGGAGCATACCGCAGACCGGTCTAAAGACACGCCATGGCACCCCAGTACCTGCGAAACCTACGAGGACCGCGAGGAGCCACTGTCCAACACCCTTAGGAACATTTCGACGCCAACAAGAGGAAGGCAACGTTTTTCCACTTTTTGCCCCTTCTGGTTCGTCTAAGTGGACCAGGGAAAAGTTTGAAGGGCGCATGGACCACCTAGAAAGGATTGTCTCAGAGCAGAGCATCCTTCCCCCTAAGAGATCTCATTAAGACCCTCTTTTGGTGTCGGCTTCACGTTTCCCTGAAAATCTTGACTCTCAAGACCCTTCTGCTTCTGTCCACCATGAAGATGTGGTCCAGATGGACACTTACCAAGACATCTATGATGAGGAAGAAGACCCTTCCTTCCTGCAAGACTACACTTCTAACCGGGCGGATGCCATGGGCAACTGGCAGGAGACCCAGCAAGTGGAGACGGAGCCATGGGCGCGCCCTACGCAAGATCAGGACACTGATGTCCTATGCCTGGATTCCACTCCTTCCACTCTAGCCCGCCAGGCCTCACCTGTGGATGAACAAATGGCTTTCAAAGCCATCTTAAGGAAGGCAGCAGAGCACTTTAAGATCACCACCCAGGAGCGGTACCCGAACAAGATTTTGTGGAGGGCATTCTCAAAGAGAAACCCCCCTCAAGCCAAGCCATTCCTCTCCTGAACTCTTTTAAAAGAAGGTTGGCCACCTCCCTGGTCACGCCAGCACAGACTCGGGCAGTGAATCCAAGAGTGGAGAAACTGTTTTGGCTATCTCCTACTGAACCTCAATATATTAAAGGCCATGCCACCCCCCCCGACTCCTTGGTAGTCACTACCACCCGGAAACGGGCAGGGGTACCCTTTTGCTACGGGGGAGGCAACTCCGGATAAGGAATCTAAAAGGTTGTATGCCTTTGGTAAACTGGTTACCTCTGCAGCTGCATTCACCACACGCATAGCAAACACTACGTTGCTTGCCAGCTATGCAGACGCACAATAGAACCTTGTACAAGGTGGTCTCCAGGAGGTTCCTGAACCCGCTAGGTCCAGACTACTCACCATCTTGACCTAGGGCAGGCAGGTAAATCAAAATATAATTAAAAACACTCTTGACACTGCAGTGACGGCAGGCAGGTCCCTGGCCCAGCGCGCACTACTCAAGTGGCATGCTTGGCTCCGCAACTCGGGGTTTCAAGCCTGAAAGACAGGCTGCTCTTATTAACAAACCCATAAAAGAGACCAATCTCTTCGGTAAAGTGGTCGTCGATGCTTTGGAAACAGCCAAGCAAGAGCACAAGACTCTTAAATCCTTACAACAAATAAGACAGAAGCCTCCCCCCCCGGTCCCCTCAGAGGGGAGGCGGTTCTCGTCGGTCGTTTCGAGGCCAATCTCGTGCAGGTCAAAACTACAATACGGGAAACTGGAACTCTGGACAAGCATCCGGAAGCCCCACCAACTACCCACTTAGGGCTCAACGACTCGGCAAAGACAGAGGCAGAGGCCCCAACCCCAAAGGAGCCACAGCCTCTGGTCAGAAATGACCAATGGATCCAGGTCCCCTCCCAGATCACCCCAGTCGGGGGGCATTTAACATCTTTCCTTGCGGCATGGGAGGGGATAACTTCAGACCAGTTGGTCTTAAAGATGGTCGCCCACGTGTACTGCGTGGAATTCACCTGACCACCACAGTTCAGACCACCATGATCCCGATGCCTCACGCCGGACCATCTGCAGATCCTGATTCAAGAGGTGGAAGCGCTTCTGGGAAAGGACGCCATAGAAGCCGTCCCTAATTTTCAGGTAAACAAGGGTATTTATTCAGTGTACTTTCTTGTACCCAAAAAGGACCTCACCATGCGCTCTGTTGTAGACTTGAGCCCAGAGAATAAATGTATAAAACCTCAAAAGTCTCGTAGGTTAATGCTACAGGAAGTGATCCCACTGTTGAAACAGGGGGACTACATGGCAACACTGGACATGAAAGATGCACACTTTCATATTTCAATGTTGCCAGCGCGCAGGAAATATTGAAGGTTCATGATAGAGGACAGACACTACCAATTCAAGGTGCTCCCCTTCAGCATTGCCTTGGCGCCAAGGGTGTTTACAAAGGTCTTGGCACGAGTCGCAGCACAGCTGCGCAGACTATCCGTCCTGGTTTACCCTTACCTTGACGACTGGCTCGTAACAGGGGACTCTTATGACACATGCTTTTTGAACACCCAGAGGACCTTAGACCTTCTGTTCAGTCTGGGATTCTCTATCAACGAGAAGAAGTCCAGTCTAGTCCAGTCCCCAGTCAAGTAAACAATTTCTGGGGGCTCTAATTCAGATGAACTACGGACTAGTCTTCCCCTGCAACGAGAGGGTTCAGAACATGCTTTTTCAGATCCCTCAATTTGTGGCCAGTCGAGAGGTGATGGTACGCAAGGCCATGCGGCTGCTAGGTATGATGACGTCCTGCATATACTTGGTTCCCCACACACGCCTGTGCATGCGTTCCATGCAAGAATGGCTCAAGAACTGGTAGTTGTCTCGCCAGCCCTCATTCTCTCTCTGCAGTGGTGGTCAAGGGGAAACCTCTTGAAGGGAAAGTTCTTCACCACCCCCCAGTGGAAGACACTCTCACGACAGACGCAACTCTCACAGGCTGTGGTGCTCACCTGCTTCAGCAGACAGCGCATGGAGTGTGGCCCCCAAAGTAGCATCCAACAATATAAACCTGTTAGAGCTATTGCCAGTATTCAAAACCCTGAAGGCCTTTCAGACACAGCTACAGGGGACCACAGTTTTGATACTTACAGACAGCACCACAGCCATGTACTACCTAAACAAACAGGGGGCACACACGCTCCAGGGCTATCCAAGCTGTCCCAGAACATTTGGATGTGGGCTCTCAAACACAAGCTGTGCCTGCTGTCACAACACGTTCCAGAGGAACTCAATCTTTTGGCGGACGTTCTCAGCAGAGACATCCCATTACTCATAGAGTACTAGTGGCAATTAGACACAGACATCGTTGACAACATCTTCACAGACTGAGGCTTCCCAGAGATCGACCTGTTTGCAACTCTGGAGAACGCACAATGCCCAGATTATGCCTCCAGGTACCTGCAGAACCGCTCCAAGGGGAACGGTCTCTGGATAACATGGCCAGGAAATTTGTTCACACTTTTCCCCTGACTCTCCTGCTCAACAAGATAGTGCACAAGATGCACCAAGAGCCAGTCACAATGATTCTGGTGAACCTGATGTGGGCACGCCAACCTTGGTTCTAACGTCTCGTGGCAACATCAGTCTCCCCTCCCAGGAAGCTGCCATGCCCCTACAACATGCTGTCGCAGAACAGGGGAGAAACCCTTCATCCATGCCCTCGAACTCTCAACCTAGCGGCCTGGCTCCTAAGGTCATAGAGTTCGGGCACCTCCAACCTCCTCAAAGATGTATGGGCATACTCGGGGAAGCACCAAAACCTAACACCAGACATTGCGACATTGCTACTCTAGCAAATGGAAACGCCTTGTCATCTGGTGCAATGGCAAGAGCATCAATCCAAATGAATTCACACCTACACATATTGTCCTGTACCTAACTCCCCTGCTAGATTCAGGTCTAGTTTTTAATTCCCTAAAAGTCCACTTAGCTGCACTTTCAGCATACACCATGTCCCAGAAGAAAGTCTTGGGTTGGAAAATTACAGTAATAAAGTCATTTATGGCGGGGTAAAGAGAATTTGGCCCGCTATTTCCAACCCAGCTCCTAAATGGGACCTGAATGTTGTACTTACTAGACTAATGGGGCCTCCCTTTGAACCTATGCATAAGGCTAGCCTTAAAGCACTCGCCTACAAGACTGTTTTCTTGGTGGCAGTCACATCAATAAGGAGAGTTACTGAACTGCAAGCCCTTTTAGTTCAAGACCCATTCATCACAATTCACAAGGATAAGGTGGTCCTGCGCACTCACCCACAATTTGCGCCTACATTTATTTCAAAGTTCCATGTGAACTAGTCCATAGAACTACCCACCTTTTTCCAGAACCCCACTAACGTGGCAGAAAGAAGCCTCCACACACTAGATGTGAGGAGCGGTAATCAATTACCTGGAAAAGACAAGACCCCTGAGAAAGACAAACCAGTTTTTCTTTTCAGTGGCAGCTGGTAGATAAGGTTAGCCAAGGCCAATTTCTTTAATGCTGAAATTGAAACAGCAGCTAACAAGACCAGTAAACCTTTTGATATCTTGAAGAGTATAGAGAAACCCAAAAATCTCACCCTGCCGTTTTCTCCTTCTAAGGTAGACTGCGATATTGTGCAAAAAGCCTTCACAGCTATAATGGACAAAGCCAGACAAAATATAATTAAAGTCAGAAATACACTGAACCAGGTAACAGTGCCCAAGGAGACCAACATCAAGCCTGGTCAGGAGACCTTCATGTTTGCTACCATAACCGAAGCAGAGCTAATAGAAGTTCTAGGCCATATGAAACCAACGTCTTGTGCAGAAAATGTGTTACCTCCTAATATCATTCTCCAATACAAGGAACATTTCGCTCCTATTCTATTGAAAATAGTGAACGCCTCATTTAAGGAGGGTATAATTCCTAAAGGGAAAAAGGAGGTCACCATTTTGCCGCTGGTAAAATAAAAATTGGATTAGATCCAAAGGACCCGGGTAATCTCCGTCATATTACTAATTCCAACTTCATTCTTAAAATCTTGGACAAAATAGCGACACAGCAGCTGCAGAATTATGTGGAAAAACATGTAACCTTGCACCAACAGTCAGGTTTCAGGGCCTCACATAGCACGGAGACGGCTATGCTGGACCTTCAGAACCACATGTTGAGTCTGGTGGATAAGGGCAAAATAGGGAGGTTAACGCTGTTGGACGTCAGCGCGGCGTTTGACCTGGTTGATCACCAAAGCACTGAGAGACAATGTGGGTTGCTCCACTGAAGTGGCTGGTTTCTTTTCTTTCAGACCGCCAAGCCAGAGTACTTTGGGGAAACAGCTTCTCCGACCCCATCTCCATCTTATTTGGAGTCCCCCAGGGAGCCAGTCTATCACCCATGCTTTTCAACATCTATATGCGTAACCTATGTAACATCCTGGTTGAAACAGGGGTGTTTTTCACTAACTACGCAGATGATACGCAGCTCATACTTGAGTAGAGGGCTCCCACAGTGTAGACAGTGCTAAGATCGTAAATGTTGATAGCATAATTAATGAATGGATGCAGGCAAACTGGATGTGTCTCAACGACACTAAAACCGAACTCATGCTGTTTGGGTCCAGCCGCCTGGTGGCTAAACTTGGGGCGGAGTAGGAGTCTTTTCAGATTAAGGACGCTACAATACAAGTATCGACCCAGGTTAAAACCCTTGGCATTATGGTGAACTCCGCCGTCAGCTCTGAAGCACAGGCTAATTACCTGCAAAAAAACACAGCATATTACCTGCGGCTCATGAAGGCCATTAGGCCATTTCTGAACGAATGCAATATGTCCACAATTGCCAGAGCCATTGTGTTATCTAGGCTTCATTACGGCAATGCCCTTCTTATCGGGGCTTCTGTCAAAGATCTAGCAGGATGCCAAGTCATACAGAATTATGCTGTGAGGCTTGTAAAACATCTTAGTAGAAGGGACCCCACCACCATGGCCAGAAAATCTCTTCACTGACTCAGGGTAGAGGAGAGAATAAAGTTCAAATCTCTGACTCGTGCATAAATGTCTTTATAGTAAAGCCCCCAGCTACCTTAAGAATAGCTTGGTACTATATACCCCGCAGAGACGGCTTTGCTCCGAAGGTAAGAGCTTATTGATAGTACCTAAGTATAAGCTCAAGTCTGGTATGGGCAGATCCTTCGTAGTGCTGGCAGCTCAGTTGTGGAACACACTACCAACGACGTTGAGAATGGAAGGCAGTCATCCTAAGTTTAGAAAACTCCTGAAGACCCACATTTTTAGATAATTAAGGAATTTTCTAGCCACCCTGTTAGCCACTGTTTTCCTTCGTACTAGACATAGGAGGACCATCCTTTATTTTAGTTTGTGTGTGTTCTTGTCAAAGCGCCCTGATGCCTGCAGGCTGCCGGCGCAATATAAGATGAAATGCATACATACATACAGAGAAGGGAGCCCTGTCTCCAAATCGGCTATTTCAAAGTGAATAGTGAACTGCATCACATTGTGCTACAATCTTGCTAAGAGAGATCTGCGCCTACAGCACACTACTTGGGGCACATGGGCTAACGTAGCATTAATTGCAAATGTTCCTCTCGAGTCAATTTATAAAGCAGCAACATGGAGTTCTGTATACAACTTTACACAACACTGTTGCCTGGATACACATTCTAGGTCTGATTCTCAGGTGGGGCAAACAGTGCTAAGACATCTCTCCGCTACTGTTCCTTTACACACCCCACCGCCATCGATGGGTACTGCTTGCTAGTCTATGCACAGCATGTGATTCTAAGCAGATTAACAAGTATCAGAAGACATGCATTACTTACCGTAATAGCATTTCAGATTATCGTATCTGCTTAGATTCACATGTGCCCACCCTTCCTCCCCTCATAGAGTAGAAGGAACATAGACATATTAAACCTACTCTCTCTGTACTCACTCACGCTGGCCATAAGGCTCTCTCCCGGCAGAAAAAACACAATTGGAAGGACCTCGAAGCGTGAGGGAGTTTGGGTACACTGCACGTCATGTTAGGGATAGTGTTGCAGTCATGCCCATGTCGACGTCCGCTTTCGATCCTCGAAAGAAAGCTGTAATACTCTGCGATTACCACTAGATGTCGGACTTTATGCACAGTATGTGAATCTAAGCAGATGCAATCATCAGAAATGCTATTACGGTAAGTAATGCATGTCACATACGGTGTCAATGCAAATAAAGTAGGCCCACCCGGATATGTCCGGTCTCTACTCCATGCTTTATTTAACTAACTTCTTCCCCTTTCCCGCATTACTCCCCCCCCCCCCCCCGCCCCCCTTGGGTCCTAACCTAACTTCCACAAATAACGATGTGGATGGAACTTGGAACCTAAACATGACAGCAGGGAAATCCCTCAGAACATTTAGGGATAGAGAGTGCTTCTTCTAAACATTTCTGTGTTAAAAAGTCTTTGCCCAAAAATTGAAGTTGCTAGAGTCCCTGTAGAACCATGAAGAAATACAGAAGTTCAAAAAGATTGCTCTGAAAGTTAACACCCCCGTATGCCCTCAATGATACGTGAACTGATTTGTACACTACTGTAATGTATGCTTGCCATGCTTCACAAAGCTTTTTGAGCAAACGAGCCCCTCCCGGCCCCCTGTGTTTTTTGGGTTCTGTCCCTGTGTGTTAATTTAAGCCCCACACGAAGCACCAAATCTGTACATGTAGATCTCCTACTTCCTCTTCTTGACCCCCATCTTTCAGAACGGAGGACTTTTTGACCTATAACGCATTCAAATGCTGTCTGTCGTTCATTTTTGGTCTCTTGTGAAAATAAATAGTTTATGTATATAACTGAGAAACGGGCAGTCTGCTTGTCATTTGCTCCACAACCCACTCTGAACCCCTGCTTAAGCCACGCTGCCGTTCACTTCAATGGAATCCTTGGTCCCCCTCCCTTCCTTTGTCTTCCAATTTTTCACTTCTCATTCTCTCCTCCTCTAAAGCACATTCCCCTTTCCCTGGATTCTTAAACCTTTCCTATAACCCTACTCTGCCTTGGTAGTTTAAGCAGGTGTGCATTACACACTGCTTTCTCCATGAGATGGGTTGTACTTGCCACCTTTCTACCTGGACATGTTGGCTTTTTATGCTCTTATGAAATGCTTTTTTTAATCCGTAATCATGCCTGGTGTTCAGAACATTGATTTGCGGATTAACATGTTTTTCCTCTTTTTTTCCTGTGCTGCATTCTATTCACTCACTGCATTTCCGCTTCTGCAGTTTACTGTATCACTCTGGCAGTGAACCTGATCGCTTGCTTGGCTTGGTGGATCGGTGGAGGCAGTGGTGTCAACTTTGGCTTGGCTTTCCTCTGGTTGGTCGCTTTTAGTCCGTGCAGCTATGTGTGCTGGTTCCGGCCCCTTTACAAAGCTTTCCGGTAAGTGGAACATGTGTTTCTTATTTTATATAAGTTTCAGTTGTAATGATAAAATACATTTCGTACAACGGTTTTGTAGAGATTGGGTTAGTGACAAAAAGAAGACTATTGTGTGTAAGCAGGCTTTAGGGAACAAGCTGCTAGTAGTAAATGGAGAGTTGCAGATGGCTGGATGTAGACCTGCTTTAGGGGACACTTCTGGATGGAGGGGGTGAAAGAGGTTCATGCAGTCGATAAACGGAGAAACGGTGTGCAAGTTGCACAAAGAGGAATAGAAAGGCTGCCCGTCGCAAGTAGTGATGGGAAGGTCCGGGTAAGGCTGCTGGGTTAATGCTGCTTTGAACTGAAAACACAGTGGAGTAGTATTGGGAAAGATGGCCAGCTGCTGGTGGTGTAGGAAGGGATTGTAGGAGACCTGAGATTGTAAAATATGTAGGTAAGGTGTTGGGAGAAAACGCTGGGTAAATTGTAGTGAAGAGTTTGTTTGTTTGTTTATTTATTTGGTAATGCGCTCCGAGCCCGTGGGCATCTGGGCGCAGCAATACAAGAGGACTCGAAACTTAGTTACAATGCCTGACACAGGCTATTACAGAAAAACAATGGTTGCTTACAATGGGTGATACAGATACAGTACATATAGAATAACATAGGTTAAGCGCGTAAGAGTAACACCTTAACAGGTTGTAGCATTTCCGCTAGGATGAGGATCGTAGCATGTGGTTGTTGTGCAGCCATTTGAGGGCGTAAGATCTGAATCTTGTGTAGGGTAGAGGGCGTCTCAAGTCGGATGGGAGTGTGTTCCATGATTGTGCAGCTCTAACTGGGAAGCTCGCACCGCCCGCTGTGGTAAGTTTGAATCTAGGGACTTCCAGTAGGAAGGTGTTGGCAGATCTCGTCAGTCGGTTGGAGGGTCTCCAGTTGATTCTTTTCGCAAGGTAGGGGGGTGCTTGATTGTTGAGGCATTTAGAAGTGAGGGAAATAGTTTTAAGGAGGATTCTGTCCTTTATCTTTAGCCAGTGGGCTTCTGTCCGGTGTTTGGAGATATGCTCTCTGCGTGGGATGTTCAGAGCTGCTCTGAGAGCGTTATTTTGTAGTCTCCGGAGTTTGTCAGTGACCGACTTGTTTGCGCCTGAGTATAAGGCGTTGCAATAGTCGAGTCTGGACATGACAAGGGCATTGGCCAGGGTGAGGCAGCTGGCACTGGACAGGAAGGGTCTGGCGGCGCGGATCAGTTTACACGTGTAGGTGGTTGAGGAGGCGAGGGAGTTCACTTGCTTTTTGAGGGTAAGAGCTGAGTCAAGGTAAAAACCTAAAGTTTTAACCTCGCGCATAACCTTAATAGTATTGTTATCGATGTTAAATGAGGCATAGTCCGGGGTGAGATTGGATAAGTTGTGGTCTGAACCGAGGAGCAGGATTTCAGTTTTATCGTCGTTCAGGCAGAGGCCATGAGTGGCCATCCATGCTTGAATGAGGATGTAAATTTTATTCACCAAAGCCAAGTCCGCTTCATAGTTGCCCGAAAGAGGTATAAGGATCTGGGTGTCATCTGCGTAGTTAGTGTAGGTGACGCCCAGTCTGTCCAACTTGTCGAACAATGGCTTGGTGAAGATGTTGTACATAGTGGGTGAGACACAGGAGCCCTGTGGGACTCCACATGTGATTTGGATGGGATCGGCACAAGTGGAGGGGGAGAATACTCTCATGGTCCGGTTGGCTAGAAAGGATTGGACCCAAGCTATAGCATCTCTTGTGAAGTTGGCAGCCAGCTTGAGGTGGTTGCATAAGACTGCATGATCCACCAAATCAAAAGCTGCAGACAAGTCCAGTAAAAGTAGCAGCGCTGTTTTCCCATTATCCTTAAATTCCTCCATTTTAGTTTTAAGATCTATCAAGGCTGTTTCAGTGCCATGGAGTGGGCGGAAGCCCGATTGGCGCAAGCCTAGTAGATGATTAGCTTCTAGGTATTCTTGAATTTGGAGATAGGCTACTTTGTCGATAATTTTTAGTAAGAAGGGTACTGTGGTAATTGGCCTATAGTTAGTCGGGATAGATGGATCGAGGGTTTGTTTTTTGAGAAGGGGGAGGACCCAGGATTCTTTTAAGTTGGATGGCACTGTGTTGGATTTGAAGGATGAGTTGATAAGCTTAGAGATGAAGGGGGCTAAGTCTCTGGCAGCGTCCTTTATTATTTGCGCTGGGCAGCTGTCGCCCTTACAGTTGGAGGGCTTAAGTGAGAGGATAGCCTTTTCAGTGTCGATGATGGAGATGGGTTTAAAGCTAAAAGGGGGGATGGGGATAGGTTCAGTTGCTAGGGGCACTTGTTGATCAGTAGGGGAGAGGGTGTCTTTTTTGTTCATTATTTTCAGTTGGAGGGTGGAGATTTTGTTAGATAAGGCATTCTGTATATTAGTGCACCATATCTTGTCCTTAGGGACCGTATCAGTAAGTTGGATAGGGGATTCCATTTCCCAGAGGATGGCAAAAAGTTCCTTGGTATTCGATTTGGCATTGGTAATTCTGTCACTGAATACGTTTTTTTTAGTGTTGATAATTTCTGACTTGTAGTGTTTTGTAAATTGGGTTAGCTTAGTTTTGTTGTCATTGGTGGGCGAATTACGCCAGATAGTTTGGAGTTTTCGTTTCTGCTTTCTAAGGTCCTTCAGCTGGGGGGTGAACCAGGCATTGAGGTGGGTTTCTTGCTTGGCTTTGTGGAGTTTTGCAGGTGCAATGGTGTCTAATGCGTGAGACATGGCTTTGTTGAAGGTGTCTACTAGTATGTCTGGGTCAGTGTTGTCCTTCAGACCGTTGATAGTGGGCAAGAGGAGGGGGATGAGTTTTTCTGTAGTAATGTCTTTTTTACTTCTGGTAAGGAGTGGTGGTATCATTTTGATGGTTTTAGGGCTGGGGAGGTCAAGTGTGGCAGTGAAGTTTATTAGAGAGTGGTCAGTCCATAGTTGAGGGGTAATGGCAGTGATGACTATGTTGCAGTTGCGTTCTGATACCCAGTCAAGGATTCTGCCTTTAGCATGTGTGGGGGAGAGAACTTTTTGGGTGAGGCCTTGGTCATTTAGGATAGCTGTTATAGAGAGGGCGTTTTTATTGTCTGGCTCATTGAAGCCGATGTTAAAGTCGCCCAGCAGCAGCGTTTGCGAGTGACTTTGGGTATTGTTCGCTATGAGGGTGGTAAGGTCATCTTGAAAGTTTCCCAGGGGACCTGGGGGCCTGTAGATCAAGTGAATGGTTAGCGTGCGGTTGTTGGAAAGTTGCATTTTTGCTGAGATAACTTCACAGAAAGCACAGGGTGGTGAGGTGGTGAGTCTGATAGGCAAGGTGGTTTTCGCGATGATTGCTAGGCCACCGCCTTTAGCATTAGGCCTGTCTACTCTATGGATCTGGTAGTTGTCAGGTATGGCTAACATCAGTGACGGTCCTGCTGCCTCATGGAGCCAGGTTTCTGTTACGGCAAGGAAGTCAATACTACTGTTGTTTAGTATGTCAGCAATTTCAATTGCATGGGCTACCATGGATCTGGCATTGATAAGGGCTCCAGTAAGTGATAAGGTGTTCTTGGGAATAGGGTGACTTACAAGTATGTCTGTATGTTTATTTGGGCTCCGGCGTTTCGTTTGGTGGAGGTGAGTAGGAGTTAGGGTTGGAGTTAAAGGTGACGTAGTTAGAGTTTGCTTATCCATGTGTGTCTGTATAGATGGGAATCTAGCAGTATTGTTGGTACTATTTCTTTTAGGTTCGTATATGCAAGGTAACCTTGCCCTGAGTCTCAGGTTTCTGTCTGTGGGGGGACGAGTGCTAAAGGTAGCAAAGGTCATGATTGTAACTAGGAGGGTCAGGGAGGTCAAGTTTCTGCACATGGTAGTTGGTGTGGTTCCCTTGTTTCGCTAAGATGTCTGGCTAGGGTGACGCAATGTGTAGTGCAGATGGCTAGTTGAGGCCAGGGCTGCGCCTAGTGTTAAAGGGCATGATGAAAAGGGCCACAACACAATCAAGGTTGTCCGTTAGCGACTATGAGGCACAACACAGTTAAAGTGGTCCGTTAGCGACCATAAGGCACAACACAGTAAAAGTGGTCCATTAGCGACCATAAGGCACAACACAGTTAAAGTGGTCCATTAGCGACCATAAGGCACAACACAGTAAGGTGAGCCATAAACATCTAGGTATAAGTAGTACCAAGAATACTAGGGTCTAAGTATGAGGATACAGCTATGGCAGTTATCGTGGGTACGGGTCTAGATCAGATCATGCAAGCATGAATCGGTGCATTAACAATGCAATGGGACACAAGTTAAATGCATAAATCGGGGGTACCTAGATTCGATTTTAGCAGGATGAGCTTAAAGTTCAGTGGGCCACAAGATCAAAATGCATGAGCAAAGAGAAAAAGAAGAAAAGAGCACAACAATGTAAAATGCCAGAGGGTGAATGGGCATAATAAGCGTAGTAAAGATATTCATCAGGGTATGGTGGCGCAATGTTATGGCAGTTTAGGCAACCTGGACGTCCCGTGCAGTGACTGCAGCGCATGACATGTGCTAGAGCGGCAGTGTGGAAGCCGTTTGGGAGGATAGAGCAGGTAATATAGCTTAAGGCAGATATAAGTTACTCACTGCCTCAAACGGGCAGGGGGTATGGCCCTGGGCTCTGGCCAGCTCGGGACAGTCTCTGGACAGTTGTTGGCCTTGCCCTCAGGGCCTTTCCAGGAAGGGCCGGCTCACGCCTGCCGGCTTCCCATAGGCTGTAGTAAATGAGGCTACAACCAATCAGCAAGAGGCTATCCTCTGCTGTGTTGGTAACACAGGCACATCAGGCCTGCAACACGGGCGGCCATCTTGGAATAAGAGACACCTCGTGTGTCGTAATGGCGAAGTAAAAAAGAAACAGCTTGCATGTGGGCAGCACGGATGTGTGCAAGACAGATGCCTAATAGGCCGTACTCACAGTTGCTGGGATTATTGTCGCCGGCTACCGTGCGGAATGCGCTAAGAATAGCCAAATTGGTGCACGCGATTCGTTTTGCGTGGGAAGGGTCAGCAAACCTCCAGATGAGGTCCGCTTCATCGGAGGATGGTGATCAGCTGCTCCTGCAGCGATCCGGAGCTCCTGCTCCAACTCTGGCTGGGCTACGAGAGGCTTCGAGTGCTCTCAAGGGGCCACTGGAAGCAAGTTGTGTAAAGATGGGATAATAAAATGTTTCCTTTTTGTGTAACCGGTAGTTTTGGGATCTTTTAGGAGACATTGCTGTGTGCCACCAGTGTGGGGAGGTACTAGGAGAGACCACTTGGTGCACAAGGGTTGTCTGTACCGATTATGACAGGGCATGAAATGTGGTGCCCTGGTTATTAGACGGTACCTGGGCATGTCTTCTTTGCTGCATGCAAGAGATAGGATGTCACAGTATCCTGCTCCTGCAGGGCCTGCTGCACCACAAAAGGCTTCATGCTTAATCAAGATTGTGCCCTGCAGATGAACCCCAGTGTTGCCCTTGCTATTGTTACATCAAGGCAGGGTCCTCCTATAACAGATTCTGGAGAATCATCTTTCCCCTGGCTTTAACCCAGTGATTTACAACACCACTTGAGTTTCTGTGGAGAACAAACGTAACTCTCAGAAAGAAGCCTGTCCTCTGAAGTAGCCAAGTGGAGGGGGTGCAAGGAGGAGGGGTGCGCTGATTGAATGTGTGGTGGGGGGGTCTTCTGTGGCACTTATTTTAATCTTTCTTCAATGTAGCAATTGTTTAACAAAATGCATGCAACAAGTACATGATGAAATGCTGTAACCAGAACTGCCCATTAGCAGGAGGGGGGCATATGTCTTGCATATTATTTTGTGGCTGAATATAACTTTAATTTGCTCATATCTAGTGTTTGAATTTTGCAGGCATGTTTATTTCAGCCTTTTTTGTGTTAAATGGGTCTTTGGGAAATGTACAGAACAGTAATGTGCAAGTAATCTAAGGAGATGCACCACCTATTAATAACACCTTTTACTAAAGATCTCCTAATGTGATTATTAAGCACATTTCATTTTTAAATAGTATGCTGAAGGTAAGGATGCCCAGGAATCAAGTACGTTTTATGCAAGTATTTATTTATATAAAAAGGGGCACCCTTCTGTCAAAGCTAGTATGAGCTTGAACAGTCATGCAGCCTTATATACACGCAGGTTTTGAACCTTTAGAGGTTGTAGGTCACCCAGGCAACCTAATAACCTGTTGCTTTTACATTTACCAACAGACTGGCAACCAGCAAAACCAGTACAGCTTTAAATGTAGCAATACCCCTTACATGTTTATGTAATACAGTTAACTGCTCAACAAACACAATTGTGTTGATTAAGAACCTTAACTGCCCCATACATGTTTATTACAGTTGCTTTGAGTGAGATCATACAATGCATTTATAAGAACTGATATTTATAATAATTATGTCTTTATTAATTACCCAGATAAGCACATATATAATATTCCTCCCTTTCTATGCAAGGGATGAACAGTTTATTTTTTCTTTATCATAGGCCACAAGGCAATCCTGCATTTTGTGCGTCCATCGTTTAATACTGCAGCATCATTTAACACTTTATCCACTCTTAGTGGTCCATGAAACCTGCTTTTGCCTTTAAAGCTCTGCATGGTCTGTGTACCCAGACCTGGTCTCCCTTTTCTACTCTTGTAAGCCTGGCATTACATTTGTAATCATGTTTCTGATGTTTGTTAATCTGCTTAGAATCACATGCTGTACATAGGTCCGACATCCAGTGGTCACTGCGGAGTATTGCATTTTGTTTTTCGTAGTCGAAAAGGGGACGTCGACAAGGCGTGTCTGTAACACTATCCCTATAGTGACGTGCGTTGTACCCACAATCCCTCACGCGTCGAGGTCCCTCAGATTGTTTTTTTCCGCCCAGCTTATGGTCGCCTTACGCGGAGCTCCTAGAGAGACATTGCAAAACAATTACTACGGACCTCGGTCCTTAATATATACTTATTGTAAAGATCCCTCCCCTCGACGTTAGCTGTGAAGCTGTTTCTCCGCCGTGCAAGTTTTCGACGGAGGGGAAGAGACGGAGGAGATCCCTCGGCGCTGCCGAACACGTGGCCAGGCCTCGCCGGCCAACATACAGTAGGGAGAGTGGGGGTTCGAACTTTTATCTTCTCGTCGAGAATGTCTTTCTTTCTCCCCTATCTTTCCCTTGGGGTGGTTATCACCAGTTTTTATTGCCTCAGCTATGGAGAGGACACCTTTTAAGTTTTGCCCACGCTGTAGGGGCAAATACACTTGGAAGGACAAACACAAGCTCTGTAATCGTTGCTTGCCCCTCGATCATAAAGAGGACAGCTGCGCGGCCTGTAAGCTCTTGAAACCAAGAACACTTAAAGAACGGAAAGTTAAGAGGTGGGCGGACTACGCTATGTCGAAGTCAGTTTCCTCACCCGCTGCCGCTGTTACAGAAAGTGACGAGGAGGGTGATAACTCGACGTCCGTTACGGAAGTCATTAACCCCCAGAAGGAGCGCTCGCGCTCCTCGACGTCCGTCCCTAGCCCCGACGGGCTCGGCTCACGCCCTGCTTATGGGGATGAACACCCCGGCGACAAGGACGCACACAGACCCCATAGGCCTAAGCACACAACCCACGGCTCTTCTTCGTCGAGGACGAAGGATCCACCAGCGCCGAAGGGGACGCAGGGCACTCCGGCGTCGACCTCAGACCGCAAGAGTCTCAAGCCCCACCCGCAAACGCAGCCGCGACCAGCGATTGGGCTTTCATCTAACACGGGCGCTACCTCAAAAACATCCGACGTAACGCTCCATAGAGCGGCCGTCGAAAAACAACGCGCAGCGTAGGCAACGCCGACTCCAGAACCCTCGACTGACGAACTCGTCGTCGAGAGTCTGGCGAGAATTGTTTCCGAGGATAAACGTAAGCGGACGACGAAACAGACGTCGAATACCGCACCCAAGGAAATAGAAACACCGAAAAAGCACAAGAGTAGCCAGGAACTGCCCCATTCATCTAAAGGCACTTCTGAACTACCGGAGGGCTTTTCTGAGGGCGACGGAAACCTTTCGTCGACGTTGTGGGAGCGTTCGAAGCGTTTTGAAGGTGATAACACTGATTTCCCCCCTCTAGACTATTCAGGGGTTCCCCATGAGACCATGGAAAGACTCCATTCTTGTATGGAAAAGATGGAGAGGTTTTTGGGTAGCCAAAACCCACCACACCCAAAAGACCAAGAGAATGGACCCAGGATGACCCTAGGGTCAAGATTCCTAGGCTGTTTCCCCCTTCTACAGATGCATATGACCTCACTGAAGAGGAGCAATACCTCCAGGAAGATGAGGAGTGTTTAGGTGGAGAGGAAGAACATGAGGAGGAGAGGTTTGAGGAAGACCCTTACACTAGCGCAGGAGCTTTTGAGGAAGATACAGCTACCTCACAGCCCTGGCACTCCCCATCAGTGCAGCCTGGGCAATCCCCATCAGTGCACTCAGACCCTGATGTCTTTCACCCTTCTCCTCCCAAGGACTCACCTATTGGAAACACCTCCCCCATAGATGACCAGCCTTCACTTAATGCACTATTGCGCAAGGCAGCAGCGCATTTTGAAATAGACACAGGGGAGACTCTTCCGGACATAGACTTTGTAGAAAAAGTTATTAAAGAAAAAGCCCCAGTCAGTCAGTCAGTCCATTCAGCTCCTGGCTTCTGTAAGGAGAAGAATAACTCCTTCCCTTTCCAATCCGGCCTTAGTCAGAGGGGTCAACCCTCGGATAGAAAAGCTCTTCAGCCCTTCGTCTTCTGACCCTTTGTACATCCGGGGACATTCTATTCCGGACTCTCTGGTAGTTACTAACGCAAGAAAGAGAGCGGGGGTACCACTATCTACTAGTGAGGCACCACCTGACAAAGAGGGCAAGAAGCTCTATGCACTTGGGAAGAGAATCACGACCTCCGCCGCCTTCTCAACTAGGATTGCGAATAACAATTCCCTATTAGCTAGCTACGCAGATGCACAGTGGAGCAAGCTGCGCAGCGAAGCAGAGGACGCACCAGAACCCCTGCGTTCACGCCTGTTGGCTACTATATCAGAGGGAACTCTTGTAAACCAGGGCATCGTAAAGAACTCCTTGGATGCCGCAGAGACAGCTGGACGTTCCCTGGTTCAGGGAATACTTCTCAAACGCCATGTCTGGCTGCGCAATTCGGGATTTAAGCCAGAAACCCAGGCTTCCCTAATAAATAAGCCCATAGAGCAAACACATCTGTTTGGAAAAGCAGTTGATGAGGCCCTAGAACATGCGAAGAAGGAGTTTGATACCATCAAGACTCTTGACCAAATTTCTAGGCCACCTAACAGACGCAGCTATGGCAATAGACGCTCCTTTCGTGGCCAACGCCAGCAGCAAAGCCATCAACAATTTTACTCTGCTACCAACTGGCCCTCTAACCAAAGCACCCAGTTCAATCAAAGAGGCCAACGTCGTGGCAAAGGAAGAGGGCGCGGCTCCAGTCCAAAAGGCCCCACGCCCAATACCAACAAATGACCCAAAGATTCGGGTCCCCTCCCATGCATCACCGGTCGGGGGCCGGCTAACATCGTTCCTTTCAGCATGGGAGGGAATAACGTCAGACCGCTGGGTATTATCCACCATAGCCCACGGATACTGCATCAAATTCAACGGTTCCCCAAAATACAGACCCCCACGGAACCGGCGCATGACACCGGAACACCTCACTATTCTTCTTCAAGAAGTAGAAGAGCTACTGAAAAAAGAAGCTATAGAGGCTGTCCCCCCTATCGCAGGTAACAGAAGATATTTATTCAGTGTACTTCCTTGTACCCAAAAAGGATTTAACCATGCGCCCTGTATTAGATCTGGGTCCAGCGAACAATTTTGTCAAACACCAAAAGTTTCGTATGGTAACCTTGCAGGATGTAATCCCACTGTTATCACAGGGGGATTACATGACAACACTAGACATGAAAGATGCATACTTTCATATTTTAATGTTGCCAGCGCACAGAAAATACCTCAGGTTCAAGATAGAGAACAAACACTACCAGTTCAGAGTACTACCCTTCGGGATAGCATCTGCACCAAGGGTATTCACGAAAGTACTGGCAGTGGCAGCGGCCCACCTGTGCAGATTATCCATCCCGGTTTACCCGTACCTCGACGACTGGCTCATAACGGGATTCTTACGAAACATGCTTCTCCAATACCCAAAGGACCGTAGACCTTTTGTCCCAACTGGGCTTCTCCATCAACGAAAAGAAGTCCAGCTTAGACCCCAGCCAAATCAAACAATTCCTAGGGCTCTAATTCGAACAAAGGACGGCCTCGTCTTCCCCTCCAACGAGAGGGTCCAAAACATGCTGTTTCCGATCCCCCATTATGTGGCAGGTCGAGAGGTTACGGTACGCAAAGCAATGCGTTTGCTAGGGATGATGGCGTCATGTATTTATTTGGTACCTCGCGCGCGCCTGCGCATGAGCCCAATGCAAGAGTGGCTCTACAGCCAGTGGTGTCAGGCCAGCGGACAATGGGACGATCTAGTGGTGGTCTCGCAGGCCTTGGTTCTCTCGCTACGGTGGTGGACAAAGGAAAACCTGTTATTAGGGAAAACTTTTGCCACACCCGCAGTGGAAGCCACTCTAACCACAGACGCATCCCTTACAGGATGGGGGGCTCACCTATCCCATCAGACTGCTCACGGAGTGTGGACTCCGAGCTTAGCATCCAAACATATAAACCTGCTGGAACTATTAGCAGTGTTCAAAGCACTGAAAGCCTTTCAGGAACACTTACAAGAAAAGACAGTGATGGTCCTCACAGACAGCACCACAGCCATGTACTATCTCAACAAGCAAGGGGGCACTCACTCTCCAGGACTGTCCAAGCTGTCCCAGAATATATGGAAGTGGGCTCTCAAACACAACATGTTCCTACTATCACAACATGTACCAGGGGAACTCAATCTGCTAGCAGACAAACTCAGCAGAGACTTCCCCCTACCCAAAGAGTACGAATGGCAATTGCAAGAAGACATCGTCTTAAACGTCTTCACGCAATGGGGTTTTCCCGGAAATAGACCTGTTCGCAACCCTGGAGAACTCACAATGCCAAAGTTACGCCTCCAGGTACCCCCAGAACCAGTCCAAGGGGAACGGTCTGTTGATTCAATGGTCAGGGAAATTTGTTTACGCCTTTCCCCCCGACTCCCCTCCTCAACAAGGTGGTGCACAAGATGCACCAAGAGCAGGTGACCATGATACTAGTGGCCCCAATGTGGGCCCGGCAGCCATGGTTCGCTCACTTGATGGAGATGTCCCTATCTCCCCCAATGAAACTTCCTTGCCCGTACAACATGCTGTCACAAGACAAGGGCAGGACACTGCATCCATGCCCTCAGACCATGAATTTAGCAGCCTGGCTCCTGAGATCATAGAATTTGGACATTTACATCTCCCTCAGAGATGTATGGACATCCTCAGGGAAGCCAGAAAACCTAATACTCGCCACTGCTATTCTAGCAAGTGGAAAAGATTTGTCATCTGGTGTAGAAGTAAGAACATCAACCCGGTTGACTGCTCTGCCACTAACATTATTCTGTACTTGACCCATTTACTGGATTCAGGTCTAGTGTTTAATTCCATTAAAGTCCACCTAGCGGCACTTTCTGCATACACCACTTCCCAACTTAAAGTGTCGTGGTGGAAGATACCAGTTATAAAGGCCTTCATGGAAGGGGTAAAGAGAATACACCCCCCAATAGCTAGCCCAGCTCCCGGATGGGACTTAAACGTGGTACTTTCTAGACTCATGGGCACTCCTTTCGAACCCATGCACAAGGCAACTCTTAAATACCTCACTCTTAAGACTGCTTTCCTAATAGCTATCACCTCCATTAGGAGAGTAAGTGAACTACAGGCTCTTTCTGTATTAGACCCCTTCGTATCAGTTCACAAGGATAAGGTGGTTCTTAAACACACCCAAGGTTTGCACCAAAATTCATATCTAAATTTCATGTAAACCAATCTATAGAACTACCAACGTTCTTCCAAAACCCTTCCAACTTGGGAGAAAAAAGTCTGCATACACTAGATGTACGCAGAGCTGTCATGTTCTACATGGAAAGAACCAGATCACTGAGAAAGACTAATCAGTTCTTTGTCTCGGTGGCAGCAGGAAGAGAAGGAGATGCAGTCTCTAAGTCCACTATATCTAGATGGATTGTACAATGCATCACTCTCTGTTACACTCTTGCTAAGAGAGAACTACCCTTCAAGCCAAGAGCACATTCCACTCGAGGCACTGGGGCATCCATAGCATTCATTGCAAATGTTCCCCTTGAGTCCATCTGCAAAGCAGCTACCTGGAGTTCTGTGCACACCTTTACAAAACACTACCGTCTAGATGCACACTCAAGATCTGACTCCCAGGTGGGACAGGCAGTATTAAGACATCTTTTCTCTACTGTTCCTTCTCATAACCCACCGCCAACTCCGGGTACTGCTCGCTAGTCTATGCACAGCATGTGATTCTAAGCAGATTAACAAACATCAGAAGACAATGCATTACTTACCGTAAAAGCATTTCGAGGGGATTGGGTCCTCCGACGTATTCCATATCTATGACATGTAATCACCACAGCTGTGCTGCTTCGGAAACTTTTTTCTGCGTCCTGCGTCGATGATGTCGATGCGCCGTCGTCGAGGGCCTCCTCCGACGTCCGACGTCATCCGATGTGATAAGTAGGACGCACGACGCCCGTAGCCTCAGTTCCGTTTTTTCCGCGAACGTGTTGCTTTGTGATTCTCGGTTCACGCCTCGACTCTTTGGAGTTCTGTTCTTCTCGGTTCTTCGAACCTGTTCGTTTTGTGTAAATCCTTTGACGATGTCTTCTACTTCGTCTTCGACCCCGCGTTCGGGTTTTAAGAAGTGCGGGGAGTGTGGGTCCAAGATGTCGGTGACGGACTCGCACGACGCCTGCCTCTGGTGCCTCGGGGAGGCCCACGACACGGATGACTGTATCGACTGCCAGTCGCTCACGTCCAAAGCCTTACGAGAACGTAAGAAGAAATTGTCGGTAGGTCGGGTGTCCAAGCCCAGGAAGTCGAAGTCTGCGGGGCTTTCGACGGATGATTCGAGGGGTGACACTCCGCGTCATCGTCGGAAGTCTCGTGGGTCTCCTTCTAGGAGTAGGTCTCGCCACTCCTCAGCCTCTTCGAGGCGTTCTCGGAAGCGCCGACACCGGTCGTCTTCCAGGTCCTCCTCGGAGGACTCTGCCCGGCACGTCGCTTACCCCACCATCCGTGCGACGCCGGAGGAATGGGCTTCCTTCGGGAAGAAAATGCTAGCGATTCTTGAGTCGCAGGGTACTACGCCGTCCGCGCCCCCGAGTGGGGTCGGTCGTGTGAGGTCGAGAGACACCGCTCGCATGAGTGGTCTGCTAGAGTCACGGGAGAGGTCCCGTCCGGACAAGGAGACTCGTTCTCGCCGTACCCGTTCCAGGTCCCGGTCCTCGACGCGTTCGAGACCGTGTGCACCTGTGAAGTCTTCGAGGAAGACATCGACGTCTGAGGCGTCAAGGGCGTCGACAGGCTTTCTCGAGGCTCCGGCCTCGAGGAAGTCGTCGAGGCCGTCGACGCTCGGGTCGTCGAGGGACACGCTCGGGGCTCCGGCCTCGAGGGCTGTGTCGATGCCGCCGATGCTGGAGGCGCTGCGTCTGACGTCGACGCCGATTTCCTCGGCGCCGATCCTCTCGACGCCGATGCCGGTTCTCTCGACGCCGGCGCCGATTCGCTCGACGCCATCGACGCCTTTCGTGTCGGAGGTACCCCGTGGCACGGGAGAACCCCCTAGGAAGGCTCTGGTTAAGAGCAAGCACTCTCGGGTGCCTTCTTTTCGCCACCTGGACTATATTTCAGAGGCGGATGAGGATTCTGATGGCCTGGTTCCTATTCTGGTTCCAGATGAAATTGTCTCGGGCCATAGTCAGTTTGACGATTTGAGACAGTCCCTGCATGATGCCAGTGGACTGGACACCTCTCCGGAGGTGGAGTTTTGTAGGCCTGAGCCTGGCTCTCATGCCGACTCTTCGTACCGGCGCCTTATGGCTAGGGTTGCTGAGTACTTGGGATGGTCTGCTCCCCCAGGGGAGTTTGTGCAGGATGATCTGACGGACATCCTTGATGTTGGTCCCCCAACTGACCCGGTACTGCCGTTCCATATGGCTTTACAGAGAAGGGTGGCGGCGGCTTGGACTGCTCCGGAGAGTCTCCCGGCGGTGGGCAGATCCTTGTCGCGAAAATACCGTCCAGCCAGTAGCGACCCCTGCTACTTGACCAGGCACCCCACTCCGGAGAGTCTGGTGGTGCAGGCGGCCACCGCCCCGGCAAAGCAGGCGTCGTACCCTACCATCCGTCCTGATAGGGACGACAAACGTTTTGATGGCTGGGCGAAGAAAGTGTTTTCTTCTGGTGGTATGGCGCTTCAGGCGGCCAACTCCATTTGTGCCTTGTCTCGTTTCACACACACTCTGTGGAACTGTGTTGCGTTGGCGGCTGAACATGTTCCCGAAGGGGACGAACGGGATGGTTTCCTTGCTATGGTCCAGGATGGTAAGGATGCCATGTGTGAGTCCGTTCAGTCGGGTTTGGATTTAGCTGAATGCGTCAGTAGGTCCATGGCGGCGAGCACCGTGATACGCAGGTTTGCGTGGTTGCGGAAGTCAGGGTTTGCTCCTGATGTGCAGTCCCGGCTCCTCAACATGCCCTTTGACGGTGAACACCTTTTTGGCAGCAAGGCTGACGAGAGCCTTGAGAGGTTGCAGACCTCAAAAGCTGCAGCGAAGTCGTTGGGCGCTGCAGTTCGCCAACCTCCGCCTTTTCGTCCTAGGGGACAGCAGTGGAGGGGTGGTTCCTTTCGCTATTACTCATCCTTCAGTAAAGCGAGAGGAGCTGGCAGTCAAAGAGGCCATCGCAGGGGTACCAGAGGTGGACGACAGGGTACCCGTGGTGCCAAGGCCGCTCGGGCAGTTGCCTCTTTGCCCTCAGGTAACGCCGCAGCCGCACCCACTCAGTCGTGAGGCCATGTCCCATGGTTCGCCGGTTGGGGGAAGGCTGGCGCAGCATCTTGTAGAGTGGCAAGCCATTACTTCAGATGTGTGGGTTCTGGAGATCGTAAACCACGGCTACTGTCTTCCATTTCGGCACAGGCCTTGTGACAATCCACCGGGGAACCTCTCTTTGCAGAGTCTGGATCGGCTCCGTGCGCAGGAGATTCAAGCCCTGCTGGAGAAAGGCGCCATAGAACTGGTGCCTGTAGCGGAGAGGAACAAGGGATGGTATTCCCCTTATTTTTTGATTTCGAAGAAAGACGGGGGATTGAGACCCATCATGGACTTGCGCGGTTTGAACACACTCCTCAGGAAGGACAAGTTCAAGATGGTTACTCTCTCTCAAGTCCTCCAGGCCCTTCAGCTTCAGGACTGGTTGGTGTCACTCGACCTCAAGGATGCTTATTTCCATGTGCCGATCCATCCCAAACACAGGAAGTACCCGAGGTTCGCGGTTGGCGACTCGCACTTTCAGTTTCGGGTCCTGCCGTTCGGATTGACCTCCGCCCCGAGGGTTTTCACCAAGCTCATGGTGGTGGTGGCAGCGCATCTCAGGAAAGGGGGGATTCACGTCTACCCCTACCTGGACGATTGGTTGATCAGGGGGGGCTCTCCCGAGCAAGTCCTGGATCATCTGTCCGTCACCTGCCGCTCCCTTCACAGGCTGGGCTTCTCCCTCAATTTAAAGAAGTCCCATTTGACGCCAACACAGTGTTTTCCTCCCCAGGTGAGGGCTCACCACATTCAGCAGATGGTGCACAAGTTTCAACATGTCAAGAGTCTCCCAGCGTTCGAGTTCTTCTTGAGGTTGCTCGGCCTCATGGCATCCTTCATTCTTCTGGTGCCAGAGGCCAGGTTGCGGATGAGATCTTTGCAATGGGCTCTCAAGCTCCAGTGATCACAGTCCTCCGGCAGGATGTCGGACCCCCTTCAGGTGCTGCCCTCGGTCACCCAGGACCTTCTGTGGTGGGCCGTTGAAGGCAATCTGATGAGGGGGGGGCTCCGTTTTGGCTACCCTGGCCGGAGGTGACGATCGTGACGGACGCGTCCCTCACGGGATGGGGAGCTCATGCCAACGAGCTGACAGTCGGCGGTCATTGGTCTCCGTCGGAGTCCAGACTCCATATCAATCTGTTGGAGCTGAGGGCCGTCAGGCTTGCCCTGAAGGCTTTTCTGCCGACTGTGCGAGGAAAGAATGTCCTGATTCTGACAGACAACAGTGGCCATGCACTACCTCAACAAAAAGGGGGGCAGGGTCACTTCCTCTGTGCAGGGAGGCAATGCAGCTCTGGTTCTGGGCCATCCAGCAGGAAATTTCTATTTCGGCAGTTCATCTGGTCGCAGGGCCGGTCTTGCAACAGATTGCACCCCAGGCAGGAAGCATCGTTGGTGCCCCCCTCTCCCCCAACCTGTGATCTCAAGGCATGTGTCATGGGCTGAGCAGCGGGAGTGGGGACTATGAGTTAACATAATTGTCAATGCTGGCATCTGCTGAATTTCATGAACCTCAGAAAACAGCAATAAGAGGGTCAAACCCGAACAGGCCCGGTTATGTTAGTCTGCTTTTGCTCTTCATTTTTTGTAACAATTACCAGTTTGCTGCTGTGACTCAGGTCAGAGAATCGACTATTTCAGATCTACACTAATGTCATTCGTATGACCTCAAACATTTAGCCACTCTTAAAAGGTGATGAACTGGTCTTGAAGAGTGTTACCCGAACCTCCAAGAACAAGCACCAGCAACATACCCATCGATAGCTGTTCAAGCCCCTCTATCTCAGCATTAAAATACATGCATTTATGCAATATGTATTGCATCAAATATTTCACAGGAAGTTAAATATATTTAGGAGGGACACACGTAAACAATATCACTACTCCATATGAGTGGTAAAGTCTACTTTAAACATATGCAGAGAGTTAACATGCAAGTACAATTCAACATAGTTCCCAATGTTAATGTTGGAGAGGTGGCGTTCTAAAATTATGACATTACAATGTGGACTTTACATTGAAACACACTTTAGTGCATTACCACGGCAGAGAAATGGCAGTTCGAGTATTGGAGTTTGTTTTGCTCATGCTCGTGAACTCTCAGAATTCTTAAATGTTTCCTTCGTGATCACTCATTTTAGCTCCCGACAGCACCATGAAACTGTAAGATCACAAAGAAAAATGATGTCTACCATCCCAACATAAAAACAAAAACAATCAAATTCTTAAAGGGTGGAATGCAACCTTTTCTTGGGACTCGTTAAGTTTACTTTTAGCAAATTACTAGTCGCGTGCTGCTTGGATAACAGTGGCCCTTGCACATTGGGCAGTGTATGGACGAATTTCATTTCAAGGGACTTCGAGTACTGCGGGTATCAGGGGAAGCATCTCCAGTGTACCCCAAGCATAGTGCGCTTTGCCCTCCACCCTCACCCCCCAGCCTTGCAGCCCTGCACTTTTTCACATTCTCCATTATGGTAAAGAACATTGTCCCAAGCTTGGGAGAGAAATTGACTACGCAGAAGGAGCTTCCTCCCCAGGGTGTGTTTAGCTGTTGGTGTATCAAATGCAGAAATCGGTGGCATCAAGAACCCCACGCTCTGATCTTTTGCGCACTGGTTGGTCACACGACAGAAAGTGTGAGCAGGTGATTCCCCAACACTTGAACCATTCTTTAGTGACCTGGCTTTGATTAATGTGGCGCTAGCTACTCATGGCCATTTTCCAGTGTTTGTGTTAAAGGAGATCGGAAGCTGCACCGTGCAGGGTATTTTAAAGGCCATGAATTGATGCTACAGCATGTTGCCCCCAATGGAACAAAGAAAGTGAAGCATGCATCCTGCAAGTCTGGGTATTTGCATTATACGGAAGACGGGCCAACCGTCCACGGAGACGGTTTCTACTGTAGTTGCTGAGTCGCTTTCCCAAGCCAGCTGCTGTGAAGACTTCGCGGATGTTCTGAGCAGGCTGTTACGCTCACCTGATTCCCACGGGGGCGTCGATCTGGACTGGCCCGCTGTTGCTTCCACCAGAGTAACACGTAGAGCCGAGATGACAGACTGGACAGACCCACTTAGCTTCGTTTGTTGGACTCGTATGAATATCTTTCTGCAATGGAGAAAGGGAATTAACCTCCCGTAATCTGATCGTTAACCCGCCTTCCCACTCCCCTTGTCTGCCCACAGAACACTCCTGAAGTTGCCTCTTAATCTCACCTGAAGATTTGGAAAGATGAGCTCTCCATCCTGCGTCGAGCGCAGGGGCGCGTAGACGACCAGTTACTTCACTGGCGTGGAGGAATTGGTGAGTTCCAGTATTGACTTTAAGTTCAATTGTTCGTAAGAGTTCAAAAGTCTGATCTTCACTCTGCCAGATTCCTTGCAGGTTGCAGATTTAAACCACCAGAAGAGTTCCAAGTGGCAATTGGTAAGATCCTGGTAAGTCTATTGTGGTTCTCCCCTTTGGGGCCGGGGTACAGCGATGATGCAGAATTAACTGCGCCGACCCGAAATGAGGTGAGTACCCCCCTGTGGTAAATCAGGTAAGTCTTTGGGGTTAGGTTGTATTGTCCTTGTTTTTTCCCCTTAGGGGTCGGGGTGCGGCGGTGATGCGGGTTTTGACTGCGCCGACCTGAGATGGTGAGTACCCCCCTGTGGTAATTAGGTAAGTCTTTGGGGGTGATTTGTATTGTCCTTGTTTTTTCCCCTTAGGGGCCGGGGTGCGGCAGTGATGCAGAATTGACTACGCCGACCCGAGATGAGGTGAGTACCCCCCTATGGTAAATCGGGTAAGTCTTTGGGGGTGGTTTGTATTGCCCTTGCTCACCTATCTGTTCTTGTCTCCCCCAGGTGTTGAATATTGGCCTGGAGATGCTGGATTTACGATGGAGTAAAGGAATGCAGCCTCGGTTGGTGAGTTCAGCGCGGCTCTGCGAGGTGCGTGGCAATGCACCTGAGAAGGCCTCTCTTCCAGATCGACGATGTTCTGGATCAAGGATTCAGGTAAGGGTTTTGTTCTGACCTCTTCTCCTTCTCCTTTTCTTGTTTCAGGTGTTCCAGGGCTGAAGCGGGCGTGGCTGAAGACTGGAGCTGCTGAAGACACGGTGAGCGTTACGCTGCAGCAAGCAGAATAACTCGAAGCACGTGTGGCTGTCCGGGTGTGGCTTAAATAGCCTTGGAAGAAGTCCCAGGTAAGTATTCTTCCACAGCCCCACCCGAGAGGAAAGAAGTCCCTGAGGTAAAGTAGTCCCTTTAAGCCTCATTTGGCTTGTGGCTTCGTGCAGCATGGTCTGCATCAGGTAGGTATGCAGCATGGTCTGCAACAGGTAAGATTTCTGTAATGAGCCTGGCGCCCATGGCGCCAGGACTGACTTTATTCTTATGAGCCTGGCGCCAGGAGTGTTGCCAAAGAGCCCCTAACTGGGGTTTTTGGGCATGCTTCAAGTGGCATGATGCCTGCTTCCGGGGTTGCTGGGCCTGGTCTGGCTTTCCGGGGGCAGGCATCGTGACACAGGCAGAGTGCGATCTCACACGAGTGGGAGCTGGCTCAGGAGATTCTCCTGGAGATCTTCGCCCTCTGGGGGACCCCTCAAGTGGATCTCTTCGCCTCCAGTGTCAACCAGAAGTGCGAAAGGTTCTGCTCGTGGGAATTTCCTCCAGGAGGAGCCTTAGGAGACGCGTTCGTAGTGGAGTGGTCCTTCCCACTACTGTACGGGTTTCCTCCAGTCCCCGTCATCCCGCAAGTGTTGCGGAGGTTACGGAGGTTCGGTTCCCAGATGATCCTCATTGCTCCGGCATGGGCCCGGAGAACGTGGTACCCAGACCTTCTCGACTTGTCCATCTGCCCTCCACGTCGTCTTCCCTACCGAGACGATCTGCTCTCACGGGAGGTGGGTCAGGTTCTCCATCCAGAGGTGAGATCCCTCAACCTTCACGCTTTGCTTCTGAAAGGTTGAGGTATAAGGTTTGGGACCTCCCTGAAGACATGATGGAGGTGTTGCTTTTGGCCAGACGGCCGGCAACAAATTCCCTGTACCGTTGCCATTGGACAAAGTTCTGCGATTGGTGCAGGGTTAAGAATGTGGATCCTTTTTCATGTGGCATTCCTGTGGTTCTGTCTTTTTTGCTTTCTTTAGCCCACAGGGGCTTGCAAGTGCGTACCGTTAAAGGTTACCTGGCGGCGCTGTCCATATTTAAGCGCTCATCTGAGGAGTGTTCTTATTTTAAAATTCCTTTAATTTCTCAGTTTCTGAAAGGGCTCACTAATGTGTTCCCTCCGTCACCTTTCCAGGTGCCCGGTTGGGATTTGAACCTTGTTCTCAAGTTTCTAATGGGTGCTCCATTTGAGCCTTTACATTCTTGTCCTTTGAGACTGTTAACCCTTAAAACTGTATTTTTAGTTGCAGTCATTTCCGCTCGCAGAGTTAGTGAGTTACAGGCACTTTCAGTTAAGCCACCCTTCACTGTGTTTCATAAGGACAGGGTTGTCCTTCAAGTTCGTCCTTCCTTTCTTGCGAAGGTAGTGTCGGAATTTCATTTAAGCGAGAAGGTTATTCTTCCGGCATTTTATCTTCTTCCACATCCTGGTAAGGAAGAGGCTCTATAGGCTGGATCCTAGGAGAGCTTTAAGTTTCTACATTTCACGCATGTCCCAGGTCAGAGTGGACGATCAGCTCTTTATTGGTTACGCTTGAAGGCGTTTGGGACAAGCTGTGACTAAGCAGACTTTGTCTAGATGGATTAACTTGGCAATTTCTGAGTGCTACCGCCTGGCGGGTAAGGACCCTCCGGTAGGCTTATGGGTTCATTCGACTAGGGGTATGGCTGCCTCTACTGCTCTGCAGAGGGGTGTTCCTATTCGTAACATCTGTGAAGCAGCCACTTGGGCTTAGGTTCATACTTTTGTACATCACTACTCCCTAGATTCTTTTCATGGGCAGGATCTGGCCTTTGGCAAGGCGGTCCTTTACTCTGCAATTTGATTGGACATTCTGAATTTGTATATTCTAAATTCTTTTCCCACCTCCTTACGTTGGTACTGCTTTGGGAGTCTGTCGTAGATATGGAATACGTCGGAGGACCCAATCCCCTTGAAGAACAAGTTGCTCTCTTACCTGGTAACGTTCTTTCAATGGGATGGTCTGACGACTTATTCCATATCGTTCCCTCCCTGCCTACCCCGCTACAGAATTTCTTATGCGATTGCAGCTTACGTTTCCGCAAGGCTTTGTGGTCATACTGGCAGTAGATTGGTGCCACACGTTCTGGGGAAAAAACTACAACTGAGGCTGTGGACGTCGTGCGTCCTACTTATAACATCCGGTGACGTTGGCTCCACGGAGGCCCTCGAGGACAGCGCATCGATGCAGGACGCAGACACCGAAAGATTTTCCGAAGCAGCACAGCTGTGGTGATTGCTGTCGTAGATATGGAATACGTCGTCGGACCATCCCATCGAAAGAACGTTACCAGGTAAGAGAGTAACTTGTTCTTCTCTTTGCATCATTATTTTGTAATCTTACCCTGTCTCTCAATTCTTCTTCGTCCCAATCTACATACTGCATCCTCCCCAACCACAGTGGGCTTACTGCAGTTTCAGCTTTTCTTCTCCTCAGGACTTTGAAGGGAATGAGTCCTGTGGTTGTCTGTGAAGCTAGTCTGTAAGTTAGTGCTAGTTTAACTATGTCTTCCTCCCACCACTCACCAGTTTGAATAGACATGCATACTCCTTTCAGAAGTCTCCTTTTGAACCTTTCAACAATATCATTTGTGGAAGGGTGAAATGTTGCTTGTTTTTGTGGTGTTCCCCAACTATTTCTCTCCAAAGTTTCTTAATTAATCGCAATGTAAATTGGACGCCATTTTTTGTTAAAATGTTCTGTGGAATACCCTCTCTCTGGAAGATCTCATCCATGAATTGTACTACAGTTCTGGTATGAGCCTCAATCACACATTCTGCTTCTACCGATTTAGAAAAGATATCTACTAGAACAATCGCCTATTTCCGGATGCCCCTTTTTGGATGCCAATGGGCCCAGGATTTCTATTGCTATAAACTCCCATGCCAGATTGGGGCGTTCTATTGGTTTAAGAGGTTGAACATGTGTCCTAAGTACCTTGTCAGAAGAGGAACACAAAGTGCATTCTTTAATCATTGCCTCTACTTCTGTGTATAACCCTGGCCACCAGTAGTCCGCTCATAATATTCCCTTTGTTTTGGAAATGCCCAAATTGTGCAACCTCCAGTCATTTCCTACTGAATGATGCGACCAGATTTGACTTCAATTCCTAAGTCATCCCTTACTTTGTGAAATGGTCCTAAACCCGTGTCGGAAGCCCATTGTGCCAGGTTGTTTAGTACTATTAACTTTACATAAGTCTTGGTCTTCCCTCAGAGAATCTTGAGAGATGGATTCTCCCCAAATCCAAAACACATATTGGACTTGTTCTTCCATATCTTCGTCCCCAACACACCCCGGATTTCTGGATAGATAGTCCGCTATGGGCTGAGCTCATCCATTCCGCCGAAACGTTTGTGTGTTTTCTTGCTATACCTTGGTTATTATGCACACAAATGCAAATTCCTCTCCTTCGCCGTATGGCGTTGACCCTAACCATCACAACTGATTAACCGTCTTTATGTGCATTGTCACTTTTGTGATCTATGTTTAAACCAACTTGATTTATGTTATGTCTAAATCAACTTGACGTATGTTTTTGGAATTAATTAATTCAAATGTAGGTATTTTGTTTTGCAATCTAGTTGCCTAGGTTGAGAATATACTAGTGGTATTCTCTTCTTGTCCTTTGTCTGCTTGTCTAATTTTGCTTTATGGAATGTTCATTTATGCACTACCCTCTGGCACTTCGTCTTTATACTCCTTTTCTGAACTAATTTGTGTATATATGCATTCTATTTTGTAATCGAATTGTTCAGAACATGTATATATCTATGGTTTTTTGTCTTGTATCTGCTCATTTCATGTTTGAATAAATCATTGAATTCTTTATGAAATCATTGGTTGTTTGCTCACATTACCTAGTCCCTAATAATTCAGGTACACGTATATCTTAAACAATGTAATTCACGGTCTCCCAACACCTTTTGATGTTGAACTTATTGTGATCTTTTCGTTGTAATGTATGTCTAATGGGAACACCCCTGCTTGTGTGCACATTGTATTTCCCAGCAACATATTTGAAATCCTAGTCGGGTCCCTGAACTGATGTCACCCAATTAACAATCTGTCTGGATACCCCATCCAAACCTTTTGACATGAAAACAGAAACAAGGGGTTTATGGTCTGAAATATCCTGCCCCATATGAACGTTTTACATTGTTTAACAGCTCAAACCACAAACAATGCTTCTTTCTCAATGACCGAAGGCCTACATTTGGCATCCTTCAAAGATCTTGAAGCAAAAGCTACAACTTTGTCACCCATCTTGTCACTGCATTAAGACTGCTCCCAAGCCAGTGCCACTAGCATCAATCATCATGAAAGTTTCTTTGGAAGTATCAAAAGGGGGTGAGAATTGGTGCCTTGGAAACCGCTTACTTGATATCATAAAATTCTTTTTCACATTCACTGGACCATTCAAACTTGCATCCTTTTTTGCATAACATTCTAATATCTATGCATTTATCTGAGAAGTTCTTTACAAATTGAGTAGTATTCAACCACCCCTAGAAAAGACATACCATCATGCTTATGTTTTGGTGGTTAAATTTGTATGGTGGCTTTAACTAAGCCTTCCCAGGGAGATGCCCCTTCCCCAGATAAACAGTGTCCCAGATAATCTATTTTGGGAGCTATGGTATGATATGGAATTTATAACGCACCTATACACAAGTGTTTCAAGGCGGAACGAGGCAAGGGAGGGGGAACAGAGGGAAGACAAACAACGATCCTACTAGGTCAAGTGTCATTCAGATCGCGCAAGTGCATGGGAAGGTGAAGGAGGAAAGTGCAGGGGGGGGGATAGTGCAGTGCATGGGATATAAATAAATAACAGTAAAGGTAAGGCCGGCAGGTGGCAAGTGCAAGGGTAAAGGCAGACAACAGAAGTGCTGGTAATGGGACTGTAGGGATACAGAAACAGTCCCCAAGTGCTGGGGTGGCCAGGAAGGCAGTGCAGGAGTGCGACTGGTGGGGGAGGGGACCTGGGCCTGAGGTCAGAGGGTGGCCAGGTAACCAGTGCAGTTTCAGTGTCAGCCAGGAGGTCAGCAAGGGAGAGAAAGCAGAAGCAAAGAGAAAGGTTTTGAGGTGCTTCCGGAACCAAAGATGATTCTCAAGTTTCAGGGAGGCAGGTAGACTGTTTCCAGAGGGAGGCCCCAGCCGAGGAAAGAGATCTACCACCAACTCGTTGCTTGGAGAAGCGACTGACCCTGAGGGAGTTTGAGGTAGATGAGCGAAGAGCTCGAGAAGGAAGGTATTTAGGAATAGAGAGTTGAAGGTATTGAGGCCCCGGCCCCAGAAGGCCTTGTGGACAATGCAGAGGGTTTTGAACTTAATCCTCACAGCCACTGGGAGTCAGAGCAGAGATTTCAGTCCTGGAGTGATACGATCCCTGGGTTTGAGGCCAAGGACAAGTCTCGCAGTCCTGTTCCGGATAAGTTGCAGAAGACGGAGAGTAGAAGCAGGCAGATTAAGAAAGAGGCTGTTGCAATAGTCCAGCCTAGAGGGAACCAGAGCTCTGGAGACAGTGAGCTTCTGGGGGAAGGAGAGGAAAGGAAGAATACCCCTGAGGAGGTGCAGCTGGTAGTGTGACTTCTTAGAGATGTCAGAGATGTGAGGAGAGGAGAGAAGGAGAGTGTAGAGTCGAAGATGACTCCGAGGTTTTTAGCCTTGCAGGTGGGATCCGGAAGAGGGCCAATAGAGGCCAGCCAAAGAGCTACAGGAAAGGAGGGAGCGGGTGTTCCGATGAGGAGAATCTTAGACTTGCTGGCACTAAGGTAAAGGTAATTGGCTCACACCACTGCTGGATAGCAGACAGACGGTCAGAGATGAGGAAAGTAGAGGAGGAGGCCGAGGGAACGCTCTTTGGTTTCTGTAAGGTCAAACCTGTCATGTTGAGTCTGTATATTACATTTTTAAATTTCAAATCATGGTCACTGATTGAGGAACCCATCACAAAGATATCATATTGATAGTAAAACACATCAATGTCGCCTACTACATACTTCATCCCTCTTTGAAAAAAAGCCGTAACTGATATAAGTCCAAAGGGCATCCTCTTAAATCTGAAAGTGCCTTCGAGTAACGTAAGTGGTAAGATCTCTGGATTCAGGATGGAGTTTGATTTGATGGTATGCTGATTGTAAGTCGAGAGTGGAAAATGCTTTGGCTCCAGAAGTGAGACTGACCAGTTCCCCAAAATTTGGAAGGTGTGAGAAGCCTGAGGGTATCCTCACAACTAATCCCCTTGTATCCTCTTCTGAGGTGGCATGGTAAAGGCCATCGCTTTTGGATCATGACCCTAGGGGTGGAGATGCAAGGGAGGATCACCTGGGTGGAGCTGTTACGCTCATCTGGTCTCTGCGCGGGGGGGGGTTCGGGCACGGTTGACGCCCGCCCTCGACTTGGCTCCTCTGGATCACCTCCCTCTCCTGGTTGCTGCAGAGCCTGCTGTCCTGGATGCTGGTATTGCCCCTGAGAGAACATGAGAGCCAATGAGAATGGCGTGGGGTATCGTGACTTCCCTCAACCCTCTCTTGCCAAAATTAAGTGTGCAAGCGTTTTCCCATGCAAGCTCACCTGTTGTGTTGTAATGTTGAGCTATCCGTCCTGCTTATCGTAGCAGGGGCGCGTAGAGCGGACCGAGTTGCTTCATTGGTCCGTGGAAGTGTTGATCCAGACCGGCTGCGACCAATCCACTTAGAAAGTAAGTCTTTTGGTTGTGATTATAGTTTGTTTATTATAATGTCTTTGTCTTGTTCAATAATAATTCTTGCAATGTCTCATCTCACCCCAATAGGTATGAAGGAGCAGATCGGAGTTGTGGAGCGAATCCGGGGAGTTCCTCGAGCTTGATGGAACTGGTAAATTGGCCTTTATAATGGAACTCTAGTCTCTGGTATGGCGGCCAAGCGTTCGTTATTTTTATGAATTCTAACCTGTTGTGTTCTCTTTTCCCTTGCAGGAGAAGGCCGATGGCGAAGAACGAAGTCCGGATGCTCGATGCAGCTCTGCGGTTGCAGGGTGAAGAGGCAGCGAAGAAAAAGAAATGGAGCTCCGGGTAGTGGACGCCCGGATTAGGTGAGAAGAAGGCTCCGACTCGGGTAGTGATGGGATGCAGGTAAAAGGCGCGCATAGCCATGGAGTGGCTGAAAGCAGGTAAGAAGCGCTCAGCGGTGGATATGATGGAATCTGGTAAGATGTCTTCAGATATGGAGCAGCTGGAATCAAGTGGATGAGAACAGCGGTAAGTGTTACGCTTTAAAAGCAGAACAACACAAAGCGGAGCCATGTGGATGGGTTGGCCTTATATTGGCTGGCCCTGGCCCCTCCCTTTAGCCCCACCCAGTGGCTCCACCTTGCCCCACCCAGCGGGGTGACACACTTTTACATAAGCCTGGCACCACAGGCGCCAGGACTGGGTCCATTTGGACCCTGTGGATGAGGAAGGACTGGCACCTAGTTCTGTGGCCATGACAGGAGGTCTTTGGGGAGAGGATATCCACAGATGAGACAGGGTATCCCCCTTTACCTTGTGAGAACCAACGTGACCCCAACCCCTTACTTTATAGGCTGTTGCAAACCATCTCCCCTCACTTCGCCTCATTCAGACCTTTATAGTACTGGGACGAGGAAGAGGCGACTAGGAGTAGTGCACACTAACATGTCATTTCATCACTTTAATACTGAGACGAGGAAGAGGCCTGCAGACTGTTGTAAGGGCATGTCCACAGTGTGCACTAATTGTGGTCAGGCAATTGGGAATGGGGACTCGCACCTGCAACCTGTCAAATGGTTGCAGGTGCATAAAAGGTGGGACCGACATGGCAAACTGAGAGACCAGCAGGAGATCAGCCAGGCCAAGTGTTGTGGGCCTGAGGGGTGAATCCTGGTCAGAAGGAGGCAGCCGAGTTGGGTCCTACAGGAAAGACCAGGGGCTGGCAAGTACACCCAAGACGCTGTGGAGCAGGGACCCGGGCGGGCCACGAAAGGTCCACAGAGGTGGGAGCCTCACTGGTCGGGTGTCAGCAGCAGAAGCTGGGTGCACTGAAGAGATCCGCAAGCTGCAGGTTACCCAGAGCATCCCCGGGAAGCGCTCAAACCTGGGCACTCCTGGGGGCTGTTGGGGAAGCCAAAGTAAATGCTGAATGAATGAAAGCGTATGTGCAAGATGCAGTAAACCCAAAGCAACGGGTTGTGTGGAATAATATGGACAAGATGAACGCTGAGTAACAGAATCCAAATAATTGAATTCCCGAACTAAATGAAAGCTTTTGACAAAGCTATGAATAGATGTGTGAAGTACATGTACAGTATATTGAAAGCAAAGAACAATCGTATGAAATGCAACTCTATTGATTCAGCCAACATCTGAACTCTACCTAGTCAGTCTATACCAACATACCTGAGTTAAACTAACTCTTTCCAAAATAATTGAAGCACCATGAGTAATAATTTGAACCTTTTGACTTTATTATTTACACTTAGCTTAATTGCTATTATGGCCTTGACTACCTACTGTACTAACCCACCTCCGGATAGGAATCTGAGACTTAGGGCTAGACTACCCTGCATATACGAACCCAAAAGGAATAGCGCCAACATGACTGTTAGAGCCCCAATCACTCAGACTCACCAGGACAAGAAAACACCCGTCTTGAATTCTTCTAACTTGTCCGCATTGTTCACCCACACCCACCACAAGAAACTCCCAAATATAACCAAACATATAGGCAAACAGACAAGTAAGCTTACGCCCAAGAGTACCCCGACCCTAACCAGATACCTTATTAACGCTAGATCCATGGTAGCCCACGCAACTGAAATCTCTGAATTACTAAACAACGGTAACTTAGACTTCCTTGCTGTAACAGACTTGGCTCCACGAGGCAGTGGGACCTACCTTGATGCTAGCCATTCCTGACAACTATCTAATTCATAGAGTTGACAGTAGGGATGTAACGGTATTACGGTATACCGTTAAAGATACCGTGAACCACTTAATTGAACAATAATAACCGTCACATTGTTTATACCGGTATATCGTTCATACCGTTAAGTGGGCTTTTCAATCTGATTTGGAAAGGCTGCAGTAAGCAAGTGCTGCACAGTCTTGGTCTTGACTGTTGGATGTGCCGTCTGCTAAGTAGTTTCAGTTTGAGCAGTTTTTAATGCCATTCCATAAACCGCACGTGCCTGACACAAAAGCAATATGTTAGCAATAGGAAGAATAAATACAGTGCCAAGAAGGAAGAGGGTTTTTTTTTATGTACATTTTTTTTAAAGCGCTCACACAGCCTGCGGGCATCGAGGCGCTGTTAAAGAAATTGGTTTTGTTTATTTAGTTGCGTAATTGTTTTTGTCTTCGTTGCGTATTTATAACGCACTTAAGCACCCAGAGGTTTCTAAGCGCGGACCCAGGGATCGAACCTGTGTTGCTTCGTGTCGTCTTGCTTCCAAGGCACGTACGTTGCCGCTGAGCTATCCTCCCGGGACTTTGGGTTGGTGGCTTTAGGGTTTATATATTTATAATGGATAATGTTTTCTAAACATATGACAATGGGGGATTTGCCTGGTTCTTTCATTGAATTTACATATAATAAGTCACACTGCGAAATGTAATCATCTCTGTGGGTATTCCCTGCTGCCATACTAAAGGGTAACATGTCTGTGATTACTGAACACCTTTTGGCCCGGAAGTAAACTAAAGGCTGTAACATAAAGAGAGAGTGTGTGTGCGCGTGTGTGTGTGTGTGTGTATGCGCACAAGCGTATACTACCATCAGACTCCATTGATCTGTGGCATGCAGATTATCAAGATGGCAACATGTTCATCTTCACCAGTAGCCAGTGGGGGGAGCTAAAAGCCTAAAGGACCATTTAAGAAAAGCTATTCAGTTTGCTTTGCCAGTTGCAGCAGGCCCCCCCCCTTTCCACACGTGTTTGTGTTTGGTGGAAGCAAGGGGTGGCATTTCAGTGGAAAGTATGTTGAAAAGCCCAATTCTGGCCCTGGGTGCCTGGTTTTGTTTGTGATGATAAACCTGACAATGTATGACCTTTTAGAAAATATTTGTTAAGATTAGTTAACTCCACCTGCTATACCGCGATAACCATGATATACCGTCAGTTGGCAAGAAGGTTATTGTACCGTCATAAAACTAATACCGTGACACCCCTAGTTGACAGACCGAATGTCAAAGGCGGCGGCCTAGCTATCATCTCCAAAAAAACTCTGCCTATCAGACTAACTACCTCACCTCTTTGTGCATCCTGTGAAACACTGTCAGCTAAACTGCAACTAACTAAAAAACGCACATTAACTATCCATCTGATTTATAGGCCCCCAGGTCCCTTAGGGTCCTTTGAAGACGACCTTACCAGCCTCATAGCTAATAGTACCCAAAACCAGTCTCAAACACTGATGTTGGGCGACTTCAACATGGGCATTTTTATTGTCTAGCTCGTTGTAGCCAAAGTTATAACTGCCCTAATCAATGACCATGGGCTCGCCCAAAAAGTTCACGCCCCTACTCACGTTAAAGAAATTAACTGCAACATAACCATCACTGACACCATCCCTCAACCGTGGACGGACCACTTTGTAATAAACTTCACCGCCACACTTGATCTCCTCTGCCCCAAAATCCTCAAAATGATACCCCCTCTCCCTACCAGAAGTAAAAAAGATATCACCACAGAAAAACCCATCCCCCTACTCCTGCCTATAATTAATAGCGTGGAGAATAATACGGACCCAACTATCTTAGTGGACACTTTCAACAAGGCCATGACTCATGTGCTTGATACCATCGCATCACCCAAACTACGAAAAGGCAAACAAGAAGCCCACCTTAATACCTGGTTCACGCCCCAACTCAAGGACCTCAGAAAACAGAAAAGACATCTCCAAACTATATGGCGAAATGCGCCTACTGATAAAAATAAAGACAACTTAACCCAATTCTCCAAATCATACAAAGAAGAAATTATTAACACCAAAAAAATCTCTAACGACAGAATTACCAACGCCAAATCTAACACCAAGGAACTCTTTGCCATCCTCCGAGAAATTGAATCCCCTATTCACCCCACCGACACTGTCCCCAAAGACGAGCACTAATATACAAAACACCCTTTCCAATAAAATATCCACCCTCCAACACAAAATAACTAACAAAAAGGACTCCCTTCCCCTCACTGATCAACCTATACCCATGACCACTGAACCCAACACCATCCCACCCTTTAGCTTCAGAACTATCTCTATTATCGACACAGAAAAGGTTATCCTCTCCCTAAAGACTTCCATCTGCAAGGGCGACGGTTGCCCAGCACAAATAATAAAAGATGCAGCTAGAGACCTAGCCCCGTTTATCTCTAAACTTATCAACGCCTCGTTCAAATCTAACACAGTACCAACTAACCTAAAAGAATCTTGGGTACTACCTTTACTAAAAAAGCAAACTCTTGATCCATCCCAACTAATTATAGGCCTATCACCACTGTACCCTTCCTACTTAAGATCATCGATAAAGTAGCCTACATCCAAATTCAAGATTACTTGAAAACCAACCAGTTTCTAGGCTCGCGTCAATCTGGATTCCGCCCTCTCCATGGCACGGAAACCGCCCTGCTAGACCTCAAAACAAAAATTGAGGAACTAAAGGGCAATGGGAAAACAGCGTTGTTACTTTTACTGGACTTGTCTGCAGCTTTTGACCTGGTGGATCATGCAGTTTTATGCAACCACCTTAAGCTTGCGGCCAACTTCACAGGGGAGGCCATAGCCTGGGTCCAATCCTTCCTTGCGAACCGGACCATGAGAGTCTTCTCTACATCCTCATGCGCTGACCCCATCCAAATAACATGCAGAGTCCCACAGGGCTCCTGTGTCTCACTCACCATGTATTATAAATTCACCAAGCCACTGTTTGACAAGTTGGACAGACTGGGTGTCACCTACACAAATTATGCAGATGACACCCAGATCCTCATACCCCTTTCGGGCAACTACGAGGCAGACCTGGCTTTGGTGAATAAGATATACATCCTCATTCAGGCATGGATGGCCACACATGGCCTCTGCCTGAATTACGATAAAACTGAAATCCTACTCCTCGGCTCAGACCACAACCTAAAAAAACTTACCCCGGACTATGTATCATTTAATATTGACAGCAATATTATCAAGGTCATGCCTGAGGTCAAAACGTTAGGTTTCTACCTCGACTCAGCAAGTGAACTCCCTCGCATCTACCACAACCTACACATGCAAACTTATCCGAGCAGCTAGACCGTTCCTGTCCAGCACCAGCTGCCTCACCCTGGCTAATGCTCTTATGTCCAGACTTGACTACTGTAACGCCCTGTACTCAGTCACTAACGAACTACAGAGACTGCAAAACAACGCATTCAATTCCTTAAAATTATCTCTCTTACAGCTAAATGTTTAAATAACCTAGCACCCTCATACCTAATTGAACAAATTAACAGAAGACCTACACTCCGACCCACAAGAACCTCCAATACTTCCTTACTTGAAAAACCTAGATTCAAATTAACCACGGTCGGAGGATCCAGCTTTCCAGTCAAAGCGGCGCAATTATGGAACACTCTCCCCACTGACATTAGACGACCATCACCTTATACCAGATTTAGAAGTAATGCACTCAATTGGCTACACACTAACAACCTGTAACATCCGTTTCTGACTGTTCAGACTATGCACAACCTGTAACTTCCGTTTGTGACTGCTCAGACTATGTATATATTTAGCTCGCCCCTTACCGCCTCCTAGGTATCTGATTTGCTCTGTACTGCCTCTTATTTTGTATACTTACCTATGCATGTATTAGCCTATGTCAGGCATGTAACTAAGCTTTGAATCGTCTTATACTGCTGCGCCCGACTGCCCAAGGGCTTGGAGCGCATTATCAAATAAAGAAACAAACAGTGAGAAGCAATTATTGAATATTGCTGAAGATTATGAAAGCAATGTGGTGAAGGAACAAGAGCTCCACAAAGTGAACTGTATGAGAACACATTGTGGCAAAGCCAAGAGTCTGGCAAGGAAAAGCCAAGTGAGTGTGAACCAGCACACAGGTACAGATACAGAAGAGCCTGTGTGGGCTAGAAAGCCTAGTATTCCTGGTTGTGTGACCTGTAATGGCTGGAGCATGTGGTCCGACAATTGCGCCTAGACCAGGGATACCCTATTTGTGATAGCCAAAGAACTATACAGAGAGCAAAGACAAGTGGATGAAGGAGATTGCTGAAGTGGAACAGAAGAAAGTAATATGTGTGAACTGAGTAGAAACCACGAGTGTAAAGTTGACCTCAAACTGGTTTTGAATATTGAGATTGAGACTAAGTACAAGTTGGTAAGCTAAAGTCTAAAGTGAAACCTGAGAACTTACGAACTTTGTTGTTGTCTTGGGGAAGGGAACCCAGAGACTTTGTGGAACTGTCTTGAACTTGTGGACGGGGAGCTGGAAAGTAAGCTAGGAGCTGGAAGAAGCACAGAACTTTCTTTGGAACACTATTTCTTTGTTACTGACATCCCTACACGTTGTTTAGCTTTGGTTGTGAGGGCAAGTATAGGTTTTGGACACACAGATCTTTAAGTTGAACTTCCTGACTCAGACTTTCCTTAGTTTCTTTAGGTAGGGAAATCCCACCTTAGCATAGGGCAAGTTAGGCCTTCAACCATCCTGACATTTAAATTAATAAACCACTTTTGTTTGAACTTTGAATCTGTTGTCTGTGTCTTGCTATATGATGCTTTTACAAAGGGGAAATCGATCTTCAACTACACTTTTCATTGCCCTTAAGTCCACACAGAGGCAAGCGCTTCCATTGGGTTTTCTAACTACCACCACTGGGCAGCACCATTTGTTAGGCAGAATCCTATGCAGTGCCCTTAGGGAGCACTGCACAGAGTTAAGACTACAAGTGGTAATACAAGTTCACCTTCGGTACAAGCCTGTACTACACTGTTAAAGTGGTAGCAGTAGCGGAGCAGCCATACATATCTCAAGAGCAAATGAGCAGTAGTAGAGATTACACAAAGGACTACAGTTACTGTGACTCGGGCAAACACTGACTCAAGGTTTTTGGTTAAAAAGAAAAAGTACATTTATTTTAGACCATCTGTTTGTAAAACACTTCACTTCTAGTAGAATAAAACCACACTTCAACTACACTACACACAACCAACGCTCCTTGCAGAACAACTCAAGGTAAGTACCTTATGATTTCACAGACGAGTGTTATGAAACTAAAGACGTTACCGGGAATGCATATGCGATCACTTTTTTACAGTAATGACAGTTCGGTCTTACTAAAGATACGCGTATCCGCTGGAAGAAATGTTACCGGGGTAAAAACACACTTAGCACCTGAGTTACCCCAAGAGAGTTGGGGGCAAAAATCATAGGCAATACTTTTGTCAAGGCAGACAGAAGCAGAGAACACTTTCTAACCCAAAGATAAAAGTCAATAGGCCTGCACCACTGTTAGGTGGAACAGGGTTCCTGTTGTCGAGGATCACACAGTCAGATAGTTGGTGGCCAGGAGTACTTAGATATTGTCAGAAGAGGAGGCAAAAGTTTTAAGAGGGAAGGAAGAAAAGGACAAGCCTTTGGTGAGGAGAAAAGTGTTCACCCTAGTTCCTCGAAGTCGGACACAATACCTTATTCCTTGAAGAAGCTGGTGCCATGGCAGTTGTTCCTGGTAGTTTCCTGCAGACACACGGTTCCTGGAGCTTCAGTCGTGGTGAAAAGAAGGACGTCTGGAGCGATCTGCACTACCCAGGGATGAGGCCAGCAGCAGCGACGGGGCATAAAAGGTGCGCTCCTTTAAAACAGGAGAGGCTCTTCAGATGGCTATCCGGACCACTACAGCAGTGTGCAGCGATTTCGGCCACGAAGAAGATCCTCTGGCTGTGGAAGATGAGCTGGTTGACCTCACCAGGCTCAAGGGAAGAAGACACCGGACTGGATCTTCTCTGGTCGTTGAAGGGTAGATAGCTCAGAACTGCAGCAGGGCTTCACCAGGACTCTGGGTTGCAGCAGCTGTCTTCTTCTCCGCTTCTCTTTCGTTCCTTGCATTTCCAGTGGCGACTCTGACTTCCAGCCCAAGAGTCCTGCCTTTTTATGCGAAAATCCCCCATTCACACAGCCTGGCTGTCAATCACCCAGCAGGGGGGTTGTCCGGCCCGGACAACCACCTCAGCCAATCATGACAAAGTGCGACTTGGGTCTCCATGGAGACCCTGTGCAGGGGGTGACTACACCCCTCCCTCACATTCAGCCCACCTAGACACCCAGGCGCCAAGAGGAGGGCTTCTCTGTAAAAGCCCATCAAAAGACTGGAACAAAGAAGGCAAACCTGGTTTGCCGCGCAAAGAAACACAAGAAGGACTTTAACAAAAAGAAATGGCGACTAAACCCAACCGGAGCCGAAATAAAAAGTATTTGGGCAAGCGGGTTTAAGTTCGAGGCTACCACAATAGCCTGGAACAATACCACGTTTATATAATATAATCACGGTAGAAAAGTTAGGGTAGATACCACTGCCACCAGCCAAGTCTAAATGTTAAAAGAGCAAAACAAAGCTCATAGAGGCACAGACAAAGGGGTAGGTGTTAACCCTTTACAATACTCCATGTAAGATGGTGTGTACTGGGTCTGTATTTTTAAAGTGACTACATAAAGTTAATGGCAACTTTACACGTTTCTGGGGGACAGTAGTCAGCCCCAGAAAAATGGAGTCAGTGGGAAGTCTAAAAGACAGCCCCGTGTCGCTGCACTGAAGGTGCTGTGTAACGCACACGCAAAGTGGGTCTCATGGAGTGGTGTGCTCCAGAGCCCAAGATCACACAAACAGTAAAAATACAAAAGGCAAAACACAGGTAAGAGTGTGGAAAAAAAAGGTCACAATCTTACCAGGTGGAAAAATAAACTCCAGAAATCCAGCAAAGCTGCTGGGGGACTCATTAGGTGAAGGAAATTAGCCATAGAAGGAGAATTCTCCCCAACACTCGCCTCACCCCCCTATCCTCCCCAGACTAAGGAACAGGAGGATTTAATCCACTCCTGGATGGATCTCATACCTCTAGTCGGTTATAAACATCCTAGAGAGACCATCAGTATGGTCTAAACCTCTTCAGTGACCACACAATAGCAAAACATTCACGTTCTATTGTTGCCCACCTTGTCTCGAGATCCTTTAACTTCCTGCTGATGAAACAAATGGGGTGTTCCCTACCTTTCTCATCCAGTTGACTAAGGACTGCACCTATACCTACATTAGAAGCATCGGTTTGTACAATTAAGGGTTGGTGGTAGTCAGGAGCTCTTAGGACTGGAGCTTGACGAAGGGCTTTCTTCACGCCTTCAAAGGCTTGTTTTCACTCCTCATTCCATCTAACCTTTTTAGGGAATTTGGGAGAGGATATGACATTCAAGGGAGAAGCTATGGTCCCATAGTTCTCTATGAAGTTCCTGTAATACCCAGTGAGACCTAAGAAGGCTCTCACTTGGGTTTGAGTAGTAGGGGTAGCCCAGTTTTGTACAGCTTGCACTTTGCTAGGCAATGGCCTTATCTCCCTCCCTCCTACCTCATGTCCAAGGTAGACCACTTTACTCTGACCAATTTGACATTTACTTGCCTTTATGGTCAGATGGGCATGTTCAAGAGCCTGCAAAACATATCCAAGGTGCTCAATATGTTCTTTCCAGGTAGGGCTGAACACTGCAATGTCATCCAGGTATGCCATGCAGAAGTCCTCCATCCCATTGAGAACTTGATTGACCATCCTCTGAAATGTAGCAGGTGCATTCTTTAGTCCAAAAGTCATTACCTTAAATTGGCAGAGGCTAGCTGGGGTGGAGAATGCAGTTTTCTCCTTGGCATGGTCTGTCAGGCTATTTGAAAATAGTCTGACATTAGGTCAAATGTGCTGAGGTACTTGGCTGCACTAAGTTTGTCCACTAGCTCATATGTCCTAGGTAAAGGATGGGCATCAGTCTTTGTGACTGCATTTAGAGCTCTATAGTCCACACATAATCTCATTTCTTTGGATCCTGCCTTTGGTACAAGCACAACTGGGCTAGACCCTGGACTAGTAGAGGCTTCTATTACCCCGAGATCAAGCATCTTGTTGACCTCTTTCCTTATATGGGTTCTTACATTGTCAGACATTCTGAACCCCTGCTTTTTACAGGCAAACAGTCACCAGTGAGGATATTGTGATGGCCCCAAGGGGTCAAGCTTGGTGAAAGTGAGAATAGGGAGGCAAACTGATTTAACAGTAACTTGCATTCATCCTGCTGGTCAGAAGTGAGACGAAGAGAGATTAACTTCTTCCACTTGCTCATCTAAAGGGAAGCCTCTGAGGAGTTCAGGTAGAGGTTCACTCTCTTTCTCCTCTTGAGCTGAAGCTAGAAGCAAAGCTCCCATGTCCGGTCTTGAGACATAAGCCTTTAAACGGTTGGTGTGAAAGACTCTGGGAGCCTCCTTAGGATTGCCTAAGTCCACCAGATAGTTCACCTCTCCAGGTTTACCCATAACTTTGAAGGGTCCTATCCATTTGTCCTGCAAGGCCCTCTGCCTTGTGGGCACCATAACAAGAAAAAGCTGGTCTTGAGTAAACTCAACCATGTTAGCCTTCTGGTCGTGCCAATGCTTGACCAGAGCTTGGCCAGCCTTCAAGTTGTCACTTGCCTCTGCCATCATGTGTGACATTCTCCTCCAGAGACGTAGCACATAGTCAGTCACTCTCACTGGTTTGGGGGAAGGAGCAATCTCCAACCCCTCCTTAATCAGGGCCAATGGACCTTTGACTGGATGGCCGTAGAGAAGTTCAAAGGGACTGTATCCTACTCCCTCCTGAGGGACTTCTCTATATGCAAAGAGAAGGCATGGCAGTAGAAGGTCCCACTTTCTTTTAAGGGGTTCTACTAAATCGCCTATTAAACCTCTCCACCAATCAATTAGTTTGTGGATGGTAGGCAGTAGAGAACTTGTAAGTGACTCCACAGGTTTTCCACATGGCTTGCATGTAGTGGGACATAAAATTTGATCCCCTGTCAGATATCACTTCCTTAGGAAAACCTACTGTGGTAAAAATACCAAGTAGGGCCTTAGCCACAGCCTGAGCCGTAGCAGTTCTCATAGGTATTGCTTCAGGATACCTAGTAGCATAGTCTACTACAATCAGGATAAACCGGTTACCTGAAGATGTGGGAGGGTCAAGAGGACCAACAATGTCAATCCCAACCCTCTCAAAAGGGACTCCCACCACTGGGAGAAGGCACCAAGGGTGCCACTTTCTTGGCTCCACTCTTGCCAAAGATTTGGCAAGTGTGGCCGCTCCTACAGAACTTGTATACTTCTGCGCCCATCTTAGACCAATAGAAGTAAAGAGAGCCTTTCCTTGGTCTTCTTAAAACTTAAGTGACCAGCCAAAGGTATCTCGTGGGCTAACTGTAGGAACTGGAGTCGGTTCTCTAGAGGTACTACAAGTCTTTTGCAGTCTCCAGGGGTTGACTCAGTTGGTTCACTGTAGAATAGGCCATCTTCCCAGTGTAACCTATACTTCCCAGGCTTTTCCCCATTGAGCTGAGAAGCTGCCTGTAGGCGAAGACCCTCGAGAGTAGGACACTCCCTTTGTCCTCTGCTGAAATCTGCCCTCTTGGGTCCACCTTCTGCCAGTAAAGACTGCAGCTCAGGATGGTCAACAGGGTCAAGATCTCCAACCAGAGTAGGATCTTATTCTAGATCTGATTCCTCAGTATCTAGTTGAACCATAAAGGGTTGAACCTCACACTCGGCCTCAGGTGGTGGAGGAGTCACAGGTGTGACTTTGGACAGTCTTGGTGATGTCCTTCTGGGCACAGGAGTGCTTGCTGGTTTCTTGCTGGTAGACTTGGGTTTCCCCTTTGTCTATTTCTGTCCTGCAATAGCAGTAAGTCCGTCCTGTGGACTTGGGGTGATAGTTTCTTCTATCAAATCCCCAGGAGAGCCTCTCAAGGTTCTCTCGCTAGCAGACCTGGTGAGCTCCTGCTTCCCTTTGCTGGGAGGCGTGGGCTTACTAGATACAACTCCAAGAGTTTTTAGGTCATTGCCTAACAGGACTCTCCCAGGTACGTCACTTTGCACACTAACAGGCATTCTGACAGTCATGTCATTACACTGGATGAGAGCTGGTAACAGGGGAACCATTTGCACAGGGCCTCCAGCGAACTTGATTAGGTGTTTGGGTGCCTTAGCAACATCCTCTTCCTTGAAAAAAACATTCATCAACCACAGTTATACTGGCTCCAGTGCCTCTATTGGCAGGGGTCTCCTGACCATTCACAAGAACACTATCTTTATAATACTCTTTAGTGTTATCTGGGATTGAGTTATAGACATCTAAGTTCTGTTGTTCCCAAAGACCCAAGGACACTAAAACACTAGCTGAGACTCTCATGGGCTCATCAGCTAGTAACTGAAAGTTTCCACTGGCCATAGGTACTTCTTCCACTGGGGAGAAGGCTAAGGAGACAGTGTGGACCCCTGAAGGTTTACCCTTGGATCTGGGATCCCCTTTCACATGGTCCGTTGACCCACAAACAAGGCATTTCCGAAATACTTTATTGAATGGGGGTTTGTTCTGACCTCCATCTGGTTTGGCACCAGAGGGTACACTAGCCTGATTCGGTTTCCCTTGTGGCTTACCCTGGTTATGTTTGTGGCTCTCTTTTGGATTGGAGTTATTGAAATTCTCCTTGTTATCTTTCTTTGGCTGCTTCCCCTCATCCTTCTTCTGAGTTGCCCCAGAATCCTTGTGAGTAGCCCTGTTGGCAACCCACAAGTCAGCAGCCTTAGCTAGTTTCTTAGGATCTACCTCCTTTGAATCAGCCAAGTGCTGTCTAAGCTCAGGAGAGCAGGCATCATAAATTCACTCCAACATAACAAGATTCCTCAAACCTTCATAAGCGTTCACTTTGTAACCCTTAACCCAACCATCTAAGTTTTTCAAACATTCACACACCCAGATAGCCCAAAGGGTACCATCATTCTTTTTGAGGGTCCTAAACCTCTTACGGTATTGGGAAGGGGTCTTCCCAAATCTAGCTATTAAAGCTAGCTTCACACACTCCTAATCAAGCTCATCCTCCTCCCCCAACTCCATTACAGCATCACTTGCAACAGGGGGAAGCCTAGAGAAAAGCCAAGGACTCAACTGATTCCATGTGATACCCTGAATCCCATGATTATACTCAAACATTGCTAACTAAGCCAAAACATCAGGTTTAGTCTCATACATACATACCAATCATTTCCTTTGGCATACGGGGTCTCTTAGGGCTGGAAGACCTAGTAGATTCAGGGAGAGAAGCATTTTCCAAAGACAATTTCTTCATCTCTAAAGCATGAGCCATCTCCGTTTCCCTGAGCCTTAACTCTTGATGTTTCATGGCAGTTTGTGCCTCAATACGTTTCACTTCCAATTCAAGTCTCATTTTCTCAAGGGCATTAAATTCAGGAGTGAGTGTAGGACCTGTGGGGGTCCCTGTGGACAGAGGTTGTGGTTTCTGAGCAGGTAAGGGAGTGGCAGGATCTCCTAACAAAGATTCTTCCACTTCATCTAAACCAACACTCTCAGGATCAGAAACATCGTTATCCACATTTGCTGGAGGGGTAGGCTCTTCTGACCCACTCTCCAGACTTTGCTTTCCTAACAATTTAGCAACTAGTTCAGATTGCTTGCCTTTGCCAGAGAGTCTCTGCTCTCTACACACGGTTCTGAAAACCTCTGCAGTGTAGTTTAAGAGATTCTCTTCACTGTAGCTTTCCATATTTGACATGATTTTCAGTTATTAGATTATAGTGGTGTTTAGCCTTGTGGTTAGTTGACCCAAGGTAATAGCAGCACTCTGTATAATCACTATACTTAAAATCCTCACCGCTGTTCACCAGTGTTAGGCAGAATCCTATGCAGTGCCCTTAGGGAGCACTGCACAGAGTTAAGACTACAAGTGGTAATAAAAGTTCACCTTTGGTACAAGCCTGTACTACACTGTTAAAGCGGTAGCAGTAGCGGAGCAGCCAGACTGATCTCAAGAGCAAATGAGCAGTAGTAGAGATTACACAAAGGACTACAGTTACTGTGACTCGAGCAAACACTGACTCAAGGTTTTTGTTTAAAAAGTAAATGTACTTAAAACACCTTGAGTCAGTGAACACATTTGCATATTTCATTATAAGATATGTTCACTTACTGTGCGTATATTCATGGGTGCAGCTTTTGATTTTCGTTACGGGGACAAAGGTTCCCACAAAGAGTGAAGCGAGAGAGCCATACTCGTCCCCTGTCAAAACTCATTTTACAGAAGGAATAGGAAAAAAGCCATATGCATTACAGGAATGTATAAACATGTAACATCTCAGCAACAATAGCCTAACCTGATGAGTTGCCCTTGCCATGTTCTGCTACAGGATCCCCAGATATTCTCACACCGGGCAAACTGTGTTGGCCTTCTCACCCCCTCCAGTCAAATGTCAGGGGGTACATTAATGAGACTCCTTTCTCATTTTGTAGTGAGCAGCACTCGATAAACAGTTATTATCCGCTTGGAGTTTATTTCGAATGACTGCCAAAATTATATTTATCCACCAAAGTGAGCACTCCTTGGCAAATCCTTTTAGCACACTATTAGGTAAAATGTGTATGCAGTACCCTCTGGGACCACTACACACAACTAGGACTACAGGTGTAAGCAAAACCAACCTTTGGTATAAGTCTGTAGCACACAGTTTTTGGTAGCGAGCTGAGCAGCCAGGCTTCTCTCAAGAGGGAATGTGAGCTTGTAAGGGTGTTACACAGATGTCTATAATTACAAGTATTCAGATAAACACTTATACTCAAGGTTTCTTTGTAAAACACTTATTAATTTATTACACAGTCAGTTAGAAAACCTTCACTAAAAGGAAGCAATCCATATCACACAAAAATATACTACAGTACTTCACACTATCGGGTTCTGAGGGATTTTGAACTACTTTGAAGAAGGAGCAAAATGGCATTCAGAGCATTTGAAGTAGGAGCAAAAAGGCATAAGTTAATAAAACAAATAGAGTTACTCTTAAACAGTGCAAATAGTTTGAGTTCACCAGAGGAGTTGATTCAATGCAATAGGTAGGCCAAAGTCAATGGGCTAGAGACTTGTATAAGAAAAACGATTCTGGTAGTTTAAACGGAAAAGTTTTTGTCGCGGTTCTCAGAAGTAGTTCATTGAGAAAAGGTTTGTATGTCGGGTCACAAGCTGACTAGGCCTGCAAGTTGCCAAAGTTGTACGCACTTTCGCAGTGAGAGGTAAGTTCTCTCGGTCAGGTTTTCACAGTACCTTATATTGAAGACAAAGATGCAGCTGAAGACTTCTGTTCCTGGCAGTTCCTGCAGATCTCGCTGTTCCTTAGCCTCAGTGGTGTGGACAAGAGGGAGGACATCGGGGGGAGTCCTGCACTGCACGGGGATTGGTCATAAAGCTGGCAATCTTCGATTCCGGTAGCTGTCTTCAAGCACACAAACTGGTGTCCTTCTCCCTGGCTATTCGGTTTCCTGCAGCACTCTGAGGAAAATGCAAACCGCTCCGAGAATGGTGTCCAGGTGGCTTACGAGTTGATTGGTCCCACCAACTCAAAGGGAGAAGTCGTCCTTGAAGGGCTTCTCTGTCGAGATGAACTTGGCGTTTCGGACCTGCAGCAGGGCTTCACTGGGCAAACCAACGGTCCAGGAGTTGCAGCAGCCGTCCTCTTCCAGCTCGTCTTCGGTTCTTTCGTTCCAGTGGTCGACTCTGCCTTCCAAGCCAAGAGACTCGCCTTTTAAAAAGTTTTCTCCCTTTCATTCCAGCCGAGCTGCTACTCACCCAGCAGGGTGGCTGTCCTTGCCAGACAGTCAGCCAGCCAATTACGCCAGAGTGCATTTGGGTCTCCTAGGAGACTAAGCACAGGGAGTTTCGGTCACCTCCCTCACTTCCTGCCCACCCCAGACACTCGGGCGCCAGGGGCGGTCTTAGTCCTGACACCCGCCAAAGGCGTAGGAACAGAGAAACCAAACCTGGTTTGACGCGCAGAGACAAACTCTAGAAGGACTTTACCGAAAAGAAATGGTGAAAAAAGAAGACCAGGGCCTGTTTAAACAAAGGGGGCTCAGACGCCATCTTGAAAAACATGGCTCCCATGATTTTTAGCTACCAGTGTTTGCGGTCGGGAAAAATCATGGTAGTTTGTTGTAAAACCACTGCCACTTTGATAGGAAAGGGTAGCATTTGACTGCTACATGAGTTTCTAGACATAGGGGATACTAGGTAATCCCTCCAGCACTCCATTGGAAGATAGTGTGTGCTGGGTCTAGGAATTTAAAAAGTCTAGTAAAGGCAATTTAATTTTACATTCTCTGGGAAACAGTAGTTTATCCCAGAGACGGTGTTTAAACCTTGGGACTGCGTGAAAGGCTTCGCTGTATTACTGCACTGAGGGTGCTGTGACGCACATGAAAAGATGATGCCTATGGAGTTGTCCAAAACTCCATAATCGGAGAACACAAGAGTAAAACGCACATCAAAATACAAGAGAGAGTGGGGAAAAAAGGCTCACACTCTCTCCAGGTAAAAAATATAAAGTCCTCAAAATCCAGAAAGGTTGCTGGGGGTCTCGAAGGTGAAGGGAATTAGCACATTTATGAGAATTCTCCCTAACACACACTATACCTTATCTGCTAATATTTGAAGTCTCTACAATGTGGAAAGGTCATTTTCACAAATCAAAGTCTTCCTAGGAACAAAGGAAAGGGCAAAGAGTCCCTGAAAAAGAATTGCATGATTTACTACAATAATTTTGACTTGTAGATATGTTAGATATTACTGGATTAACACATTAATCTTTATTCTCCGGAAAGTGTTCATAACATCGTGCTCTGGGAGACATTACCCTTCTTATGCAAGCAAAGAAACGATAAAAGAATATTTGTATGTTTACACTGGATAAAACAGTTATCCTTAATATTTTGAAGGGGGCAAATGGGAAAACACTGATAAACAGATTCTGAAATGTTTTGAAAACACTGGACAAACACCCCAGAAAGTAAAATAACCCCCTAAAACAGGAAACCCTACGTATGGGAAATGAAAGGTAGAAATCGGAGGGGAAGGGAGCTTTTTTTTTCCGATTGCTCAATTTCCATTTACCTAGGTGCGGGAGCATCGGCCGTTCATGTAGATAAATGAGAGCTGGGGTGCCTCTGCATACTTAATAGATTGGGAACCCCCAATCCACCTTGCCGGGCTTCAACAATAGTATTGTGTTTGAGTTTTGCATAGAGCGCATTACGCCATTTCTCTAAAGGAGTTAAAGAGGGACATTAGGGGAGCAAGCAGTTGACCACTAAAAAGTTTCTAAAATTTGGGGAAGAAACCATCTGGGATTGGGGCTCGGGATTTCAGGGACTTAATTACTGCCTCCACTTCCTCCTGTCGGAACGTGGCTTCTAAAGCCTCCATATCTTCCCGGACTAGATGGAGTAGGGATGCCTCCGCAATGTATTGTTTCTGAGCCTCAATCGATCTGCCTGAACTGGCCATGGTCTCAAGTAAGTGGGACTGCACTAACTGCAGCTTGTCTTTCTCGGCATATTCGGCTACCCCATGTTGGTCTCGGAGGCCTATGATAACGTTTTGATTTCTGGTTTTTGCTAATTTCCTTGCCAGGAGCTGGTTGGCCTTATTACCTCTTGGCATAGTAACCCTGTTTGACCGACCACAGGGTTTGTGCCGTCTCCTCAGCATATAGAGCCTCTAGTTTGTTTCGGGCTATACGGAGGGCAGCTTGGACTTTAGGGGACCATCCCGTATTTGCCTTCAATGTCTAGGATTTCTTGTTCCAGGAGGGATCTGGTCTGCTTTTTTTTGTGGTATGTTGCAGTGTGTGCTACTAAGATCCCCCTGATGACAGCCCTCGTGGCATCCCATGTTATAGCCGGGGAGGTTAACTCTGTGGGGTCCTCTCAGAAGTCGTCCGTAATTGCTTTTGCTACCCAGTCTCTTAAGGCCATATCGTTCAAAATTGGGGTCATATAGACGCCATTGTGGTCTTGGTCCCGGGGGTGGGTTCCAAGCCCTTACTTTTTGCAGCACTGGAGCATGGTCGGTGAGGACCTTCAGGGTGATAAACACTTTGTTCGTGAAAGACAAAAGCTGGGGCGAAGCCAGGATCAAATCTATATGTGAGCAGAAACGGTGGACCTGTGAGAAAAAGGTAAAGTATCTTTCCTCCGGGTGAAGCACTCTCCGTATCCACCACTCCCAGTGATCTAAACAAATGAAGGATACCCAGCGCTATTTTGTAATCTCCGGGGGATGGAGCATGTGTTTTGTCCTTACCCGAATTAGGGATTCTGTTTAAATCCCCCCAAATGACAACCTTGCCTTCTAGAAAAGGGAGGAGTGCTGTTTCCAGATCCACCAGGAAGCCTTCCTGGACCTCATTTGGGGCATAGATTGAAACCAGTGAGTGTAGTGGACCCAAGAGCATCCCTTTCACTCCCACTAACCGGCCACCTGGGCCTGTGATAGTGTCTAGCTCTTGATATTGAATATCCCTTGCCATCGGGATCGCTGTCCCCTCATTTTGGTGCCACCGGAGGCCAGCTACTGCTTTGAGAAGTCTCTATTTTGGAGAAGAGTATAGTCCTCCAGGAGAAGATGTTTCCTAAAGAAACATCACTGCGCTTCCAGATCTTTCAATCGTTTCAGTATAGATGAGATTTGAGGTCTTTAACATTCAAGGAGACGAAATTCACTTTGTTGTGGTATCCCTGGGTTTGCCTCTGTTGTTGGTGTGGGGGAACGGGAGAGGGGGGCTCAGGTGCACAGAAGTTGCCATGCAGTGTATGAGAATTCTTGCTCTCATGCTCCAACCGAATTTTTAACCAAAGAAAATCCACACAACATCAAACTGAGTCCGAACCAAGTTACTCCAAACCTTTTAGCTGCCAGAAGCCATCGGCAGCACACCCCAAGGACCTTCAGATGACATCCTCCTTGGAGTCCGGCTCGGACCATGCGGAGCCTGTCGTAGAATCCATCATGTTGCCTGTATCCCCAATGCCAGCTGTTCAAGCTATTCGGGCTGCCAAGTTTAGGCTGTTAAAGGCTTCACCGCTATCTGCCTCCCGAGGGTCAGGTGTGTGAGGACAGTTTACTTGTGTTGCGACCTCTCTGGACTCTTGACCAGACCGCCCGTCTAGCTTTAGGGATGAGGTCTTCTGTTCCCGCGGGGAGACGAGAGAGGGTCACCACCTTTATCCGGCGAGGAGGTATTCAGGATCATTTCTGCATCTTCTAAGCATAAGATTGCCCGGGAGACCCCTTTATAGGAGAATTGAATTGCAGTGGGGAACAGCCAGCGATACCTGATCTTCTGATCCGCAAGAAAAGCATCAGCGTTCTGAGAGCTCTCTGTTTCTGTATTGTCGCAGACGCTAAATCCTGGAAGATTTGTAAGGGCGACCCTTGAAAACGTCAACTTCTCTCGGGTGCGGCCTATCGCCATTATTGTTTGCTTCATAGAAATGGACCTGAGTAATTATATCTGGGGGATATTCCGTCTCCAACCCCTTATGAGTGCGCACTCTGTGGGTGCGATCTAGAAGGAGTTGGGATTTCTCGAGGTGTGGTAGGAGGGATTGAAACAGATCCACTATGTAGTCCGCTAGGTCTTGAACCAAGGAGGGCATCCCCCTAATACGAAGATTATTTCTTCGGGCCCTGTTCTCTAAATCTTCCTGCTTGTTCCCCAGGATCTCGTTCCTGTCTGCAGGGGCCCGGATCTTGTGGTGTACCTTGAGAAGTGAGGCTGCGTGCTCCCAAGTTTTATTCTCCACCTCCCCCAGTCCCTGTTCCATTTCTGTCACTCTCTATTCTGTGTGCTCCAGTTTAGTGGAGAGCTCTGTCATGCAGCTGCGGAATTCAGATTTAATATCCAGCATAAACACCCGGATGTCTTCCTTGGTGGCTAAATGTCTGGCTGGACCAGTCGAGGCTTGTGGTGAGGATTTGGATGTATCTGGCTTTTTCCCCTTCTTCGCCAGAAGCAACATGGTGGAGATATCCCCACTCTTTGGAGTTTTGGGGTGTTTGGACATGCTGGCGGCTCGCTAATTGAGATGCGTAAGAGCTCCTCTATTCCAGGGGGAGAAAGTTACGTTCTCTGCACCGGTGGATGTTCGCCCCCGCGTCCAAGGGCTCCTGAACAAAATGTTCAGTGTGTGTAGGCTCCAATTGGCATTGTCGTCACCGGGGAAGCCCTGGGGCAGGCATATGCGGCAGAGGGAGCTGGTATATGGGCCACAAGTGATCTTTTGGTCCATATAGCATACTTCAGTAGTTTGGTTTCCCCCCCAGGGAGGAGCAGGCTGTTAAGGTGCCTTTGCTTCCCCTCCCCCAAAGGCTTCTATAGGATAATGGATTTTACAGCCAGGGCTTGGGGTAGCCAACCCTTCCGGGGCCGGAGGGACCCAATGGAGCAGCTCTCCTACCTCTTGCAGTGACTCGGTCCATTAGCCCATCGCCTGTTCTTTGGTGCAAGTGATTGTCAGCTTGTCGCTGCTCAGTTTCCTGTGTGTGCAGAGGTGGAGAGCAGGTGCACACTGCTAGGTCCGGAGAAAAGATGGTGTGCCTTTGTAGGAGTCCAACGTTAAACTAGTGCCCCTCCTTCCGTGTCGTGAGAGTCATGAAGTAAGTGCTTTCAGCGCCAGCCAAAGTGTGGTCTGTCTCCCATCTCCGGATGAAGGAGGCGTCCCCAAGAGCCGAGGTGAGGGGGATCCACTCATCCAGGTCTGTGGGCTTGCTTGTTAGGGCTGCCCATATTTCGCGGGCTGCTGGTGGTGTGGAAGCCTGTACTCTTGCATCCCGTCCCTTTTCCTCCATACTGGGAGACGGAACCTTTTTCACCAGAGAAAATCTTCTTCCCCTTTTAAATTTAGAGGCGCATGGGGGGGCGGCCCCGCATGCGCTCGCCAGACGCTACCCCCTCCCCCCGGTGCCACTCCCCAGTTCCCTGATACTACTTACTCTTCTATCCTTTTGTCTCTATCATTCAGGTACTTGGTCCTCTGGCGCCACTCTCCTCCCAGGCGCATGTCGACTTTTGCAGGGTTCAGCAGGTGTCCATCCTGTGACGGGATCTTTCCAACTAAAGACCCCCACACCCTCTGCCTACGGTGCCTTGGTCCAGATCATGGCTGGCAAACTTGTACCGCATGCAACGTGCTCTCCTCGAGGTCTCTGAAGAACATACTAGCCAGGTGGAGCCAGGTGGAGGGCGCTCTTCAAGAGATCGCCTCCAGAGAACCTTAAGGACATCGTCTATCATCGATCCAAGCCCAGGGTAAGGGTCGCTCTTTGCCAGCGCACCGCGAAAGGGAGATGCCTTCCCAAGGACTGTCCGCACGGGAGGGGCCCCTCAGTTCCTCATACCAGCACAAGTACAGAGGCTAAGTCAGCTACCGGCCGGTTGGCCGAGGGGTCAGTGGATCCTCCCGGTGACAGTGCTGAGGGACCGGAAGGTTCTTTCACCGGGGGTTCACCTGAGGGGCCTCGCCCTTGTACCGGCAACATGTGAGAGGGGACGCCTATACACAGCTCTACTGGCAGATCCGCCAAGGGCGAAACGCCTACGAGGTCTCGGCCTGAAATACTGGGATTAATCCCGAGGGGCAATACCCTAGTACCGGCACACATACTGAGGCTAGTCCAGCTACCTGCCCTGGAGCCGAGTTGTCTCCGGATCCTTCCGGTGTCAGTATTGAGGGACCACAAGGTTCTTTTACCGGGGTTACTCCCGAGGGGAAACACCGTAGTACCGGCATTAAGTCCGAGGGGGCGCCTTCACGCAGCATTACCGGCAGCTCTGCCGAGGGCAACACGCCTTCCAGGTGACGGCCTGAGGTGCGGGATGAGCCTTTTGTTGCAACACCAAGCGTCATGGACGGGGATGGTTCCAACGAGCCAGGCACCACGACATCGGCACGTGGCACGCAGCTCGACAAAATGGCCGCTGCACCAGACAAGATGGCCACTCATCCGATACCCCCTCTTGCGGAGTGGGTGGAGGAAAGAGTCACAAGGTGGGTCTGGTGTCAGCCAGGTGCGTGGCCTACAGTTTATCCATCAGCAGCGCAGAGCAGGTTTCCCCTGCACCCCAGGCAGAATGTGCCCCGGCCCCTGCTGCCCTTGGCCATGCCGTCAATATCACCTGCCACCTCTTCAGCCTCCGAATATAGGTTCTTCAAAAGGTTCCCAGGGCTGATGTGAACTCCCCAGATGGGGTCCATCCTCCGGGATGCCATCAGGGACATGCATCCTCAAGTCACCGCACTGGCATCCATAGTCATTCCTCTGATGGCTCCAGTACCACATGCCCCAGCGCAGACGCTACTGCCCCAGCCGACTTGGCCGCCCCCTCCGATTCTGGCTGCCCTTGCACCCACAGTACAGGAGGTTCCACACCAGCCTCTGCAGCAGCCACCTGCTCCGATCTCCACTCCGTAGCCCACAGCGCCCAGGACTCCTCCACAGGGCTCCAGACCCCCCCCCCCCCCCGAGCCATCTTCAGCCAGGGCCTTACACGAACGCCTTGCAGGTTTGGCAGAGTATTTGGGCCTTCCTCAGCCCGAGGTAGAGCAACCCGGGGCGGGGGTCTTTGCAGAAGTCCACACCCAAGACCCCCTACCAAAACCGGCATCCTGATGCAGAAAGACGTAGTTGCCCTGGCCAAGAAGGGGTGGTTCAAGCCGCACTCGGCCTAGCCTGTCAATCGGCGTCTCGATACCAAGTACAGGCAGTTTAGGGGGACACACTTGGTTTCAGCGCATCCTCAACCGCTCGTCTGTGATGGCTGCGGTGTCTCACTATTCCAAGCCTCAGTGGTCCTCGGCCACCTCGTCCTTCACGCTGCTAGGAGGAGAAGATCTTGGAGGCATACAGGAAGAAGCTGTATTCCAAAGCCTTCTTGCACCTGTGGCAGGCCAACGCAGATGCCATGTTAGCAGCCGCTAAGTAAAGGCTCTTGCGGGAAATTGCAGACTTCCTCCCAGAACTTCTGGCACAGAGCCAAGCTCGCTCAAGGCGGGAGTAAGAGAATCCAGGCTGGTAGCGCAGGACATTATGGAGTCCACCATGGCCCACATAGATACCTCTGCCCGGGCCATCTGCTTTGCCATGGACATGAGAAGGATGGCCTGACTCCGGGCTACTAAGTTTAAACCCTATGTACAGGAACGCATATTGGACCATCCCTTCGAAGGGCAGTGACCTCTTCCACTCCACCACGGATGAGGAATTGGATAAAAAGAACAGCGCACAAACCGCAAAGTCTTTATCTATTCTTACAAAGGCCATGCCCAAGGCCTACACCCAGTCGCAGCAACGCTCCGGCGGGTGTTTGGCGGGTTCTGAGGCTTCCAAGAACGGAGGTCCAGACAACCCGACCGTTCTCAAAGTCCGCATCGGAGGAGACAACAAAAAGGGGGGGGGGGGGGGTTTACGAGGGGTTTTCCAAAAAAAGGCATGACACGCCCTTTCGGGTCCACGTGTCTACGGGGGGGGGGGGGTGGCAGGCTTGCATTTCATGTGCAATTTTGGCACCAGAATTTTCCAGGCCTCTGGACCCTCTCTATAGTCTCCACGGGGTACCACCTACCAGTACCTCTTCTCCGCCCCTCCTCTCCCACAGATCTAGACAGCAACTCTGCTGGCGGAGATCCGGTGGTTCGTCGAGAGGCTTGGGCTTTTATTCCAGGATTTTTGCCATACAGAAGAACCATGCTGGCCTGAGAGTTGTTGGAGCTTTCCACCCTCAATCTCTCCCTCCCTCTGCAAAAAATTCAAGATGGTTACATCAGCTCTTATGGCGCACTGGACAGGGGAGACTGGATGTGCTCCCTGGATCTGAAGGACGCTTACCTACACGTCCCGATTTGGCAGCCGCATCGTTCCTTACTGTGCTTCAGGAGCATGGGCTTCTATTCCCAATACAAGGTGCTACCCTTCGGCCTCAACTCGGCTCCCAGGGTATTTACCAGGTTGATGAATGCAGTGGCCATACTTGGACGACCGGCTCGTCCGGGCCACCTCTCCGGAAGTGGGTCAGCATACTACTTCTGCACTGATGAACACACTCCATGACCTGGAGTTCACTATCAATCTCAAGAAGTCTTGCAGCCCACGTAGAGCCTGACCTCCTGGGTCTTCATATGGGACACAGGCTCTGTGAGTGTCCTTCCCTCGGAGGACAAGATTGCGGCCATCAAGATAGCTACAGCTCACTTCCTCTCCAGGCCCACGACCTCGGCCTGGTGGTACCGACACCGACTGGGGCTTGTGTCGGCGGTCCTCCTGGCCATGCCCCGCGCAAGACTCAGGATGCGGAGATTACAGCTGCATTTTGCAGCCTCATGGAATCGGGAGAAGGGCTCCCAAGAGGAGCCAGTCAACATTCCGCCCTTTCCCCTCTCGAACCTCCACTGGCGGTCCACAGACTTCAACCTGAGGCAGGGCAAGCTCTTCCGGCAGCCGGTCCCTCAGGTCACAGTTACTGCTGACTTGAAGGCCATATGGTCGGCTCTCAAGGCCTTTCTCCCTCTTATCGAGGGCAAGTCAGTTCTTATCTAGACAGACAACACCACCAGCATGTACTAGGTCAACAAGCGGGGGGGGGGGCACCAGATCCCCTCCACTGTGCAACTTAGCCCTGGTCCCAGGAGGACAGCTCAGCGGCAACGTGCTCGCCTTGGAAGCAAAACGACACGAAGCAACAAGGTTCGATCCCTGGGTCCGCGCTTAGAAACCTCTGGGTATTTAAGCTCGTAATAAATATGCAACTAAGACAACAACAAAACAATCTGTAACAACGCCTCGATGCCCCTGTGTGAGCGCTTTAAAAAATAAATAAAAATAAAAAAATATATAAGCAGTGGCCAGGTGGGGATGGGCTCTGGAGAACGACATTTACCTCAGGGCTGTTCTCCTCCTGGGGGAATCCAACATGGAAGCAGACTGGCTGAGCAGACTACGAGTGGCAATTGAAGGACATGGTACTAACGGAGATCTTCCTCAGATGGGGGCATCCCCAGGTGGATCTTTTTTGCCTCCCGGGACAAAAGGAAATGCCAGCATTGTGCCTCCTGGCAGGGGCAGGACTCCAGCTCCCTGGGTGACGCATTACAGATCCAATGAAACGACAGGACGGCATCTGCCTTCCCACCCACACCCCTAGTCCTAGGGTGATCTGCAAGATAGAGGAATCCCGGCACCTCAGCATGGTTTTGATAGCTCCCTGGTGGCCGGTCAGACGGTGGTTCTCCGGGCTCCTAAGCCTTTCGGACAGACCACCCTTTCACCTACCGCTGGTCCCAGATCCTCTCCTGGCCCAGCAGGGGGGCAGCATACTCCACCCTGCTCCTCACATGCTAGCTCTTGCAGCATGGCTCCTGAGCAGGTCACGCTGAAACACTCAAGCCTATCTCAGGCTAACCTAGAAATCATCCAGGGCGCTAAAAGTAAGGCTACTACGAACCAATATAAGAGTAAATGGTCATGCGACATCTGGCGGGCCTCCACAGGCTGTACACGTCTATAAGGAAGCCACACCCAGTGCAAGACCTTAATGTTGTGTTGGGTGCATCGGCGCACAAACCTCTGGTGCCTGTGGCTGGTCACCATAATGACAGCTCTGCTTGTGGGCCTCCCCTCGGCTTGCAGAGTCAACGAGTTCCAGGCTCTGGTGGCTCAAAACCCTATACCACTTTTCACAGGGACAGGGTCGTTCTGGGGATGCACCTTGCTTTCCTACCCAGGGTGACCTCCTCCTTCCATCTCTACGTGGAAATAGCAGATGCCTTGTTTGTAACTTTCGGTGGGTCAAGGACCGGTTATCCAAGGCCTCCATAGCAAGGGGATGATTGTGGCTATAAGGGAGGCTGATGAGGGGCAGCACAAACCAGTGCTAGCCAACTTGCATGGCCGTGCGGTCAGGGCCAATGCCACGGCCATCGCGTTCCAACGGCATGTGCCGTGGCAGGTCAGCAGCCGGGCGGCTTCCTGGGCCACGTTTTCTGCTTTCTGTAAACTCTACTGTTTGAACGCTGCCTCTAGGTCAGATGTGGCATTCAGGCAGGCGGTTCTAAGAAACCAGTGTTCTTAAGTAGGGGCTCCTCTCCACCCTGGGGCTACATTCAGTTGTAATCGCCCATACAGTATGGAGGAAAGGGGACAAGAGTAATTAAGTTAGTCACTGTAGTGACTAACATAATCTTAGTCCATAGTCTCCTTTCCTCCATACGCCCCACAATCCTCCCCCCTAATAATACTGGTGTCATTAGGCAATGCCAATCATTGTCAACGCGTCCATGTGTACTGAGTGTGCCCCTCTAAATTTAAAGGGGGACGAAGATTTTTTTCTGGTGAAAAAGGTTCTATTTCCCGTCTCTCGCGAAGGACGCCCATACAGTATGGAGGAAAGGGGACTATGGACTAAGAGTAAGTTAGTCACTGCGGTGAGTAACTGTTCATTTGTGCAAGCCCCGGAGGGACCGCCGTTAGAGGACCAGCCGGAATGAGGAGCTGGCTGCCTTCCCAGAGAGCGTACTGGTGTCTTCGCGGGCTCCGGGGTATGCGTTTTTCCCAAACAATGTTTTCTCACCGTAGTCGTCGGGCCATTATGCGCTATGCTGACGGGGCAAGGTGTAGTTGTTCCATTTACCTGCTTGCTCCTCCGTGGGTGGCGCACTCGCCCGCCATGTCATACATGCCTCTGCGCCGTCTCCGATCCTCTGCGATCACCGTCCCTCAAGTTTTTCAGGCTTCGTGCTGCAAATATTCCCTCCATCTGGCCACGGCAGATACTCGGCACCTTCCAAAGATCATTGCTGGGTTTTTTAACTTCTTCAGTACTGGGGGCTTCGCACAGAGGCCATCAGCAGAGCAACCACATCAGTGGTGCTGCTGGCCACGCCCCCCTGTGTTTTTTGTTTCTCACTGTAGAAAATGTGGGCATGTACTCCAACACATGTGCGTGCTTTGCATCAGAGATGTCATTTGGGGGTCGCCAGAGGTCACACGCCGTGACCCTTGTGGTCTCCCTTGTTGATAGCCCTGTATAAAAAAAAAAAAAAAAAGATTTAACAAATTCTCCTGGGCACTGGAGTAGCAGGAGCACCTGCAGCGTTGAGGGCCCTGCCACACCAGGTCTGGGGGTGGGGGGGAAGGGAGTTGGTGTCCCATCCCAGTCCTCCCCCATCAGGGGGAAGCCTGGGCTGGGGCTTGCAGCATGAGAACGAAGCGCTCAGTAGGGGTTGGAGCTCACTGTCACATGTGGAACATGGCACATGCCACATTCAGCTCTAAACCCTTCTCCTCCGGCTATTCCTGGTTCCTGTTTGTGAGCAACACAGGGTGATGGACTGAACCTGGAAAAACAGGTAAGAAGGCTTTTATTTTAATGTGATGTGTATTTTGCATGTGTGAAGTGCGTGTCAGTGCTATGGGTCAGTGAGTGGTGGGTGAATGAGAAGAAAAGTGATAGTGAGTGTGTGTATTTGAATCTTCTTGGGGGGTGTGTGCCTGTTTGGATAATGCAGTTGGAGTGGATGGAAGAGAAGATAATGTGTTATTTATATAGTGCCTTAATCCAAAGCGCTTTACAGAGTACATATTTACATACAATATCACCCAATCGAAATTAGTACTCCTTTAGCGACCTTGGAAGGATGAAAAGCTGAGTTGGCCTTGCTGGGATTCGAACCTGCGACTTGCAGATCACGCTCAGATCGCAGCAGCAAGCGCTCAACCCGCTGAGCTATCTTACCGGCTATGGATGGATGGATGAGTGACTGGTTGATGAGCATGAATGTGATTGAGCATTTTTGCCCTATCCTTTATTGACTTTGCATGTTTTACTGATATTTTTGGGCAAAGCCAAGTTCATGTGTGCCATTACCTGGCTAGACTGGCAATTTGATACAGGCAGTCTAGCCATTGCTTACTATGGCATGACATTTATTATTCTGCATCTTTTATACAGAAAGCATGATTAATAGTATTACCTCGCAAGACTGACATTTTGGTGTAGCGGCCTGTATATTTCTTACTGTAGCATGATCGTTTATTAACTGAGCATCTATGATGAAGCAAGGATGATGAGTGTTCTTATGGGTCTAAACTGACTTATGTTGGAACCAGTTTAGACTTGTTTTCTTATTGTGACATGTCACTTTTAATGGCCAAACCAATGAGAGTATTTTCCTACATAGGAGTACTGGCACATATTGGCAGTGCCAGTAATGATACTTTAAAAAACATCTCAAAGTGAACATGAGTATGTTATTATATGGGAATACTAGCATATGTTGGTGGAGCCAGCATGGAAATGTATGCTCACAGCCAGCATGAAAATGTTTTTTATACTGGCATATATTGAAGGGACCCGCATGACAATGCATTGAGAAATGTGCTTGTGCACTTTTGGTGACTTGCATCTGTTGTACTTTTTTTTCATGAGTTACCCTACACCCGGCAAACTGTCTGGCCTTTTACCCAAATTTTCACAAAAAGTGCTCTGTGTAATGCACCATTTTAACCCATTATTCAAAACATTTTCTCATGGGAGGGTGAAGAAGCGCCCGACCTTCCCAAACCCATTTTCTTCAGTTCGGGCCCCCTCGCTATGCTCGGTTGCAATCGTATACTTGTGGCAAATATTTACACCCTCCAATAAAACAACTCAACCAGCCACCACTGATGGCTGGTTTATTTGGGGCCCAAGCACCTCCCCCTCCTTTCAATGTTACGTTAAACATTTAAGCTTTGATTAAAAAAAAATATATTTACTAATTTCACTTGGAGTAGTGCATGCCCTTGCAGCAGCATAATCATCATGGACATAGCACACACACATGGTGGTCTGGGCCGTCCCGGGGTGTGACATGCCCTTAACTTTTACGAGTTTTGGTGCTGGTTGGAGGGCCTCAGCATGGCTCGCATGGGGCCCCCAAATGTTGTGCTACACCACTGATTGGGCTCTGCTGCTCTGGTGCAACACTGTTTAAATAAACGCTGGACACCAAGAAGTGAAAGAGCCATGGAGTGACCCTCCCCACTCAAACTCTTCATGGAAAGGGCTTTGTGGAAGCTTCATTCATGGACCAGTCCTGGGGGTCATGGAGGGAGATCATTGTATAACACACCTCGCATATAGAGCTCCTCTGAAAATCGTAGATGCGTTGGCCACACTCTTGAGGGAAGTGCAGCACCTCTCCCCACACCTCACCCCGTTAAAAAAGATTGAAGAAAGAGTCATGTATCAAAGCCTAGGACATTAAGGCTTTAGGTTTGAAGCTGGGTTGTGGGAGACAGCCTGTGTTTGCTTGTCACATAATTTAAAGATGCATGCACACAGACAGATGGCCTCAGTTTACACCCGCACAATAGGTTTCTTTGATCATAGTAGTAGCTCACTCATAGATACATTTCTCCAGCATGGGGTCTGGCATGGATTCACATGCTCATGAATATTCTCTTTCGTCGGGCTGGGAATCATCGGTAAAGAAAAAAAATCAGTTTCAGTTGTGTTTCTGAACTGTCTTTCTACTAGTAACCAATCACTGGTCTCTGGGTCATACTGCCCCCATCCAATGACTGCCCTCTACCTAAGCCCCTCCTCTGGCAGCCATCTTCAGATTTTAACCGCACGCTCAAGTGTTGGGAGTCCTCGTGCTGCAGCTCTCGAGCTTTTACTGCGTTTTGCGTTTTTTCGAAGAGTTTACTCTTATATTTTCATTCAATCGAGCCTCAAGCTCCACCGACTTCACTTCTGATTAACAGGGACCCTTTCTGGAATTTTCTTCGCCCCTCAGGGGCATCTTTTCGTCGCGTTTTCCACTTCTCGGAGGATTCCAGAAGATCTTTGAGGCCTACCCTGTGTGGACATGGCCCAGGACAAGGGAAGCGTGACGCCTGTTGGATCCAAGCTGTTCAGAAGCTGCCCTGGATGCAGACTTCAGAAGGTCTATAAAGAGGATGAACACTCTTGGTGCCTCTACTGCCTCCACAACGAAAAATCACACATGGAGAAGAACTGTGTTTTTTGTAAAAACATGTCAGAATGGACAATGAGGGATCGTCTTATTCGACTCGCCAACTGGCTGGAGGGGAAGAGCCCAGCAGCAGGTGAGAAGAGGAAGAAATCTGAGCTTTCTTCTAAGACCTTGGAGGGCGCTCTGGCGACGGGGGCCCAACAAAAGGCAAAGCACCGCCGGTCGGTCGGGCTCCTTGGCTGCCAGGCAAGGCGCACGATCACTGACACCATCAACCACGAGCCAACGCTCTGGCTCGGTGAAGAGGAAGTCGGAGAACCTGGGTAAGCTTCGGGTGAAGTCCCGGTCGATCCCGACGGAGACAGCTGAGGGAGAGCGAGGCAGTGACCCCCCCCCCCCAAGGTGAAGGCCTCGGTCGCGTCCAAGGTCGTGAAGGCCCTAATTCACCTGTCTAAGGCCTCGATTAAGGGAGTCGTGGCGGCCCTCGTGAAACCTACAGAGGTTTCCCCAGTGGAGGTGACTTCAGGGGCTAGAGTGTCCCTGCCACCCAAGAGGGAATCTTCTTTTCTGCCTATCGAGAAGACCCCTGTGAAACCCCAGCAGGAGAAAGAGGGGGGGTGCACCGTAGACATAACGAACACGGATACCACCTCTGAGGATGAGTTGGCGAGCGTCCAAAGGATCCTGGACAAGAAGTTCAAGGAATCCAGGGCCCACGGGAATGATCCCGAAGAGGAGAGCAATGGGGGGGCCGACAAGGAAGATTGGGCCGTGGAAGACCTTACACCCCAACAGTCGGTCCCGTTGCAGCCGGTATCCATACCTCAGGACAATTCAGGAGCTATCTTGATGGCTATACAGACTCTGTGCGCGGAGATAAGGACAAGGATGCCCTTAGCCCCCACCGACAACCCAGCGGGGCCTGGTCCGTCAGGGAGCCCGCCTAGCAAACGGAGACGAGTCCATCCTCCTCCCCCTTCCAGCCTTCACCCCCATCTCCAAGGGATGAGACTGGAACGGAGACAGCAACGACAGGGATGGATGACGACGGTGATGACGACAGAATGGACCTCCCCTCACCACCTCTTCGGGGGGTGTCCCCCCCCCATCCCTGATGCAATTGGCTCCTTCCATGCCATTATCGCCAGGGCATCGGAGCTCTTCCAGCTCTGCCCCGAAGAACAGAAGGAAGGAAGGTTTCCTCTACCAACGGCGGGAGGCCAAGAGGAAGACTGTCCTCTCAATCCCGTTACTGGATGACATCTGGGACGAGGGGCTGGTGCTCCTGAAGAACCCGTCCACGGCTCCTGCTAGGAGAGACCGGTACGAGAAGAAGTACTGGGTCCCGGATTCCGCCCCTATGTCTCTCAGGGCACAGCCGTCCCCGGATTTGGTGGTCTCCGCGGCAGCCAAGAAGAAAGCGGCGGGAGCGATGGCGTCAACTTCAACATCTCCAACGGATGGCAAGGGGAAGAAGCTGGACGCCATGGGACGGCGGGTCATCTCGTCGGCGGTGACGACGATTAAAGCGGCCAGCGCCCCCCGCAATCGTGGCACGCTATGACAGGGAGCTGTGGTTCAAGATCGCTCCCCTGCTGAACTTCCTCCCGGACGACAGCGGGCCGAGGCCTTGGAAATCCTACAGGAAGGCGAGGTGGGGTCAGACCACGCCATTACGGTGGCCACGGACATTGCCGACACCGGCTTTCGTCAGATGGGCAACGTCGTTTGCCTTCGGCGGCATGGTTAGCTCAAGGCCACCGATTTCCGTCAGGACGTGCAGACCAGGGTGCTGGACATGCCCTTCGACGGGAACAACCTATTTGGCAAGACTACAGGCCATCAAGGCGGACACCGAGACGGCTCGGTCCTTGGGTGTTCTTAAACAGCGACGGCCGTCCTTTCGGAGCTCCGGAGGCAAGCAAGGTGCCTCCAAAGGATTCGGCAGTGGTTCCTTGTTGTACTGCTAAGCGGCCCGCTCCTCGTCACTGGAGGCCTGCAGAGGATGTGGCAAGACAGGAGGACCCCGTCGTCGCCAAGGCAGCAAGGCCACGGCGAAACAGGACTGAATTCGTCAGCGTGTGGGAGTCCATCTCCACCGACCGTTGGGTGCCGGATGCCCTGGCCCGCGGGCACTCCCTGGAATTCCGAAAGAGGTGTCCCCGTATTCCACCCGTGGCCAGGAAGGAAAACCACGTCCCACAACTACTTCTGGAGGTACAAGCGACGTTAAGAAAGGGAGCCATAGAACTCGTCCCAAAGAGGCTGCGGGGCTCTGGGGTGTACTTGCGGTACTTCCTCGTCCGGAAGAAGGCCGGCGGTTGGCGACCCATCCTGGACCTCCTTCGTCTAAACAAGAACATCAAGTCCCAGAAGTTCCGGATGGTCACCCTCCAGCACGCGCTGGGAAAGGTGGAGGAAGGCGACCTCCTATCGTCGCTGGACTTGGAGGATGCCTACTTCCACATCCCCATCCTAAGAAGACATCGAAAATTCTGACGATTTGTGGTCCAAGGGCGACACTATCAGTTCAAGGCCCTTCCCTTCGGATTGAAGTCGGCGCCCAGGGTGTTCACCAAGTGCCTAGCACCAGTGGTGGCGCGGCTGCGGCTGCGCCTGCAGGGGATCCACGTCTACCCCTACCTGGAAGATTGGCTCATCCGCGCAAAGTCAAGAGAATTCGCCGTCGATGACACAGCGAAGACCGTCCAACTTCTCACGGATCTGGGATTCTCGATCAACTTCACGAAATCCCACTTGGTACTGTTGCAAGTCGCCCTGTTCCTCGGAGCCAGGCTCCACACAGTGGTGCGGTTGGCTTCTCCGTTGGAGGAAAGGACGAAAGCCATCCTGGGCAAGGTACAACGGCTGTTGACCATGGACGTGGCCAGGGTGAGGTCCATCAAGTCCCTACTCGGCATGATGTTCTCGTGCATCTACCTCGTGCGCCTGTGCAGGCTGCGGATGCGACCCCTACAGGAGTTTGACACCCGTTGGATGCAAGCGGCGGGCAGCTTTGAAGACAGAATCTCACTCAACGAGACTTTCCGCCAAAACGATCCGGTGGTGGGGCACCCACTCGCACTTAGCGGCGGGCATGGACTTCCAGACCCCAGCACATCAGGAAACGGTGATGACGGATGCCTCCCTGGAGGGATGGGGAGCACACTCCGGCGATCTCCACGCAAGAGGCCTTTGGCTCCAGGAGGAGAGGTCACTACACATCAATGTCCTAGAGCTCCGAGACGTGTTCTGGGCCCTCAGGTCATTCCTCACGTCCCTCAAGGGCAAAGTGGTAAGGATCTTCACCGACAACACCACCACGATGTTCTACATCCGAAAGCAGGGGGGCACCCGATCCCCAGCCCTATCCAAGGAAGCGCAGGATCTGTGGCACTGGGCCGTGGCCCAAAGGATGTTCCTGGTACCCTTCCATCTGGCAGGAATAAAGAACGCCATCGCCGACCCGCTCAGCAGGGAGCTGCGCTCGTGCCACGAGTGGGAACTTCAGCATGATCAAGTGGATCTCCTATTCCAACGATGGGGCAATCCCCAGATCGACCTATTTGCGACGGCGATGAACGCCAAGTGCCGGAGGTTCGCCAGCAGGTTTCCCCAGCATGGAGTATGGGCGATGCCTTCTCATTCCCCTGGGACGGCCTGTTCCTGTATGCGTTCCCCTTGTTGCCGTTGATGCTGCGACTCATCAGTCAACTCAAACGGTCCCGGTGCAGGATGATCCTCATCGCACCGGCGTGGCCGAGGCAGATCTGGTTCCCGGACTTTCTGGACATGTCAGCGTCCCCTACGGGCAAACTTCAGACGGAGGCGGATCTTCTCACCAGGGAAGGAGGCGCCATCCTCCATCATGACCCAGGATCGCTGAACCTGCAGGCCTGGCTCCTGCAGCACTAGAGTTCGGAGGGTACGATATCCCGGCAGACTGCAAGGAGGTGCTTGCAAAGGCCAGGGCATCCTCGAATCTCAAGTGCTATGGATACAAATGGAAGAGGTTCTCTGTCTGGTGCCGAGCAAAGAAGATGAACCCTCTGCGGATTACAGCCCCTCAAGTGCTACCGTACTTGCTATTGCTGGCCAAGGCAGGGCTGGCGCATGCCTCCATCAAGATCCATCTGGCGGCTATCTCCCGCTACACCAGAACTCCGGGGCGGTCATCTCTGTGGTCTCATCGCCTGGTGAAGGAGTTCATGAAAGGACTATTCCGATCGTTCCTGCCGGTGAAGGCTCCGGCCCCGGCATGGCAGCTCAACGTGGTGCTGACCAGGCTTATGGGGCCACCATTCGAGCCCCTGCATTCGGCATCATTGAAGTTCCTGACGTGGAAGACCGCGTTTCTTGTGGCCATCACTCCACACGACGAGTGGGAGAAATCCAGGCCCTCTCCTGTAAACCTCCATACCTGACGTTCCACGAGACGAGGGTAGTGCTGAAGACGCACCCCTTCGTCATGCCCAAGGTGCCGTCGGACTTCCATCTCAACGAACCCTTGGTGTTACCTGTTTTCTTCCCGCCGCCTTCGTCGCAGGCTGAGAGGACTTTGCACTCGCTGGATGTGGCTAGAGCGCTGAAGTTCTACGTGGACCGCACAAAGAGTCTTCGGAAGACATCACAGCTGTTTGTAAACTTTGGACCTGTGAACCAAGGGAAGGCCCTCTCGAAGGCTTCCATTTCCAGTTGGCTCTCAAGCTGCATCATGCACTGTCACCCGTTGGCAAACCGACCGTTGCCCGGCTGCCCGAGAGCCCATTCGACCAGAGTGATCGCTGCTACCGCGGCATTCTTGTCTGGTGTGCCCCTGCTGGACATCTGCAGGGCTACTGAAGGTCGACGCACACCTTAACGAGATTCTACTGCGTCGACTGGGATTCCAGGGAGGAGTCCAGAGTCAGCCAGGCAGTGCTGCGCAACCTGTTCGCTTGAAGATGAGCCTGGTCAGGAGGTAAGAGTTGTTGAAATGCTTATTGTTTAGCCTTGCCACCTCCCGTGGTTGTGCATGTGTGTACTGCTATGTATTCTTGTATTCATGAGCATGTGAATCCATGCCAGACACCATGCTGGAGAAGGAACAAGTTACTTACCTGTAACTGTTGTTCTCCAGCATTGGTCTGGCATGGATTCACATGCGAACCCTCCCCCCTACCTCTCTGCGGCTCTTCTCTTGGTCCTACTGCCACTTTACGTGCTTCCAAATCTGAAGATGGCTGCCAGAGGAGGGGCTTAGGTAGAGGGCAGTCATTGGCTGGGGGCAGTATGACCCAGAGACCAGTGATTGGTTACTAGTAGAAAGACAGTTCAGAAAGGAAACTGAAACTGATTTATTTCTTTACCGAGGATTCCCAGCCTGACTGGGAATATTCATGAGCATGTGAATCCATGCCAGACCCATGCTGGAGAACAACAGTTACAGGCAAGTAACTTGTTCCTTTTAACCAGAGAATGTTGTTGTTACTAAATCCTGGTCAATGATTTAATTTTTAGGCCTTGCTCGTGCAGCATTTTTCTCATGAGTCAACGGGCAGCGCACTCCTCCCAGGTTAGAGCTTTTTTGTCTTGTTTAACACATCAATGCCACAGATAACGAGTACTTCTGCGTCCATTGATCTATAGATGTTTCATACACTAACTGTAGCCTGCGTTAGAGATTTAGGTTGCCCTGCTACAAGTACTGCATTATGTATGTTTTACATATAGGGATAAGCAAGTGTTGTGAGCACAAGGGTTTCCTCAATTTTTTAAGCGGGCTGTGGTATGTGAGGAGAGATACAGCAGGAAAAAAACGTACATATACCACTAGCTACCCACCTCTAACACACCGAAAGGTGGCTACTTGTCAGAAATTTACCTCACAGTAGGAATTTCATAGGATATCTCCCACCATAGACAAAGAAATGTGTTTAGCATATTTTAATTATTATATCAAACAACATGGTAAAACAACATAAAAAACCTATTTCCAGCGTTCGTTATTTGTAGAAACACAAATGGGCGGAAGAAGCAGACACCAAAACATTTGCAATGTACAATTTGCGTGATGTTAGTAATGGTGTATTTTGATCGCATTTTCAATTATACAACAACATGGTATAATAGCGTCAACATTTGAATATGTTTCTAGGGAGAAGGACAACACTGTTGCAGTTTAAAGCTCGTCAGTAAAGTCCAACGCCCCGTCTTCAGGACGCGATAGGTTAAAGAAACACGTTACACTGGCAACATGGCGCCTATGTGTCAGTGTAGTGACCTAAAAAGATAAATAAAAATAGTTTTACTCAAACATGATAAAAACGGTGATGGTGGTGTTTGTGTGCATACAGAACAAGTAGCCAGGTTGCTAACCTTAAAAGTGATTTCTTTTGGTGTGATGGGCAAAGCGATTGCATGAATCAATTTAATTGAGGCGGCAGACCAGTCCGTCTTAAAAATTCAAGCTGTAAATCAATACGTAAATTTATTTAGATTTTTGTTGAAACAAGTAACATATTGAACCAACAATAGTTACATTTTGATATATGAATCAATCATATTTACCACTTTATGTGTAAGGCAGGGATTTTTGTTTCAAGTACTGCAGAGAAATTTCAGTGGTGTACCGAATTTCTATGGTATTCCGGATACATGTCCCATAATGCATCATGGAATCTAAAAGAAATGCGAAAAGCCTTTGAATTTCACAGGTTTCACCTGATTTGCGTTTCTTTCAAGCATTTAAGTGGCAGGCAGTAACACTTACTTGGCCATAATGATCCCCAAGGCTGTCTTGCATTGTTATATATTGGGTTAGATATTTTAAACCGCTCGCGTGTCAGTGAATGGCTCTGTGTGGGAGACAAAGGCACCAGAGAGTACAATTAGACTTAGTTTTTGAGCAACAATCAAGTGTGGCATGGATTTCAAAGCAGGCTTGCCTGTCGTGTGTGCATTCGCCTTCACAGAATCGCTTTACCCCATGGCTTGTTCCTTGGTTGAATACTGGTGTAAACCAAATGTCATTCGTTGACATCGAAATAGGACTGCCAAGTCCAGTCCATTCGTGTGTGTAATAGAGGAAGGACTTTCCTCAGTATTAGAAAGGGGTCGGCCATTTTTGAGTGTATATGGATCCTATGAAGGTATACTTAACACTGCAGTAAATAATGATCAGCTTGCTAGTTCTCAGTAAGGGGGTGTGTATAGTGTGTCAAATACATTTTTTCTTGTAGAGCAAATTTGTGCACACAATGGTTATGCATTATATGACAATTTTAGACAAGGCATCACCCTCCAGCAAACATGATGGACATAAATGGCAATGAGATCATATTTCATTAACCCCCCACTGGTTGTCTGAGCTATTAGTGGATAAACAGACTCCACTCTACGGCAATATTTAGACCAGACTGGACTGTACTGTATTGAGATTATAAATCCATTTTTGCTCCATTTTTTTAAGGAACAGATCCCTATTCCCTCCCCGTGGGTGAGCTTTAGATGTCTCAATAACAAACCAAAATATATCTTCGCATGTGTGTTTCGCTTGTAAATAATGGGCCACCAATGGTTTATCCGAAGTACCATTCCGTATGGCGGAGCGATGTTCGCCAATTCGTAATTTCACTGACCTGATCGTTTTGCCTATATAGATTAACCCACAAGGGCATTTTATCTCATAGATCACCCATTTAGTCAGGCAATTTGAGAAGGATTGGTATTTCCATAGCCTGTCGTACAGATCAATCTGTTTCAAATTCTTGGTCAAATGGCAGACTGAACAATGTCCGCATGCATAATGACCACTGACTGGTGGCAGTCCCCATAATGTAGATTGAATGGGTGTCTCAATGTTGTTAATAGGGTAAGTGTGTACTAATTTATCCCGCAGATTAGGCATCCGCTTGAAGGCAAATCTAGGACAATTGGGTTGAAAATCATCGGTATGAATGATTTTCCAATTTTTTTTGTATCACCCTTGTTAGGTCATTACTCAGGGGCGAAAAAGATGAGACGCATGTAATTCTATCATCTTGTGCTTTTGTGTGTTTCTGAAGGATCACTTCGCGATTTGCGTAACGTGCTCTCTTCATAAATATCTTGATTATTTTCCGAGGATATTGTCTGTTTTAGTTTTTCGCTCAAGAACTGGCTATTGATTTTAAAATCAGCCAATTCATTACAGTAGCCACCTTTCGGTGTGTTAGAGGTAGGTAGCTAGTGGTATATGTATGTTTTTTCTGCTGTTTTACATATAGGCCCCACATCAAATCTGGAAGGACATTTCCCAAATGTGTGATCGTGGACAAATCACGCCTCCCTCTGTGCCTCGGTTCTTATATCTGGCTGAAATTGGAGCGCCTGAAAACACGGGTGTTGGATGCATCTGAAGGTCATGTGCCATCACTTCCTTTGATGTCACTTGGAGGCTGGGTCAAATAACATCACTTTGTGTCAAAAACAGCATTGCAGCACAGAGGCTTGTAGCATTGTTCTTGGTACACCCTCCGACCGATTTGGTGCACCCATTTAGGCGCAGGGGCCTTTCTGGTGCGGGCGATTTGGCGCGAGGGACGTTTGGATGTGGCTGACATTGCAGCCATGTTTAAACTCCCTCATGCCAAATTCAAAAGCATAATTCTTTGCAAATGGAGCAAATTGCCAGTTACTGTGCCTGTTAATGTTTTGCATTTGCAAAGAATGATCCGCCGCTCAAGGGACGTTTATCCCATTTAGCAGCTTGCCAGAAATACAAAAGCATAATTCTTTGCAAATGCGGCACGTTGACAAGTACTGTGCCTGTTAATGTGTTGTCTTTGCAAAGAATTATCCCCCCTTGAACACTTGTCCCAAGGATCGGCAGGATCAGCTGCTAAATGCTGACATTCAGCAGCTGGCCAGAAAAGACTAGTGCCAAATGAGCGCAGGTAATACATTAAAAAAAAATAAAGATAAATTAAATCTGCTAGGTGCAGTCTTGACCTTCGGTCAGCATCTAACCACTAAGCCAAAGAAGGCCTAATGGTTTACTCTCAAGTTTCATATTTATCCTTTAAAAAATAAAAATACCCAGCAAGTAAATATGTATTTATTTACTTTATTACATTTTTTACATTTGTAAAGCATCTAAGCCCTAGGGCATCAGGGCACTGTTATGGAACCAGTTATACGCTGACACATAGGCAGGCAGAAAGAGGGTCATATCAATAAATATAAGTACATGTCTATATGTGCATATATATTTTAGAACATGAAATAATATGGATGTATATACATAAATATATATTTGTCTACCTGTGCAACTATATATGCCAGTGCAGTGTAAGTATACAAGGACTGCTTACCTGGAAGGGGTACACATGTAACTTGTACACTTACCCTGCAATGCTTTACATATATATATTTCTGATGTTTGTTAATCTGCTTAGAATCACATGCTGTGCATAGGTCCGACATCCAGTGGTCACTGCGGAGTATTGCATTTTGTTTTTCGTAGTCGAAAAAGGGGACGTCGACAAGGCGTGTCTGAAACACTATCCCTATAGTGACATGCGTTGTACCCACAATCCCTCACGCGTCGAGGTCCCTCAGATTGTTTTTTTCCGCCCAGCTTCTGGTCGCCTTCACGCGGAGCTCCTCGAGAGACATTGCAACTCCTCGACCTTTGGTCGTTTTTTCTCATTATATTAAAATCCCTCCCTCGACGCAGTTGTAAGCTGTTCTCCGCCGAGCAAAATCTTCGACGGAGGGTCGAGCGGAGGAAATCCTTCGGCGCTGCCGAACACGTGGCCTGGCCTCGCAGGCCATATACAGTAGGGAGAGTGGGGTCGTGGGACATCTCTGGGTCTTTTCTGAGAATGCCTTTCCCTTTCCCCTTCCTTTCCCTTGGGGTGCTTATCGCGATTTATTGCCTCGGCTATGGAGAGGACACCCTTTAGGTTTTGCCCGCTTTGCAAAGGCAAATTTACTAGGAAGGACAAGAATTCTCGGTGTAACCGCTGCTTGCCCCTCGATCACAAGGAGGAAGGTTGCGCGGCTTGTCGGCTTCTTAAGCCTAAAACTCTAAAAGACCGTAGGGTTAAAAGGTGGGCGGCCTACGCGATGTCGAAGGCCGAAGGTTCACCCGCCGCTGCTACCACCGACAGTGACGAGGAACGCGATAATACGACCGCCGCTACGGAAGTCGAAACCCCCTCTAAGGAGCGCTTGCGCGCTTCGTCGTCTGTCCCCGGCCCCGACGGGCTCGGCTCACGCCCTGCTTATGGGGATGAACACCCCGGCGACACTGACGCACACAAAGACTCACATAAGCACACAAGACGAAAAGAGCTTCGGCGCCCAAGGAGACGCAGGTTCCACCGGCGGCCTCCTCGGACCGTTCGGGTTCGAAGCCCCTCTCGCAACCGCAGCCGCGACCAGGTACTGGGCTTTCGGCAAATAAGGGCGCCGCCCCCAAACCATCGGCCGGCGCGCATCAACAGAAGGCGCATACCGCCGTAGAGCGTTCGACACCCATAGCGTCGAAAACGCAAGCTTCCGCCGACAAACTAGTCGCTGACAAACGAGTCGCCGAAAGCTTGGCGAGGATCGCTGTAGCCGACACCCAGAAGCGTACGCCGAAGAACACGTCGAGCGCTACGCATAAGTCGAAAGACACGCCGAAAAAGCCCGAAGAAAGGCAGGGACTACCCCCTTCAGTCGGGGGGTCACCCAGCACACCTGAAGGTTTTTCGGAGGGCGACGGGACACTTTCCTCGACGCTTTGGGAGAGGTCGAGCCGTTTCCAGCTAGATGACTCTATTTTTCCCCCGCCAGACCGCTCTGGGGTACCCCATGAAACCATGGAAAGACTCCACCTCTGTATGGAGAGGATGGAAAGGTTTATGAATACCCAGACCTCTCAAACTCCCAAGAGGACTAGAGAAGGGCCTCAGGAGGACCCCAGGGCCAAAAATCCGAGGCTAGTCGATCCCCAGGTGGACACAGCCTCAGACTTCCATAACGTATACGACCTCACTGGGGAGAAAGAATACTTGGAGGAGGAGGATGATTTCATGGACGATGAAGAAGGACAGAACCAGGAGGAATGTCTGGAAGACAGGCCAGACATTATAGAAGAAGGCTTCCGAGAAGACACTGAAGAAGGACCTTCGCACCCCTGGCAATCCCCATCAGTATATTCCGACACTGATGTCCTAAACCTAAATCCTCCTGACAATTCACCGGTTAGGAACACGTCTCCAATTGACGATCAGCCCACTTTCAATGCACTGTTGCGCAGAGCAGCAGC